>NW_022170511.1:29012676-29013163 GCF_008802855.1 Photinus pyralis
TAATTGAAAAGAATTTACCTTGCAGTGAAGTATTGCGATAATGGGTTCCCACTGAATATAATTAACAAATGCTTTAAACTGGACATTTCTACTCAAGATTGCACCTTTGCCAACTGGAGTCGCTGAATTTCAATTACTTATTGAATTCTACTTTTTTTTCACAAGTAAGTCACTTCCCTACTCCACAATAAACGGTTTTTAACTGCCTTCCGAGCGCTCTTGTTTACAAGTTAAAAAGCTAACCATTCGTTTCGACCCCATATTAAGCGATTGCCACGCTCGAAAGTAAGTATTTTTCTAGATGTGAGAGGTCACTGAACCTTATACGGCTTATGACTCGAGTTAGTTGGGGTGTCCACACTTCAGTCGCTCTAACTATGTATCGCAGTTATACGCGATCATTAATAGACTATGGTAGTACTTTATACGGCAATGCATCCAAGGATAAACTTAAAAGGATCGACGTTATGCAAAATAAAGCTCTGAG
>NW_022170511.1:29013263-29552290 GCF_008802855.1 Photinus pyralis
ATAATAATCACAGTATGCTGATCTGGTGGGACCGAGTCAACCCTTAAGATGTACTACTGTGAAAATGATGGATGTGACATCGAAGATCGTCGGTATTCTGTCTCTTGTTCGGATTTTTAGAAAGATATTTCATAAATCCAGATATTCCATAAGCAAAAGATATTAAAGGAGTATAAACGGTGCACTTGGAAACCTCTGTACTTTAAGGTGTGCTAGCACGACCTTCATAACTTTCTTCCGCATGAATTTTTTTCTCCAATTCCCAGATGCTGTTTAACAGAGCCGTCTTTAACAATTGGGGGCATTGGCGCAAAATGTGATGGGGCTTCCTTTTGGTTTTGGAGATACGGAATTCAGAAAAAAGACTCATTAAAAATCAATAATATGGATTCGACAAAAAAGTATATAACGTTCCTCTCGTCTTTGTATAATCGCTTATATTTTTAGCGCATTTTCCGAGAAGGTGGTGCGCTATGTACCATTTTCTCTGTCTGTCGTCCGAGCCTCTATTCCTACATTTTCAAGATATTAGTTGTTCTTTTGGGCATTTCGGTAGTTATAGTTCTGTCCTCAACCTAGAAAAAAATCTTATGAGTAATGTGCGCATGCGGCAGACTGCGCAATATCAACTTTCTCATTTTTCATATTTTTGTTGAAAATAGTTATTTACCTAACAAGTTCGGTAAGTTAATTTCCCCGCATGAGCACTTTGTTTGCAGCACGACCGTAGGGAGTGCTGCATTTAGTGCGAATGCGGGAAAATTCTTTCCGAAAGAGTTAGGTACAATATTTTTTGTAACGAATTACGTAAAAAAAGGTCAAAATTAATAAAGTTTTGTAAATTAGCTTTTTTTTAATCATGAGTTGGTAACACAATCATATGTTTGGTTGGTAACATAATTTTGTAACTACCCACTTTTAATAATGCACTGGGCACATTTAAAACTTCCACATCTTTGGTTAATACATATTTTGCCTTTGCAATGAGTGCTACTGGTCACGGCATTGCATCGTTTGCACTGAATATCTTGAGTTGCGTAAATACACTCGTTACATTTAAAATCCTTGGAAGCTTTGTGTGTGTTAATATGTGCTTTCTTAAACTGCATAGGCGAATAGTTGCAGAATATTACTGGTGAGATTTTAAGACGTTTTAACAATAAATTTTACTTTTTCTTGAGTTCCAATTCTGAAAAATAATTTGATTGCGTTATAAGTTCTTGTTTATATATTTACGTAAAACTTAGTGTACGTCTGTTTCCGATTAATCGCACTAAATAACCTCAACCAACGGTTTAATTGATTTTACAGCAGATGACAGTTAACCATTGACATGACGTTCGTTGACTTCAATAAGTACTACCAACCGAAGAACGCGCATAACCCCTTCTCTCCAGCGGAAACTAAAAAACACCGCGATGCGGGAAAGTCGTTTTCCCGTGCATCGAGGATGCTTGGAAACATTATCTTTCCATTCAATGAGTACAAAAAACAATTTTTCTTGATTCGGCATTAGTTTATTTCTATTCGAGGTGCTTACATACAAAATTTCATTTTTCCCATCTTAACAAATAAAAAAATTGGATACAAAGTTGGGGTAATTTTTTTATGCAACTGCATAGTTTCTTGAGGTTTAAAGAATATTTACTAACACAGAAAACCGAACATTCATATGTACAAACAACAAAAAATTATAAAAAAACCTTCTTTTCAGGTGTGGGCAGTTTGTGGGCTGTAATTTTTTGGCCCGTTAGTTTACTCAGCTGAAAAACAATGGCGACCTTTCTTATATCCTTACCCATTTTCAAAATGATCGGACGTTTCTACACAAAGTTATCGTGCATACGGGCAACAAAACGGACAGACAGACAGCAATACAAAATTATGAACGGTCACGAGGATCGTTAATAAGTAATAAGTAATAACAAAGAATCAACGAACTCGTTAACGATAAATAAAATATGGATACGTGCGCATGCAAGATGCAAGTTTAAAAATGTAGTTACAGATGCTAAAGTAAATCGATTACAAATTGTAATCAGTAATTAAATACAAATTTTGTAAAGTAGTAGTAGTAGGTACTTTTTGGAGTAATCATTCCAACTCTGCTTGTATGTATAGTGCTTGATTATGACGATATGAAATAGGAATACGATATGGGAAGAATATTTAAACCCGATTACCGATCATGTTTTGTATTTTCCCGCTTCGATAACTGATGCCGATCGTTTCGTGACAATAATGAATGTAGTTTCTAAGATGGGCAAATTGAGCTACTCTCAACTAGGTGGCAGCATATACCGGTACATCTTTTTACAATCATCAAGAATTGGCGCGAACCGGTTGGCTTACTATCTGTATTATACTATGATTATATTAAAGGAGCTTTCGTGAACGCTCCATTTTGGACGTTGCTATAAAATTAACGCTCAATTCAAATTTGCATGTTTATACTCGTAATTACCAAAGTATCGTTAATTGAATTAAGTTATACATGAAAATTATACACTCTATATTTGTGGCCAAATGGCCATCAGGGAGTAATAAATCAGTTAATCTCATCTAATATTTACAATTCGTCCATATACTAAATGCACGCAAGAGAGAAATGCTAGGAGTTGGTTTCATACATCGCTAAAGGTGAAATACACACTTCAAAACAGAAAACAAGGTTTTTGTTAAAATATCGAATGATGGAAGCATACCTACACGTGTGGTTAACTACAGCTATACCTATCGTAAATATCAGGACATAATAATAAGAGGAGGTAAAATTAAACTTGAATATCAAAATTGTGCTAGATTTTTAAGAACTTGAATGTACACTGGATACCGCAAGCACGTCGGAATTATCTGATCAGGGTTATTGATTTCCGTTAGATGGCGCTTCGGTGTAGTGTACCTATAGATTATAACTCGTTTCTCAAAAAATTTAAATGGAACAGTATGTTACGTTTGCGGGAACGCTTCCTTTACAGAAATTCAAATTGGTTTTGTGTCGTCCCAAATTGAAGTTGAAAAGGTAGGTAGGTAGGTATAGTTTAAACAATTGTTGTAATTCATTTCTTCAGATAGAGTATCTATAGCTTTGAATATAAAATGTTCAATATTTAGTTGTATGAAAACATTGGAATTGTTAAGCTTTCTCAAAAAATGTTATGGGGAAACCTAACAACTATGAGTTTTGATTGGTTTAAAAGTCTACTTTTAATGCATATAAAATGTAGCCTAAGGGTTGTTCCTAGGATGAGCGCTACAAAGTTTCCTCTACCATCCTTCCAGTAAAAGCAATTTATTACTTATGAAGCATTAATCTGTTGTAATCAATAATCAACTATCAACTACGATACTGTTTGACAGCATTTTGTTTCCAGATTACTTTGTTTTCGCGATTCAACAAATGCAGATTAAAGAATGTCAAGAAACCGCTATTTGATTAGGTCTTTATTCATTTATTTATTTATTGTCCTTCTCTTGTCAGATAGTGTCTCATGGATGTAGGCATCTTTATACTTTCTAATGCTATACAGTGCGTTCGAGATAAGAGGATCACTTCAATAGGCATCTCTTTATTTGGCGAGATACAAAAAATGTGTCAAATACAATGTTATATCTAACGTTACGAACTATCTGATCGCATATTCAAACTTCCGGCATTAGGAACTTTCGGTTTAACCGGAAATTGATACTTTTGCTTTTCATAAATTTTCTAAATATTGAATCACGAGTTTCTCCATTTTTGACAATTTGAGAATTGATTGCTCTTTTCAAATATCGTAAAAAACATAGGTATTGCATTTGAAAAACAAAAGTTGCATCAATTTCCGTTTTTTTTTCCGGTTAAGCCGAAAGTGCTACCGGAAGTTTAAATATTCGATCAGATAGATCGTAATGTCACATATACAATTATAAATGACACATTTTTCGTATCTTGCCAAATAAAAGAGATCTTGAGGTTACCCTCTTATCTTGAACGCACTGTATAGGTAACAATAAAAAAAGTCCGACTTAAATTTTTTGGAGATACAGTCAAAAATCACTCTAAACCGCGATACCGGATCTAAATTAATACTCTAGTCACGCTCTTGGAAACACCGGTGTATTGATTGTTAAACGATATCTGGTAAGTTTTTCGAAATCTATGAAGTAGGAAAAATTTGGTAGAATTTTTTGTGACTACAATTTCTCCTCTTATTTTACAAGTTTAAAAAATTTTAAAAGTTTAACAAAAAAAATACGTAGGAGCATTTTCCCCTCGGTTTTCCCTGTTTTAGAATTCGTGTGCCGCTCCTTAGTGGTTGCCGTATAACTTCAAGCATGCTCGTTTACTCCCGTTTATTTAAAAAATGTTTCACTCCAAAGATTTACGACCCGCTAGGATAATTTGAGCGCCACATCATTCTCATTTGGTCACCCCGTACTTTCCGCCATTTTGTAGGTTCTAGAATGTCATATAGATTAGGTATGTTTCCCTTAAACTTAATGTGTATGACGCCCTTTAGATACCACGTCACAGTACATAATTTGCAAATTGATACCACCACTAATTAATTATGTTATTATATACAAATTGTGATTTGGTACGTTGCAATGTTCGTTGTCCTAGCCTAAAACCGGACGAGACATTATTGCATTATGTTCCAAAAGATAGAATATAGCGATATAACTACATACAATAACTTTGGGTGGTATTAAAAAATCAATACCGACAGTAGGTACAGTATATCTAGCTACTAATGCATTAGTAAAATGTTATGCAACTACCTAACTATACAATAAAAAAGTACAGTAAGTTAAACGTGTCTAGATTGTTGATCTTGAACGTCTCCACTACTGATGAGCAGGTGTTCTGCAAGAAGGAGGGTAGTAAGCGTGTTCCTGCAAATTTAAAAAGATATAAATAGAGGTAGTACCTTGCTAAACGTTACTTACCCAACCCTATAAGAAAATACTTCTCCATTCATGTTTAGTAGGTAGGTAGGTATTGTTTACAAGAGGAACAAATCTCTTTTGTATAATATTCAATGGAACCATAACGGCCATGATGAAAAAGGCGGCCAAACATAATCTCTTGACAGCTTCTGTACCTCCATCATGTGCGTATGTCAGGATTTTAGGGAGGGCTATGACGTCACAATGAGCAGTAGCAGCCCCCATTGCTTTTAGTCTCTCCCACGTTTCTAAAAGTGTGAAAGTTAATTACAATTGGTCAATTAAATTGTACAATTGTATTGTAATTGTAAAAATGCTTTTATTAGAAGAAATTGTGTTGAAAGGTTAAAAAGAACCTATTAACTTGTCAATAGTTGATCCGTTGAAATCGTACATCCCTCATTAACATAAGAATAAAAATAAATTATAAATGATATGCCTCGTCTGCATTTCGTTTCGACGTTTGTGCCAATATATTGTACCACTTTGTACCAAAAAGGTAACTCAATCAGACAAATTGTGCTTGCTTTAAAGAATGTTTGGTTCAGAATTTATATCAAATTTTTCATATCCCCGAGCATATCCCGCATTTGCTTATTGGTGAAAGTTAGTTAATTTAAGGTGCATAATAAACTTGATCTTTCCTCACACGTGCATGCCTTCTTAAAATTTCCATGATAATTTTAGGTGCATAGTTTTCTGCTGGTGTGTAAATAAGCACCTTAGGTACCCACCTAGGTATATTTACTTAATTTTGGATGTTATCAACTTTATTTATTGTTCTCAGCAAGTTACAAGGACGCACATATGGCATAGTAATTACTGTAGTGATAATAAGGCCATTGTCTTTAATGCATTAACCGAACACATTTCCTAAGAAAATGCAGAATGGTCCTCTATTTTCAGACAATTACAAATTTATTGCAAATTTCTAATTTTCTGTTTCTTAAGTACAGCAACCCTATATTTCAACATTATAGAAGGCGATTGCGATATTAAAGATGGGTAGCGGTACCTATCTTTTTCTTATCTTCTTAAACGCATATTTGCGCCCAATATTGAGCATAGGTCTCCTTCTTTTTCTTGCATCTGTCTCTGTCTTTGTTAGATGCCTTCCAGTTCAGTCCTGCACGGTTTTCACGTCATCATATCAGCGCATGTTTGGTCCACCTCTTCTCCTTTTCCCCATCCAGGGTCTCCATGTTATCATTTTTCCGTTCCAGCGGTTGCCTTTTATTCTTGCAATGTGACCAGCATGAACCCATTTTAATTGTGTTATGGTCCTACCGGTTTTTTTGCTTTATCCATTTGTTTCGCTGTTGTTTTCCAGTGTTATGCTCAGCATGGACCTATTATCATTTGTCTTGTACTCCATTAATACCTCGCAGTACATACCTATACATATGTGTGGAAATCTTTGTTCTTAGTTTTTGAGGAATTTTCTTATTTTTTTATTATGTGAGTGTCCTGAACGTCACCCATCCGAATCCTCGTCTTCTGTTGATTTCGACTGTAGGAGTAGGTACCTATATAAAGTGGAAAATTTGAAATTTGATATTTCAGCTCTATTAAGAAACTTTCAATATCAAAATGACAGAATGCGCCAGTCAACTGACCCGAAGTTTAAAAGTAACGTTTCTGTAAAGGAAGTTTTATGTTGTTTTTAAAATTGCAAGATACCTTTCATGTAATCACTAATCAGATTCACCTAAAAATGCAACAAAAATAAATGTTGTAAGGATTCACTTGCACGATATCAGGAGATCTACAAAGTTGGCCAGCAGAGAATGCCGGTGTCGGAACACTCGATGCCAGTCTACAATCGTATGGTTTAATCATCGACATAAATAAATGGACTGCGCGTGCCAATGCTAAGCACGGATACTGCAGGTGAGAAAGAAGCGAAAATTAAGAGGGCAAGCTGTCTCTTACGGTTCCGCATCTGATTGGTTCTTTCAATTTAATTTGAATGCGGTCAACAGAAGCCACATAGAGCGACCTTGCCCTCTTAGTTTTCCCTTCTCTCTCACCTACAGCATTCTACATCCTTGGTCCAGGCGACGTTGGTGATGAATTTCATTATATGACTTGTCACTTCGCCTCGCGCTATAACACGATTCATATACTATCAGCATACACTATTTGATCCACCATTCATCGATATCTTTAACCGCAGTCTATGGGCTGCGCAGTCAAGTCTATTATCCTATGTAGTATAGAAATGCCCCTTTGATTTTTCTCGTCCTTCGCTTGGTCCTCCGAAAACTCACCAGAATCCTGAGCAGTTAGCCAGTTACCCTGCAATTATATGTCGGGCTGTTTCTTGCATGGGATATGAGATTACATAGACCTTAATTCGAGGAACTTAATTTCCCGCTCGAATGGAACCATCACTCCACCCAAAACAATGGCAGCACGGGCTAATAGTCTAACTACGAGAGACACTTTGTTTTTACTTACGCCGGTTCTGTCCACCGCACTAACGACCTCTTTTTTTTACCCCATTTGCACGAACTAAGTCTTTACCTCTCCCGACCCCAATAATATCGGAGGATTGTGTTCTACGATAACCCTCTCCCTTTTTAGTCTTAAATGCGTATGGTCTTGTCATATGGAGATCTTACTGCGCTATGCCAGCCTGTAAGGTAACTGTTAACTATAAATTGTAGATGTCGCCACACTGGCGCTTTTTCTATCGATTCTATTCTGACCTCCGTTGGCTCCGTTGGTAATTGAGTTAACGGCGGCGGCGTCCAGATATTTAATGGTTGCCATCACCCTCATCAACCGCGTTCTCCAAGGGCGTCTGTCCTAGTCCACCAATTCTCCTAACTCGTCCCGGTCCCTTGTCCCTGGTTTTTTCGGAATCCGTATTGTGCCTTAGCAGTCTCTCAAGACACTTCCGAACATGCTTGATAAGCGTAATCGTTCTACTTGCCCCGGCCTCTTTTTTTCAGTTCAAGACTGCATTTTCTAGCCCTGGCAGTCCTGCTCAAGAATCATGTTGAATGCCGTCTTAAAAACTAAGGTCTCAGCTGTACAAGTTTAATGAAGAATTGCGGAAGCAGAGCGGCGGGATTAGTAGCCTTCTTCGAAATCTTCTTTGTCGCTGTGATCATCTCTTCTGCCGTGGGCGTAGGAGCGCTGCACTCGGTCGCGCCTGTCCGTTTCTGGACTGCACGAGTTACTGTGGTGAAAATACAGTACTTATATCTATTTTGCCAACCACATTTCGACTGTACAGCATTCCCCACGAGTCGTTCCCAGTACTTTGCACAACGCTGTTCAACATACGATTCTTACTGTCATTCGCCACTCGCACTGTCACACACCTCGTTCGAAGGACCGCCACTTTATCGTTGACCGAATCCGGTGGAGCAATCGTTGCGTTGCCGATTGCTATTCGAGGGGTTGGGGGTTCGAATCCTGCTCCTGACTGCTCTGTCGAGGGTTTTATCAGAGGGTTTTCCTCAGACGTACACGTATGTAGCTTCGCATAATGCTAGTATGTTGAAACCTACGATGCGAATGCTGGAGCAGTAGACTTCCGTCTCATTATCCTAACTCCGTTCCTTCCGTTCTCATGCTTAACTTTACCCATTCTTACATTCCCGTTGCCTGCTCATAAAGTCCGCCTCCGGTATCTCTCGGGGATCGGAGGAATGAAACATGTTGACCTTTTCCTTTTTCCTTATCGTTCTAATAAGTGGCTGTTTTTGACGACCATTTTCGGTATGGTTATATCGCTCCCTAGTGCCGTCTCCTGTTTTCCGGCAGTCATAAGAATATTTACTTTAGGCTCTCTTCGCGTTCCCCCTTCTAGTGCCGTACCGGCCGAGCCTCAGCGTTGCTCTTTGTCTTTTCAAACGTCAGCGTTATGCACTTGTTAATTAACCGGCACAAGCTCGGGCACCACCATAAGGTCCTCCGTAGATACGCATCTCTCTCTGCCGTTGTCGAATAGGCCTCCCCGGTCTCTTGCCACAATCAGTTTTTTTCTAAGGGTCTCGATCTGACCGTAAGTTGGGAAATATCCAACTGCCAACGACCACGCCACATTGTCACCATTGTCAGAGATTACCAAAACGTCTTTACATTACGAACTGCCACTTCCTTTCAACCAAAGGTTTATGTGCGTCACCAATAGGTGATTATTATTTATTAGATGATGATATATACCAAGAATTGACAACATTCATGGCGCAATCAATTGTATCGATCTTTAAGAAATAAGCTGGAAAAGCTGGAAGTGGAAACACAAAGAAACAGGCCTATTGATTTAGGAGTTACAAGAAAAGGTTATTTGGGTAAAATTTGATCATTTTTGCGATTAGGTAGTTAGGAGAATAATTTTTGTTACTCGTCCAGAAAATGAAACCTACCTGCTAACTGAATACAAATAGTAAATATCGGCTCGGTATCTTCATTGCTCCTGACGATCAATTACATTTGTTATAAGTTCTCCTCATACCTATATCTTCTATTCATTTCTCCGTCATGGATATCCCGGAAGTGACATTCTTCCCGAAATGCAGAAGATGCTGAAACATAACTTACATTACTCGCTCGGGTCTACCGAAAAAGGAGCAAACTATTAATTTCGGTTAAATAATCAAATTTTTCCCATCCGAAGCCTGTGTTAAAAGTTATTTGTTAAAAATTAGCGTTATGCAGCATGATCAATATAGGGTTGAGATGTGGATGAGGTGAAAGTAAAAATGCCTAACCATCATGGAGGATCCCACCACAATAAATAGCTTTTCATCCTACACTAGACTTTTTGCAATGTCCTATCAGTCCAACAAGTTCTTTTTGATGCCCTTAATTCTAGTTTACCAAGTCGAACTATTTAAAAAAATTTGATACTTGAAAGGACCAAGATATTTTGTCTATTTCAATCAATAAACCGGATGTCCCAAATATGGATGTTACGTTTCCAGAACTTTCAGAATTTACGTATCTTCGTTAATGTGTTTCTAGGCAATAATTCCATATACAAATAAGTCACAAACGCTCTTTTCTAGGTATTTCCATTTCCTATTTTCAACAGTGTTTCCAAAATTTGTCCCCCAAGATCACGAGCATTATTCTGAAATCGACGAAATGTGATATTTAGAGCTTGCACAAGAGAATAACGACTCCAAACTTAGTATACTACATTTTTTCTATTTTTGAAATACAGCCAAAAATACTTCTCTTTGATCCAATGTAAGCACCTAATGGTATTTTAAAAATAAAGAAAACATACTAACCTTACAATTCCAATTTTATCCTGCGCCAGAAAATTCACAGTTTGCTTTCTTCAAAGACGTGAACTATAGAAATAGTAGGCGACAGACCATAAACACCCTTGCTAAGTTAATGTTTGTAGTTATTCTGCGAAATATACCAAAATTTCATGAAAATTATTATAACTAACATATTGTTTTACTCCTTTATTAGATAGAGTATTTCAAGTGAAACCTACAGTTAACCATGCCCTCACCCTCATCCAGTGTTGGGCTATATTTCTGAGTCACCAAAATTTTTTTGGTTACAGAAACCCATGCTCTGAGAGTCAGTGACCGCATGTAAAAAAAATTTGGTGATAGAGGAGATCAAGATAAGCACGTTTTCCAAATAAACCGAGGATCCAACGTGTTTCGTTTGGGAGCCACCCCCCAAGGAAGTGGTGAAGTTTGGATTTCTTGTTTAATTTTTTTCTCAGCAACCATAAGAGTTACAAAGATGGGTGCCACGTCTTTGAATAGGTTTTCGGGTATGCCCTATCCGATTTTGAAATTTTTTTTCATAATTCTTACTACGACAGGGCGCACCCCTATTTGGAGGGTGCGAAAAAAATTCTGATTTTGACGAAATTTGGTATTTGGAGGTTTTTAAACATCAAAATCACGAATCAGGAACTAGTTTTTGAAAATTCCAAAAAAAACGTTCCACTGCAATTCTTGGCCGGACAACGAAAATGGAGAGAATTCCACGAAATTTGTTGTGTACATACTTGATGAGTTAAGGAACAAAATTGACGTACAGTTTTTTTTAAATAACTCTTCAAACAAGAGTTATACTCATTTGAAGATTGGACCTTCGGGTTACAAAGTGTTCCCCGCCTACCAGTGAGTGATCTAATTAACAAGTAGTTAATTGAAAATGTCGCAAATGGCCAAAAAATAACGATTTAAGTCGATGTTTTTGAAAAAGAAATGCCTGCGGCTCCGGCTCATGTAATCCTGATAGCAGTGAGCCCCAAATCTTTTGTATCCTCCATCGTGACTGTGACTGCTATTCCCGTGTTTATCTACAAGAAGCTTGGATGCTAACATCGAAGTGAAACAGACATATAAAGACGCCAACGTGATCATCGTCAAGGCCCCCATATCCAAAGTCACGGAATTCGGTAGCGTCATCATTACTGCTGAAGATGTAGACATACCTACTTATTTTGTTTACAGCATTAGTACGTCCACAAATCATTAGAAAATCGATCCATATCAATACCAACATGATGTGAATCTTGCTGGCTTTCATGAGAGAAGAAAATTGTGAATTACATTGGGTGGAGGAAGGGCAGAGCGGCAGGGGGGTGAAGAAGTTAAAAGCTGGCGATTGTAACCAGGAACCACATACATCATCATAATTCTGGTATAACAGAAATAAGGTACAATTCTGCATTTTTTAGCGAATTTTGGGATTACATGACGACACACTTTGTATAAAGAAGTTAAGCTGATCAAAATGAACAAAAAAATACCAATTGATGTGTCCTTTCTGTAATCCGCTTCTATTTTTGTATTCGAATGTATTCCATTTTGGGGGAATAGCTTCTGTGTACGGTCCTGGCCTGGACGTGTAATTGTATGTGAAAGTTTAGAAGCACCAACTTACCGCGACATAAGGCAAAATTGTGGGATCAACGTGATCGTCCGGCACGTTCAGATCCCCTATTATTCAGAACATGAAAACTTCTGATCTTGAGGCTTTTATGCAGTAGAGGTTTCTGGCAGAACTGCAGTACCATTCTGGCAAATTCCTTTTATAGAAATGGGGTTGGTGAAAAGAAAGGGATTCTGGTGGTAAGACAGGTTAGCAGCCATTTTGGGGCATATTTTCTTAAGTTGAAGCTGGAATTAAATCGTGGTAGGTAACCGAAGATATTACCCGTTAGACCATGCGAGGATCGCGCTGCGTGGTCAAAAAGGTTAAGTAAATAAATTGCCGTGTGGTGAATCAGACAAAAAAGGAAACCGCTGCAAAACAGTAAAACCGACCATATCGGTGAGTTATCGCATTTTATTTGCATTTGTATGTTCAACTTATTATTGTGCCTTAAAGGGTAAAAAAGAACTAAACTGCTAAACTGGGCTGTTTTGAATTTTGATGCAATTTTTCATTATACTGTTTTTTAATCACATATGTTTGAAAATTTACAAAACAATTGCAATATTATTAATTTTATTCTTTGTTAGTATATGTATGTGTATGTATGAATGTATATTTCTCTATTTCTGATGATAGTTTGTGTTAACAGTTGGAGTTGGATCAAAGTTAACAGGTCTGATGGTAGAAATCAAATGACTAATCTGGAGCCGAGTCTGGAGCTTAAGCAGAATGTAATGTACCAATGTAAATATCAATACAATTTTCCAAAAATAGTGATCTGTTTGCGTTGATCTAGTAAGCTTTTATCCTAGTAACTCTTTAAATCGCGTCAGTTATATTTGACGGAAGTAAAATAAACCATCAGAATAACAGCAAAACAAAACTATACTCCTACCGGACATAAGTATAACAAACACAGGGGCGTAATAAAAAATACAATAAAACAAATCAGAAATCAGGTTGGTTATTCCGAAACAAGGCATCACTAGAGGCATCCCTATACTTCGATTTGCCCAACCGGAGTACAAACTTATAAAGCAGGATGGCTTTCCTCCAAAGAATTAACTTTGTGAGGTATTTCTTTCTATGGGATTCTAGATAGGATGCAGATAATTGAAATACAATTTTCTGTGACAAGTTGGTATGTGTACTAGTGTGTACGAGTCCTTTCTGAATAAAAGAGCATGTTTCACTAGACTGTATATGCTTCTATTCAAAGTACACATACACAATCCCGTTTTAAACAAAAAAAAATTGTCACATTTTAAAATATAATTTACAAGCCATAAAAATATAAAAAGCAAACCTGTATAAATGTAACTGAAGTAAAGTCAGTAAGTTGGTAACTTTACACCCCACAATCGCCGACTGTAATTTTAAACTGCAAGATTTTTGAGCAGGGGTAGAAGAATTAGGCCCCTTGGGGTGTCGGCGTGCTAAAGTTTATGAGGCAATATTAACTGTCTCCAATAATAATTTATGTTAATGGCTCCGGTCGGCTACGAGAGCGAGCAGGGAGAACGCGCGACAGTTGCTATTGTAGCATAGCGAAGAGTGGAGGTGTTAGTGAGTTAATGTTAAGTAATTAGCAATATTTTCTGATAACATCGGAAATGACTGGTGCAGTGGTGTTGATTATTTGCTTAAAGTATGCCGATCTTTAATTAATCCGACTTCGGTACGTATAACTAATCTATGCCCAATTTGGCTTTTTATTTTATTTTTAAAATTAATTTTATACCTACTTAGTTATTTCTGTCTATTTATACACCAGTTTTTGTTAATATAAAATAGGTACTTAGATAGTTTGGAAGGTTACAGATTCCACATAAGTTCAAAAATGTTCCCTAGCAACTTTTATTTTTAAAAATGCATAAATTAAACTTAGCGTAATTTATAAGGTAAAATGTTAATTATTTGGCTGCACCACGAAATTGAAATTCAAATTGAAATTGTCACCTGCACATTACGTTACATCGTTAATTAGTATAGGTATAACGAACTTTATACTGACCTGGAATCATCCGTCCACAATTAGCGTAAGCAGTTGTTAAATTTTGCATTGTATTTTGTTAATTGCACTAAAAATGTTACTAAATAAAATCGATCATCTACCCTTGGCGCCATTTTTATGCACGCATCCGTTAAGGACAAGCGCGTTTGATACAAAATTGACGCATGCGTTACATTTGATTTTCTAATCAATAAGGTAGCTACTTATGAAAGGCATTATTAAATCTAATCTTCTTAAGTTTAAGCACTACTTCAAGCTTCCCAGTTGAAGTCTCATAACAATTAGTCACGTATTTATTGAATTTACTTCTAATGGTTCTCATAGCGCTGTTTATTGGGTAGGTATAAAAAAATGACAATAAAATTATAAAATGCCCAATGTATGTATCAACATCTTAAAATAACACATTCCATTAAAACTCCAGCACAAAAACAAATGACGTCAGGTCTGTAACACGTCCTTGAAGATCCACCATTACCTCCTGTTATGTTAAATTCAATTAAACTTAAAATAGATCGTTATCACACAGTACTGATTACTTAATTCCAACGAATTAACAATAAATTATTACCTACTCATACTGCCAATAACCTGCTCTAATTTTGGTTAAATTTACTACCGATAGTAGGTGTAAACTGTGCGCACCAATTTGCAAATTGTTATTAGTTTTACTGTCAGCCCCAACCGCTTTAGTCATGTCATTTATACGCTTTTACTACCAGACTATGTATAAAAATATATTTTATGCCCCCGCATTACCCTAAACTTGTTTTATTTCGTGGGACTTTTCGCGTGTTTAATTAATTAGATCTCATCGCCGAAAGTTTACACGTTAAATGTATAGCACATGTATACGAGATCAAATTAAATTACTGGAATGTACA
Organism: Photinus pyralis; assembly: GCF_008802855.1. NCBI lineage: Eukaryota > Metazoa > Arthropoda > Insecta > Coleoptera > Lampyridae > Photinus > Photinus pyralis. The sequence continues at coordinate 29,027,970 of NW_022170511.1, forward strand.
CCATAAATCCTAAAATATTCCTAAGGTTGTTAATGTTAACGTTAATAAATTATGTCCCAAACCCCATGTCGTTGTGATATAATTTATTAGGAAAATTAACATAGTAAGTTGCTAAACTATCTTCGTCTATGAGTTATTGCCAAAATCTACTATTTACACCGAGGAAATAAAAAAGGTACACCTACATTCTGGGGTAGCTTCATTACGTGAAGCTCTTAGGACTTCGTCCTCTACTCATTTTTAGTGGGACTAATAAATCAATCAATTTTATACGACCATGTGACAACTTTCTAATTCTCAACCGTCAAAAATATATTTACGAAAACGTTAGGAACGGTTTCTCTCTAAAAAGTAAACGACTAGGTAGGTAAACTTGTAGTAGGTAATAACGATATCCATATAATGGAATATTCTTGTCAGACGACATTTTCTTTGAACAGCTCACTAAATAAAACGAATGTGTGTCCTAATTTTTTTTTAGGTGGGTTCGATCATATTTATGTCTACGTGAATTAACATTATGGGCATGGCAACAGAAATAAATGACCACATGTATATATTGGATAGTTATCCTGTATGCTCTGATGTACTATTTTATTCCCACAGATGTAAAGGACTCTAAAAAAAGGGTGGGTGCTACCTTTTTTCACAGTTTAACGGAAAGCCTTTTTAGCTTCCCAGCTAGGTGGCTATTGCGATCACCGATTTTCGGACATGTTAAAATTTCATCAAATGTGGACGTTTTAGATCAGTTTAAGGCAACTTTTAAAGAATAAAACTTTTGCCCTCTGTATGTACCTACTGTGTGTCCTATATTGTTCATGAGACTGTATCTCAGCTGTTTTTGAAGATAGAGACTTTACGGTTTTCGGTGTCCCGCGCCACTTACATTTTTTTCTATCTTACATGGATAGAAAGATATCTCAGAAACTGTATCTGTATCTCAGAAACGAACGTAGCTAGATTGATTCTGTTTGTGGTATTAAAAGTTTTACAAAAAAGTGGCACAAGGAGGCAAAAAGCGCAAGTCTCTATCTTTAAAAACAGCCGAGATACACTGCAGTTTCAACCAAAATAGGACACACGATGCATACGTACGTATGTTGACAATTTCCCGAGATAACGGTCAAACGGCCGGATCTTTGAAAAAAAGATTTGGAAAGCCGCCGCAACGGTACCAAAAGTACTTGCCGTTTGATTAGCTTTGGAGAATTATCTTTATTATTATTATCTACATCAAAACGTGTCAGATGGCTGCAGTCGGAGGCGGCCGCCATGTTTGACAGGAAGCCGGGTGGCTCGCACTTTGTTGATCGATGATGGCCGTTTTTAACTCTTGAATTTTTCGGATATACTTTACGCTTCAAATAACTCCAAGAAAGAAGTCTAATGGGTTCAAACCGCATGATCCTGGGGGCCAGTTGACATAAATTTTCGGAAGATAATGCTTCCGCGGAATTCTCACGCAAAACCGGACCGGACGAGCATGCATTTTGGACATTATATCCACCACAGACCCTGTGGTACCGTATTTCTGCACAATTCTGCCAATTGTGGTTTCCACAAGCCGGTTATCTTGACCGAAATAATCACGTAACGCACAACACGTTTTTTAACGCTTATTTTCGTAAAACGTTTCCACAATTTTAACGTCAAAGCGAGCGTCAAAGTTTATAGAAACCACTGCCGAAAAAGAAGCAAAAGAGCTTGATGCGAGTAAGCCTGGTTAACATTTAAAATGTGTACACTCGACTTTTCACAATAGGTAACTTGGAGTAGAGCTTTGCCGGCTAGTTTTATGACAACTGTGAATTATTATCTGGTGGGGCATTTTCTTTATTTTCTCTATCAGGAATACTGCAATTTGATCAATTATTTTCAGTTTTGTTAGTTGTGACTCTTGAATGGCCGTTCATTTGTACTTCCAAACACCTCCAAGCCTTTCAAATTCCTTTTTCAGTTCCTGTACCTCTGCTCCAGCCATCCTTCATAATTGCTTTTTATGCTCCATCAACCCACCAAATCGTGGAGCTCCATCAAGTCTTTCCAGTTCAGTGCCTTCTTTCTGTTAAAAACTTGTCTCTTCATAAAATCAGATGTAGTCAGGATGGGGGCCGTGAGAGCAGAGTCGCCAATTTTGAAGTGAACAAGCCATCTAATAATACGATATACATCAAGATATCTCGAAAGTGAATCCAATGGCAAGTACTTTGCCTTATATCATTGAATTCCTAATGATTAATGAAACAAGGAATTTTTAGAGGGCGAAATGACGGAATACAATATATTGCGATGTTTGTGGCTCGGTTTGTGGCAAGCTTAAACGTTTGTGCATAAGAACCCATGCCAAAGTGGACGATTGTCAAATGGATATATCTTGGAAACTGATCCAATGACAGTATCATTACTATCGCATAGAGAACACTTTCAACTTTCATTTTGTCTAAGTTTGATTACAAAATGACGGACAAAGAAAGCAGACGTACTACTTTAACTTATTCGAAAGACTCTTTTTCTGTGTACAACCTACAAAAATTATGCTAAAAATAAAAATAAAAATGTTCATTTTGATTTCGTTGAAATTTTGGGATTTTGGGCTTTATACACTAGGCAGAAAGTATGCACGATTGTCATAAACGGTTTTTTTAAATATCTGGGTTGAGCTAGGAAGCCGAATTTGGCACCTGACATTAGTTTAGAAGGGAGATAAAAAAAACAGCCAAGAGGAACAGAATAGTTCTTAGATGTTATTGACATTTTGAATTAATAACTATCCAAAGCAGTTGAAATGCAGCATAATGCATACCTAATAGCTGGAAATATTCCACCGTTAATAATGAATTCTGATGCGCTATTTGATATTCATGTTATGTACCAAATTATGCTATGTTTTGTTTACATCGCCCAAATTTTATACACATTTATTGCAAACAAGTGAGTTTCTCCTCAGTATACGCTATAACGTTTATTTGGGCGTTTGGAGACTGACTCTGAAACGTGACTTCGATAAAGTACTTAATTCAGATTTAATTAAGAATAAAAAAAGTTAACACCTGTTGGTCATTCTTAGAATGGAGAAGTGGAATCACCTAAAAATCTTCTTATCTCCCGAAAAATTTTTTACGTTGTTCTCTCAATTTTTGTGGGGTCTTTTCAAAAACTTTTTTTTAGGATAATTTAAAATCTGTATAGAGTCTTTACAGCTTCTAGAATATAAAGCGTGTTTAACATTTTCGTGATTTTTAAATCATATAATTCTTAGGATCTTCCTACAATCTTGTTAGACTTGCTTTGGTATCACCTCATCTTGAACATTTGTTGTTCGAGACTCGTGCAGTACTTATGTGCTGACAAAAAATACAATAATACTCGAGGAACAAAATTAAGATCAATGTACAAAGGAATTGATTAATACTAAAAAAATACCCTAAAACAACAATAATTTACGGTTTGAAGAAAGAAAGTTTGAATTCGTTATTTTCATGTGATGTTTACGTTCATAGATTTCCTTTCTTTTATACGCTGGATGGGGTGTGACATCTTGGGCTAAAAATTTATTAAAAATGATAAGAGCTTACCAAAAAGGATAGGAAAATCTGTCAGTCCCACCTTTATATGTGTTGTGGTTATCAAGAAAAGAACATATGGATAAAGTGAACGCGATCGGTTGTGTATTTTCGAGCGTTACCAGTGACACCGTTATAAATTACCTATTTAATTCTTAGTGAACTCTTTTTTCCTCCCAATCGGGTGCATTATACTTCACTTCTCACTGCGGCCCTTGTGGCCTGCAACCGATGCCAACAAACATGCCCAACGTTAATATTAATAACAAGCGTGATTCAAGCGCAATCTCTCCAGACGTAGATAAACCAAGCGCAAGATATTTGTTCGAACCGAAAAAACTCTTAACAGAAAACAAGTTATACCTACCAGCTAGTGCATCAACTAGTACTCTCTATCAAGACCGCAATGCCACACCAACACAAGATAATATGGATATCAGTCAACAGGCGTCCACACAAAAACCAAGGATACCGCCAATATACCTGCATGAAGGTAAAAATGATCAAGAAGTGCTTAAAGATATCCAACGCGAAGCAACACAACAATTTACAACAGCCTATAAAGGTAACCTTTTGCGTATTAACTTAACCGACTCTAATGACTACAGAAATTGAACTAAATATTATGACTCTCATAATATTAAATATCATACATTTAAAAATCCAGATTCGCAAACCTTATCGGTAGTGATGCGCAGTGTACCCATTTCCTTAACAGAAGAGGAAATACAAAACGAACTAACAAACCAACAATTCAATGTCAACAAAGTTACTAGACTGTATAACAAGGCCAAATATCCAATTCCAGTCTGTGCGGTTGAACTTACCAAAGACGAAGAAGCCAACAAAATATTCGCACTTAACAAAATAAATCACTGCATTATCAGCGTTGAACCCAGACGCAAATCTTCTGACATACCCCAATCACACCAAGAATTACTGCAACCTCACCCCACGATGTGTAAAATGCAAACAATCCCATCATTATAAAGACTGTCCTAAAGCACCCAATGAAAAGCCTCAATGCGTAAACTGCGAAGGTGAGCATCCAGCGAATTTTAGAGGATGTCCTTATTTTCAATCGCTATCGCAAAATAATCGAAAACAATTCCCTTCTACTCGCAGTAATATACATATGGACAACCGCCCTGCCAATTTCCCACCTCTTCCCAATACCAATAGACAACACTCAAACCTGCAAACAAATCGCCGCACTTACGCCTACCCAAGCCAAAGTCCTACCATAACTCAAAAGGATCACAACCAAGAGTCAACAGATCTAGTAAAGGTAATATTGAAAACAGTACTAGAACTTCTTATGCCACACCTTGACAAAATTAAATCCACTCTATTAACACTATTACCCACACTCTTCAACAATGGCAGTTAATCAGGCGAACCATCAAAAGTTAACAATTGCGAGCTGGAATGCTGACGGTATCAAATCTAAACGCTCGGAATTCATATCTTTCTTACATAGCTACAATATTGACATTGCATGTATCAGTGAAACTCATTTAATCGATACGGAACCTTTTAACATACCAGCATACACAGTACTCCGGTACAACAGAACCGCGCCCATAGCGTCCGGAGGTGTGGCAATTATAGCAAAGAAAAAGCTATCTATTTGTCCACTACCAATACAAAAGTTTGAAAGCTTAGAAGTGGTACAAGCTAGCCTACAACTAATAAACAACAGATCCATGAGAACCGCAAGCGTATATAAACAACCCAACAAAATATTATCCGACTTACAAACTCTATTCATTAGCAATGATCTAACGTATGTTATTGGAGACATGAACTGCAAGAATACCATCTGGGGATGTAGGGTAAACAATCAAAATGGACAACGATTGATGAACTATACTCATGCTAACGCAATCCAAATCTCGGCGCCTGATGCACCAACACATTATCCATACCGTACTGATCATCAACCAGATATTCTAAGTATCATCTTACACAAAAACAATAGACTTCCTATCTCGCAAACCGTAACTACGGACCTAGACTCTGACCATCTTCCGATAATTATCTCCTTCACAGAGACGCCATATGAAGCAACACAGCTGCCAAGACTCATCAATGGCCGAGTTAACTGGGTTAAATTTAAAGAAAACATTGATGAAACAACTCACTGTCCATCAACGCTGCAGACTATCTCAGATATAAATACGGCAATATCCAAACTTCAGAATGCCATTAAAATCGCCATTCAAGAAGCAACAATTATCCAGTGTCCACAAAAGAAGCCGAACTATCTTCAGCCACCTCAGGAAGTATTAAACTTAATTCGAGAAAAAAATAGAATAAGAAGAGAATGGCAAAGGTGGAGAAGACCACATCAGAAGCAAGTATCAAATCAATTAAACCGCCAAGTGAAGCTGGCCCTCGACACACACAGATTAAGTACCTACAGGAGATATATACAAGAACTTCAACCCAAGGATCCCTCAATGTGGCAGGCAGTTAGACGAATAACAAGAAAATCACCAACTCCATCACCTTTGAAACACAATGATATTGTGTTAACCACAGATGAAGAAAAATGCGAGCTCTTTGCAATTCATTTAGAGAAAGTATTCACAACTACAATCTCTGATGACACGATAGAAAGAACACGACAAATCAACAACTTTATTGCAGAAAACATACCCAACACTGTTGGAACCATAGAACCAGTGACCCCGACTGAATTAGCTCGGTACATTAAAAATTTACCAATTAAAAAAGCTCCAGGAACCGATCAAATTCCAAATATTATCCTTAAAAACTTCACGAGAAAAACTACACACTATCTCACTGCGGTTTACAACGCATGCCTTAGAGCAGGATATTTTCCAGACGTATGGAAGATTGCACATATTGTGATGTTTAATAAACCGGGTACGAAAACCAAAGCACTCTACCTGTCACCAACTTACAAGAATTTCGGAAATGATCGAAAGAGGATTCGAATCAAAGCAACACACGCTCATTGCTTTTATCGATATAGCTAAGGCCTTCGACACTGTGTGGTTAGATGGTCTAATATACAAAATATTAAATATAAATCTACCAAACTACCTAGTAGTCATTCTGAAATCTTTTCTTGATAACAGAAGATTTCAAGTTAGAATTAATGCTACCTTGTCCTCTACTAAGAACATTTCGGCCGGAATTCCACAAGGATCAATATTAGGACCCATCCTTTACAATATATTCATGTACGACATTCCTCGAATGAACCACTCAACTATTGCAATGTATGCAGACGACACCGCAGTGATTACTCAAAATGAAGATATAAACATCGCAGCTCAACACCTACAATTTAGTATGGATGAAATAAATGAGTGGTTAAAATCATGGAATATATCACTAAACTCGAACAAATGTGAAACCAAAGTCTTCACTCTAAGATTCCCTACACTGCCACCCAACATCATAATAAACGACCAATCCATTCCTTGGAACCCACCCGACTCTGCCGTCAAGTACCTGGGAGTTTATCTGGACAAACGACTTACTTGGAAATTCCACATAAACAAAAAACTTAACGAATGTCACTCAAGACTAAGCCAGCTATATCATCCTATTATGAACAGAAATTCCCCGTTGAAACTTGAATGTTCCCTCCTTATATACACATCCCTTCTACGTTCAACAATGACCTATGCCTGTCCAGTATGGGGAGCTGCATCCAACTCTATAATCAAGAGACTACAAACTGTCCAAAACAAAGTGCTCAGGATTGCCACCAATGCGCCTTGGTTCGTTCGTAACACACAGCTGCACAACGATCTTAGACTGTGCACTATACAATCATTTATTAAAAAATGTATTAAAACATATTATACCAAAATAAGAGAATGTCCAGGGGCTGTCAGCTACTCACTAGGTGAAAAACAAATTCACAGACGATTGAAACGTAAACTTCCACAAGACCTCCAATCAACCGATGACGAGCAACATAGCGTTAGCGAATGAGGATCTCCTTGGAGCAGCCCTCTCTACGTGATTGATATTGTAAATAGTGAACATTATAACAATTCTGTGTGTAGCTTTTCTATGTAGCTGAACCGGAAATTAACATAAATAAAAAAAAAAAAAAAAGAAAAGAACGCAAATTAATTTTTAAACTTTTCGGGATAGAATCCTATAGAATCTTTTACGATCTTTAAAACGCCCAGAACGATACGAACTATTACAAGCCTGTAACTCTTTATCGATCAGTATTTTTGCAATATTGGAATCTTATTGAATACAAAACTAACTTAAAAACTCTACGTGCATGTGTAGGCGACGATAGCGCATTTTTTATACATAGATTCGTGTCTTGGCCCTGCAATGCAAAGGCAAAATTAATCGACTGGATGAGACATATCTATTGGTGAAGTCGGTGCAAATACCTTGACAATGAAGTGTCCGAAGAGGGTACTCATAAAAGGCAAGTGGAACGTCAGGATCTATTGGCGATGTCAAAGCTTTCAGTGAAAATGTCTGCAGAATGGAGTGTCGGAGGATTTTGAATGTATGCCAGGTGGTCTTTAAATGTTTATGTGTAAAGAGTCCCCTCCCCATTAATCATATACCAAGAAAGTAAACATCGATAGCATGAACCTACCTAACAATCGAACCATTTACAAGCTATTTCGGTTTAAAAAATGCGCTCTATCTGCACAAGAGTCGTGGGACATTTTTTGAATACTGCGTTCACCTGTGCCTCTTTTCATCAGTGCGTAAGAAAATTTGGAACATTAAAACATAAGTGAGGAATGATTTAAAGAAGGGAATGGTCCTGCAAAACTAAGCTTAAAAACCAGTTTTTTTTTCAATCGAGAAAAAACGAGATTGAAGAGACCAATGTGTATTGGTCTGTCCTGAGAATGTTCCTTAAATTCTATGGATCTGCGTATATAATGCGTCCCACAGAGAATTGTAACGGGGACGTTTCTTCTTCGTGAAGATTCAATATAGAGAATGATATTCTTCTTCAAGAAAGCAGGATTTTCCATCTCTCTATCAGGTGCTCAAACCTTGAGCATTTACCTCGGACTGGAATAATTGAACTATTTCAAATGTTAATAATATTGGACTCTCATCACATCACCCGATATTGCATGTTTCATTTGATAAAGTTGTTGATTGATTGTAAATGGACAATAATTCATTTATACAATGTATGCAGTTGTATAAATTTTACTGACATTGTTACCATACGCTAAGTTTTATAGGTCATAACTCAAACAAAGTTCGCATGCTGTCATTTAGGCATTTGGAATAAACTACTCGTACAAATATAAAACACTTTATGACAATTTAATGATTTAATCAATTCTATGCTCATATTTTTAGTTTTTGTACAATCACGAGTCAAGAAAGCCATTTACATCGGAGCACTTTGTACGAACGTGCGCCTTTTGCTACATAATAAACAACAATCGCAGTCTATACGTACTCGTAAAAAGCAATTACATTGCACCGTGTTTCACTTTATGTTAACATAATTGAATAGATGTTTTTATTATTTACCATGTGGTCCCTATACGCATTTACATAGGATAGAGAAATTAATTTCATTAGCATGAAGATATGAACTGAAATTAGGATACCTGCTACCTAATGAGAAAAATAAAGAATAGGTAAGAGTACCTACCTTCCTCCGACAAACCGTTTTCGAGACGAGATATTCGCTCTTAAAGTTTTGACATCATCAGTGGATATATTTCTTCCAGTTGTCCCAATCGCCCTTGAGTAGTGAGTACCCCTTTGTGCTAAAAAATAAAGATCAGTGTTCGGTAATTGACTAAATGAAAGTAACATTTTCAAAATGGTCCAGTAGGCCTTGGTCTTAGCACCAACACCAAAAATACAGGTGTTGTTGGCTTTATACGGATAAGCTCTTGTTTTTATTAGTCTTCAGAGTTCGCGTTTGAAATTGTAGCTTGTGTTTGCATATGTTTATAAATTAAAGGTTATATGGTTAAAGATTGGTTAGGTAATTATAACACCCTGTAGATGTTAGTTATAAAATAAGTCAATGAATTAACCCCTTCCGTATTTGCACCAATTTAGGAACACCCTGTATTTTCCACTACCCACGTATTCAGTATTAGAAGGCGTGTTGGTGGGTCAAATTGGATTGGATCAGCGAACTGCAATTTTTGGTAAAGGTCCGTGACAGCTTGTGAGAATATATACAGTGCGTTTCAACACTGGTTTCAACTAAAGGGGTCACAAATCTATGTTATGACTAACTTGAAGCTACGCAGTCTGTTACAAATTAGCAAATATGCTAAGATTTTTCGATACAGTTCTTGTTGATGCGTAAACATTACAGAAAATAATGCCAACCTTTTAAAGTTAATCATTATGAAAAAGTGAAGTTGAAATATGTTTGGCATTTTAGCATTTAATTTTTTTTTTCGTGGATTTTATAAGAGAACCTATATTGTATTAGTAAGGGTAGATACCTACTTGTTAAATCAAAATTTTTCACGTTTTAATCAGATAGGCATCACTTTAATAATGAATTATTCTAAAATCATTTGTAGGCTATTTTTGATCATTAAAAATATTTAGAAAGCATTTTTAAATCAAATTTAAAAAATCTCTGTTCCCCAATTAATGAAAAGTTTTTATTCTTTTTTAATTATAAACTGACTAAAAAGAATTCATTATTAAATTGTTATGAAATTAACCGAGCGTACTTGAGTAAAATGAAAAAATAATTAATTTTACTAGTAGACTTTGTTCTTGCATCCTTCAGACCAAACTACACCCAGAGATTCGCGACTCATGGTGTAAAATAATAAGAGGGAAATAATGCCAACGTCCCCCCATTAGAAAACGCAGAAAAATACATTGTAGAGTTTTCCACAAAACGTCGCGACGGAATATGTCTATCCTGAACTGTTTATGAATAATATTATAAGCATTTAAATGAAGATGTTTTAAATATTATTTTGAGAAATTGCATTGATTTTCCAAGTTTCCAGCCTGCTGAGCTGCCCATATAACAGTACCAGGTACATGAAAGAGCCAAATTAAGCGTTTTTTAATTGTAGAAATTAAGGTTGACATTTTGAGAAAAAAGATGAAACTAAAAATTAAAATTATAGCTTAGTAATTTGAGTTTGAACAAAAACTTGAGAAAAAAATAAAAACTCCGAATGTATGGGTCTTTGAAGAATATTGCACGAATTCACAGTAAAATATGTGAACAAATAAAAACTAATGTTATACAAGTCGAGATTTATTTGTGGAAATGCAGAGTACGTCCATCACGAAGTTCATCAGTACACAGTTAGTTTTAATTTTTAGTTCGTAATGAGATGAGTTCTGACCTTTGAGAGTTCATTATTTCTAAAATGCACAAACGGGACACTGTTACTGTACCAAATATATATTTTATAAATTCTAATTCTAATGATATCTTGTGGATCCCTTTGGCATGGATTGCGGACTCCCACGGGCCGCGGAGCACCTGTTGGGAACCACTGTTGTAGATAACATTATAAGTAACATCGACACTGTTTCAGTGTACGAGTACACTTTTTTAAGAACAGGTTTGTGCAGTTAATCAGTGTTCTATTATGATTCGGATCAATTAACTTTGAAGGATATGAATGCATGTGTTGATCTTGAAATTTGAATAGTTTGACGATTAAATTAGTTTTCGTTGATACATTTCACTTACAGCTTATCGTTTATTTTTGATTTAAGCTATTGTACTAGTCGTTCCATTTGGCATCAGTATGTAAATATAGCTATGCTTAGAGGTCTGAAAACTAAACAGTTTTAAAATATAACAACAATTAAGTTCATCCCGTTGATTGAGATTGCTGAAATGTTGCCAATGTTTACAAACTAAAACAAAGAGGAACTGAAAAACGTACCCAAACGATTTCTCATTCTATTCATTTCAGATCCGGTAACTCATTTGTAGATATGAAATGCGAAATGTAACAAAGTCATATAGTTTGTCTCTTATTTCCAAATGGGATGTTCACTGTCCTTCTTTTTTTGCGAGTACGTTTTACATAGCTTTCCGTCCGCACCTTGCAATGTGCAAAATCGAATTTAAATTTCAAATACTTTACTTATGAATGCAAAAAACTCGGTGGAGTTCGTTATATATAATAAATATTTAAAAGTAATTGACTACGTTACGTCGCGTGACATGAATAGATAAATTAGTTTTTCAAATTCTATAGATATAAATTCCAAAATAACTATGCTTTTATAAGCGCTAATAATGGAAGGTTTATTGAGATTGTGTAATACCTACATGTCACGATTTGTTAAAATAATACTAGTATTTATCGTGAAATTAGGTGGTACTGGCACTTAGGCTGGTTAAAGCTTCTGAGGAGTTAACGGGCACCGTAAGTACGGGGTAATGGTGATTGCTTACTTCAAGACCTCAACTTTATACATTTGAGCGATGAGAGAATATTTGGCAACTTGAGATTTACTACGAAGCTATTGCAAACTTTCCCAAATATCATTTCGGTATTGATCATCTTGCTTCCTTGTCCTACCCCCAAAAAAGTAAAATCCCAGACATTTTCAACAAATTTAGGATTTAGTTTCAAGGACATATTCTGGCCATTATTAGTCTGTTTTGTATTTATGAACTTAAGTTTTTAATATTCTTTGAAAGATTCTTGCGACGTTTATTATACGTCATAAACGCAACTCGACTGATCGCCATTGCGCTACGATAATAATGTTGAATTGGTTTGGAATTGTTTTTTTTGCGAACAAAAATGATTTTTCCGTTTGATCAAATTCATATCTTGACCAGAATCTAATATTCACACTCCTGGAATAATAATGATTCTGGTGGTTTTTAGGACAGTCGGTACAGTACTTCACAAATAATTTTCAAATTTAATGAAATTCTATGTCCTAGGGTTGTGTTTTACATTTTTAATCAAATGGTGCATGGTATATTAGTAGAAAAGAGACACCTTCCGCCATCTTGGATTTATATCACAAGGTCATGACCTTGGAATTTTGCCTTTGGTTTCCCCAATGTCGTGACCTGGGGTTTTGGACCTTACGATTTCCCAAACTATCATTGCAATCATTTCAATAAGTAAATAAAATGAGCGGCAGATGATGTATTGCAAAAACTCAGCTACACTTAAAAAATGAAAAATTATGCATTTCTAATTTACAAACTAACTAAGACATGGTCCTGTTTTATGATGTAAGGTACCCTGGGCTTCTCCTAGCGAATGATTACTTTTAGGAAATAGCGTTAGGATGCCAAAAGAGCTATTCTATACTCGGAGTCTTATCTGCTTTAATGCCCTTTAATCATTGGATGAATAGTTTAGAAGGTTTTGCGGTTTAATTTAAATTACATTTTTTGGAAATGTACATTTCAAATTTTAAGAGAGCGGAACTACAAAGCGTCAAGCAAAACAATAAAGGGAGTCTGAAATGGACCGTTTCTTCTACATAACGGAAGATTTCCACCTTAACAGTGTCTTCATTTGATTTTCAGGATTGTACCTGACTTCGTACATGAAACATGAAAAAAGTAACTATGTGGTTCAATCTTTTTCTTGGTAATGATTCTTCATCATTCTATTTATTCTTCATTCCCGATTCTGGAGCAAATATTGTATGCGTTGGTAGTATACCTTTAGTAGTAAATGAACCATTGTGACGGGCTAGTTCGTATATGAGAGTGATATTTGACTCAAAATGTGGCGATCGCGATGATGTGCCACCTTCTCTATTTGCCCTTGATAAAATAACTTTTATCGGTCGGTTTCCATCTCAGATTTTCCAAAGATTATACATACAGGAACGTATTGCGTTACCGTATACCGGATAGATCTAACTGTATGTTCCGTGCATTAATCAGAAACATCTGATTTACATAATTATTTTGTCCATTTATAGAGGTACAAATTTAAATACGTAAATGGTACATCAAACACGGATTTGAATTTGAAACTACTTCCGCAACGATCATTAAATGCGTTATGACTTGTAGATTTCGTTGTAGGTATATATTGATGTAAGGTCAGTAATGTATATACAGCGAAGTGTCTAGAATACAATGTCATTAATCTTAGTGTAAGTTACGGTAGGTCAGGAACGAAATTGCGCTGTGTCATGCACTATCTGTATTCTGTTACCGTTTAACAATACAAGCCAAATGTTGACTCGGTCAGGGATTTCTAACTCTCACACTCACCTTTGGGATTGCTTCGATTTTTTGTTGCAGATGTACCTACTTTTAGAACCCTACCGATTTATTGGCGACTCATCAAGACACCTAACTGCAATCCTTAGCTTACGGGATGATAGTAAAATATCTGTTACGGTCGTGAAACATATACGAGGCCATTTACAAGTTCTCTGCTGCTACTAGAAAAGAAAATTTATAGGTGCCTAGCAGTCTAACACAAATACGTCAAGGTGTTATATAGCAGCAATAAAGTTGTTTACGGTGTATTATTTAATGAAAGCAGCAGACTGTGTAGCATTCACATCGAAAGATTTAAAGGGCCTCCTAACGTTAACGTTTTCATGATAAGGAATGTCTAAAAGGGATTTAGGGTAAAAAGACGGCGTACGGTTTTTTAAAAATTGTTGGTTTTTACCGTTAGCTTGCGCAAACCCCTCGTTACGGTTTCTAATGTGCTGAATGACGGACTTTTTGTTTGGAATCCTATTACTATATTAGTCGCAATCTTAATTTATTCATAAATAACACTTACCCAGTAAGAAAGTATGAAATTAAAAATTACACAGGTCAACAAAAAAATAATTTTTTTTTGCGCATGGGATTTACATAATATATTCTGACTATAATAAGCAAAAATAAATAAAAAGTGCAATTAGACATCGAAAATATTTGCTTTTACAAAAGTTATAGCGATTTGATTGAAAGCTTTCAGGGGCGAAAATTAAAGCTGGAATCTTTGTTTTCCCTCAAATAAAAAGAAAAATGGAGGGTGATATTTTCCCGCGGTTACTTAGCAAAGAGGAAAAAAAATCCTGGAACAGTTTTTTTATTTATTTATTTATTTATTTATTTATTTAACCAGAAACCATACAGAATAAAAATTCCAATTACATGGCACTGGGGCTCTGAACAAATATTAGGGCTTAAGATCTAATTTTATTTATTATTGAATTTAGGGGATCGTGAAAAAAGTCGATATCATTAACTGAGGATAACTTATTTAAAGTGATCAAGATCTTAATAAGTGGGGAAGTTGTGTTGTTAACTACAAAAATAGTATTATTTTGCCTCAGCTTAACAAATGGTACCTTAAGCTTAATTTCTTGAAGTAATTCGGAAGAGTATAACAAGTTGTGTAAAATTTTGAAGACAAAAATTGTGGAGGCAATGTACCGTCGGGTTTCTAACCTCGTTATATCTAAGCCGAAAGTACTATTTAAGTAATTAAGCTGGGTACCGTAAGAGATCAAATGTGGATAATTTTGGGTTGACCTAAAAAACATTACTCGGATGAACTTTTTCTGCACTTTTTCGATCATGTCTGAGTATTTGAGAGTTTGAGGAGACCAGATACATGCAGCATACTCAAGCTTGGATCTAATAAACGCATTATATAAGGTTAGCATTGTCTGTATATTCGTGAAATTGAGTGTATTTCTGATAACGAAACCAAGAAGTTTGTAACACTCATTTGTTAGGTATTCAATGTGTAAGTTGAAGTTAAGGTTGTTATTGAAAAACACGCCCAGGTCCTTAACGGAGGTGACTCGTAGCAAGACCTTTCCATTCATCTTATAGTCAAAAAGTAAGGGATTCTTCGATCTAGTAAAAGTAAGGACTTTACACTTATTGATATTTAGTTTTAGTTTATTTTTGATACACCACTTAATTACTGAGTTAATGTCCTCTTGAATATTTAAACAGTCACTTGGGATTGGACTTTATTAAAAAGTTTTAGGTCGTCCGCAAATAGTAGTGCTTTCGAGTTTTTTATCACTCGCGGTAAATCATTTATGTATAAGAGAAACAGAAAAGGACCAAGAAGTGTTCCCTGGGGAACGCCTGATGAGGGATAAAATTCGGCTGAATTCACACCATTGAATTTCACTCTTGTTTTACGGAGAGATAAATATGATTTCAAGAATTTGACGGTCGGATTACTTACGCAATTTAAAACAAGTTTACGGAGCAAGACTTGATGGGATACTGTGTCAAATGCCTTCGCAAAATCTGTATAAACACAGTCCACCTGGGCTCTCTCATCCAAGGCTCCTGCTGAGAAATGCGTAAACTGCATTAAATTGGTAATCGTTGATTTGTTCCGCGTGAAACCGTGCTGTTGATCTGCAATTATACTGCTGAGATGGGAATAAAGTCTAGTATAGATCACTCTTTCGAAAATTTTCGCTATTGCTGGTATAATTGCAATTGGGCGATAATTCTCAACTAATTTTCGGCTTCCACTTTTGTGAATTGGTGTTATTCTGGTGCATTTCCAAGCTTCAGGGAATGTACATGTTTGCAAAGCTAAATTAAATAGATGTAGTAAGGGGGTTACCAATAAAGATGCACATCCTTTCACGATGTAGGGTGGGATTCCATCTTCGCCTATAGCCGACCTCGGTTTCAATTTTTTAATTGCTTCCAGTATCTCGGATTCATGTAACTGAGTCAAGTGCAATTTGGATAGCACCAGGTCCGATTCCACGTCATCTTCCGGGTCATCGTTCCTCTCCATAGTGTAGACTGACTCGAAGAAGGATGCAAAGGCGTCCGCAATGCTTCTGGCGTCCGTTAACGAGGTGTCTTTGTACTCAAAAACTCCAGGTAGTTGACTATTCTTCCTCAACGACTTGATGTAGTTCCAGAATTTATTGGAATTCTTCCGCAGATCCATTTCAATTTGATTAATGTACCTCTTATGAGCAATGTGGATCATTCTTTTGAGTTCTTTTCTGGCTTCAATGAAGTCTTCCGATTGGCCCTGTAACCGAAACTTATTTTTCTGTTTGATTTTCTTAATAATGTCTATATTAAACCAGCTAGGATACTTATTGGCACTCCTAATTGTAACTTTGGGGACACATTCATCGAAAATGTTCATTACCGTTTGATTAAAGCTAGTTACTGCATCATCTACCGATTTGAAATTCTTCAGGATAAGAGACTCCTTCCAATTAATATCGCGAAAAAGGACGTACATTTTAAGAAAATCTGCTTTTTTGAAATTGAAGTTGGTTAACTTGGTAATTCGCTTAGCTGGTCTATGGACTTTGTAGACTATTTCTAGTGCAGGATGAAGTGGATTAATTTTATCCAGTGAGTCGACAGCAGATTTAATTTCCGCGTTTAAGTTAGTTAAAATTAGGTCAAGGGTTCTATTATTGCAGTTTTTAACCGTATTAATGAGTTTTAAGTTGTACATCGAAGCTATATTTTTAATTACTTTGCATTTAGCACTCGCGTTTTCGAAATTATACGTGGCGTCAACAATTTGTGGTAGGTTAAAATCGCCTGCTATTAAAACTTCCGATGAATGCAACATGTTTTCAATTGTTTCTAAACTTTTGGTAAAACTCACGTACTTATCAATACCAGATTTCGGTTGAAAGTAGACAACACCAAGAATGTATGAAGTATTATTAATTTTAAGTTTGACCCATATTTCATTTAGATCACTTTGAAATTCCAATTTTTCAGCATTCAAATCGGTCTTGACTGCGATTAAAACTCCGCCTCCCATGGTACACTTCATTTCTTCGTAATTACGGTCATTGCGAAAGACAGCATATTGATTGTTGAAATACTTTAAGGAAATAGTCCATGGTTTCCCGTTCAGTGTTTCCTGGGAAACCATAGAGTTGAAAATTATGACGAGCTGACAGGGGTTTTGGTTTTGTATCATCGGGTATAGAATGTCTCTAAGGATGCACAGGTTACATTCTCATTTAGATTCACTTAAGGATAATGTGGGAGCTTTTTGGTAATAACAAGGACAACACTTTCATCAAGACATAATGGAATTTAGGCACGTTACCAAGGCCAGTAAGCTGGAAGCATGATGGAAGATCATATTTGGGGGGTTGATGAGAAAAACTTCAGTTGAACTTGTCAAAAACAGCAAAACTGTTCCATTTTTAAACATTTAGACTCTAAGACAAACAGATTATAAATGTAGGAACTTTACCTTATAATAAATCGTGCGTATGTAAGTAAGATTTTATAGGTATTTTTATTTTTTTGGTTTTTTGCATTTTTTTCACACAAAAACAAATACATAACCTTTTTTTGTTCTAATTCTTATTTGTGGCTATACAAGCAATAAAAATAAGGTATATATGTCCCATGCGCAAAAATGCTGTAGACCGGGTGTTATTTTATGGCGTACGCATAGTCTTACGTCGTAGAATGACTTTGTTGTCCCATATTATTCTAACCCTCATTCACTTGTGTCAATCTCCAGGCCATATATTTGATATTAGTGTAGTGTACTAGTAGTGGCCTAGTGGGAATGTCGTTCTTGCAAGTAAACATATACATTTTCGATTTATTGATTTGGTTTTGGGGTAACAAATTTGGTAGGTCGTTCTGTTCTGTATCTATAATCCTCTAGTGTAGTATTGAAAATGGAAAACTCAACTACATGTACTGTACATGTATATTGATGAAAACTGGATTGCTTCTATTTACCTGGATTAGATAGGAATACATCCACAGTAATTGTGGTGACAGGTGGGTGTGCTGCATTTCCTGAAAATGTATGAAATCTAATCTTTTTTATTTTCACGCGTTGATTTCCCTGGTAATTACATTGACATCTTAGGTTGGTAAAAAACTATGTTATATATTTTTCTATTTTTTGTCGTAGACACCACTTATTTTTTTTAGTGCACTTTCACTTTTAAAAAGTAAAAAGTGCAGCTCTTGATGTCTGTCTGTCTGTGTCACAAAGGCTCCGGACCTACACCACTTACAGACTTGGTATTGGTGTCATTCGACCAGAAATTAAAAATTATTGCATGTTTGTATGAAATGTCCATAAGGGCTATTAAAATCGAAAAAACATATTTGAAAGTGCACTCTTCGCATCTTGCTCACAAGCGGCTTAACGAATTTTTTCTTAATATTTAAAGTATATATTATTTAGATTTGGATGTTCTGGAACTATTTTAATTTTGTTTATATATTTTATTTTTATTATTTTATTTTTCCTTTATTTTTGAATGAACGGGGTTTCAGCTAAGACTACTCTACCAATTTTTTTTGTTATCTGCAATGGAAAACGGTCACTAAGTCGCCTAACTCACTAACTCACCTGTCCAGCTAGCTCAATTAAACTCAGGTACTAATAAAACTTTACAAAAATAATTATAGTCTTCCTAGCTAGGACACATCTTTTTACACCTGATGTAATTTCGGATACAAAATAGAAAAATTTAACCTGAACACTCTTATCTAGGTCATAATTTTGGCCTCGATTGATCACAAAACCAATTATTTACAGATAAAAGAAATGTATGTATTGACATAAAACAATCCGTCTGCAAGAAAAACAGGCATACAGGTCCACAATACTACGCTACAAGGGAACGATAGACGGTTAATTAAGGTAAAATTTACCTTAAAAAGTGTCAATAATCCTAAATCTTCTGTCGTAACAAACATTCTCAAAATTATGGTACATACTTCGGAATTTTACATCTTTGATTGCATACAAACTTCGATTTAAACGACACTGACTTCGTTGTAATTGCAATTATAGTACCTATTGGCTCTTAGATGGGGGACAGACTCCTTTTGACTGATAACTTGAACGTTTGCCACAGCACTCCGATTAAACTTTTTCGTAAACGAAGAAATACCTAGGTACGTCTCCGCTTAAACCGGCTTAACATTCACTTAACACGACGACTTCAATCTCTTAATAGGTACTTGTAGCACTCAACTAACGTTCTTTTAAAACTGCAGACATTGATGGTACGCCACTGATTTCTCTGAAAATCAAAATTATTCTTGAAATCCTCAATCATTTCTAAGCAAATTTGATCCCTTTGTTTTTTTCAATCCGATGCACGGTTTTCGCTTAAAAAAATAAAAACCCTTTCTCTACATGATCATGACAATATCGTTATTAATATGACAATATCACCGTGCAGAGAAAAAGATATTTTCTTTTTTTACGTGAAAACCGTACGTCGTATTGAAAAAATCAAATGATCAAATCTGCTCATAAATGAGAGAACTTCTCCGAAATATTGCATTTTCCTTTTCATTTGTAAGTGCCAACATTTTCGAAATATTCATAACTATGTTTTTACATTGCCGGTAGATGTGTCACGTCTAGACATTCTTTCTACCCTTTGAGAGTTCTCTCCTTCGGCATTCCGTTCTGCGGATATTTTGCAGTGAAACTTATCATTTGACTTTTAACGCGTTGGTTCAATAAAACTCGTTTTATTACGGGAAGGTATTCAGCGATTCTATCCTGATATTTTGTTTATGCACGGATTAGGATGACTTGTTGGTTTTCGAACACTCCCCCTCTCACCTCACACCTGTATATGCATACAGGTCATGAAGCATTTTTATGATAGTGAATTACACGTTACGTCTCAATAAGGAACGGTATAAGCTAAAATGGCGCGTCAGCGACCCAATCTGTTAATGAAAAATTAATGTGATAACCATCACGTCTAATGGAGTGTGGCGAAGGGTTGAAAGTAAGTTCGGTCACCGTTCAATACAAACTTGACCTGCAAACTTTTAAAGTTAAAGTCAACTATGGGGAAGATTCTGTCTTTTCTTTTTCTTTAATTAATTCATCTACAATTCAAAAATGCAAGTTGAGATTCGTTTTTTGTATACAGGGTTGTTCAACGACGAGCTGAGTCGATCAGTATGTAGGAAACGAATGCAAAATGTCTGAAAATTTCTACACACCATTTATTCAATCACCCCGTTTTAGATAAAATGTTTTCGTTGCGAGTTTCGAAAGAACCAAAACTAGCGGTTTCCGAAATATTTGCGTTTCAAAAATGTTTGGAAAATATCTTCTTTAGTAACTGTAGGCAGACTCTTTATTTTCAGGATTTACTTACATAATGCTTAGGCTTTACCTATATGTACGATCCGTGTACAAAAACACACCTAGTACTCAGGGATTCATGTCAATAATCGCAGTTTTGAAAATGCAAAAACTTAGTTCTTTAAATGGCAACCGCCTTTTATCTCTCCAACATTGGATTTTGAACTGAAATTTTAGGGCAGTATGTAATTACACCCCAATATCATATTTTTACAAGCTTTGATTTAATTTTAGTTAGTTAGTGTGGGTCAAATTTTGTAACCGAATTTTGAACCAGAAATTTTGCACATATGTTTGGTTCTCAAGATTTTAGATTCAATGTGGCAGATTCCACAAATTGTGAATTATCATTTCTTAACGCCTATAAGTAATGCGATGTCAGTCTAAATCTAAACCAGGATCTAATCTAAAGGGCGTAAGGGAAAATAATGGTAAAATAATTTTTTTTTAACCAGCTTTTATTGAAGTGTACCCAGCTAATGTACTACAACGAATAAAATAAGTTTTGCCCAGCATTGAGAATTAAACTTTGTTAATTATTAGTATATAAATAATTGGTATTTTACCAAAAACTAAATCACATGTACCTAGGTAAATATGACAAAATTTACAGAAACCACACGAGGATGCTGAAAGTGCAGGCCACTTGATGGGCGGCTCCTAGGGCGGATCGGCCAACTTTATTATGCGCAACTTGAGTACGTAAATATGGCAAAATTACTAATATATCGTTATCTGGTCGAGTATTCGAACCTGACCAGAAGTAGGACTTTTTCATCTGTGGCAGAGATTGGAATTTCGTTGGATCAGTTTCGAGCATTCTGTCGACTACTCCGAATTAGGTTTTTCTGCAGTTTTCCTAATTCGTAAGGTGGTATAGAACAATTTAAGGCCTTCTGCAGGGACACCTCTAAAATGCATTATGCGGCTCACTATGTAATTGGGTGCAAGCCTGTTGAGGGCACAGAACAAGAGGGACAATAAATAAATGAAATAAATCTTACATTCGTAGGTATTCAAGAGGCAACAATAATTAACAAGTTAAAAAGTAATCGTAAACGATTTACATAAAGCGCATTTCCACTTGCATTCATTTCCCATTATTGTAAGATGCAACTTCTATTAAAATCATAAAAATCCGGCCACAAATATGAAAGATAGCGTTGCACATGGGCAATCCATTTTTGACGTGCTACTTCAATTTCAGTTTGTGAGAAGAATTTCATTTCATGCTTTTCTAAATAAGAAAGTTGGAACTGCGCATGCGCAAACCTAAATTTTGAAACTAATGTTAGATTTTCCTTTGTTCCAAGCGCCTAAGTATCAAATTTCAGTTAAATGCTTCCATAGATAAAAAAGTTGACACTGCGCATGCACAAAATAAAATTTTGAAACTGGCGCTAGATTTTCCTTTATTCCAAGCGCCTATGTATCACATTTCGTTTAAATTCTTCCATAAATAAAACAGTTGGCACTGCGCATGCGCAAAACCAAATTTTGAAATTGGCGTTTGATTTTCCTTTATTTCAAGTGCCTATGTATCAAATTTCATTCAAATACTTTTATAAGTAAAAAAGTTTGCAATTCGGTTTATAAATGGTCGAGATGCGAAAAGGGCACTGTGAATTTTGAATCGATTCGATTCAACTTTTGGCATTGCGTATTATATGGCTAAAGCTATGCCCATATTGAATTTAATGCAATTCAGTTCATAACTAACGGAGATGTAAAAGCGATCGAACATTTCTAAACAAAGTTATCGTTCACACGGACAGATAGATGGACAGACAGACAAAGTATAACGTGAGGTTAGTTCGGCGCTGTAAAACTCAAACCCCGCCGCATAAACGGCCAGCTAGCTCAGATTCTTAATTAAAAGAAGGGCTCGAGATGAGAATCTTCCACAGCGGTTTGTTCGTTTGGGCATATAACATAAGTTTTTGATCTTTGGTAGTTACTAGAAATGATTAGTTGAGCGCCACCCAATTTTGCACAAATTCTGACCTCTCCTGTATAGAAATTGGGAAAACACAAGAGAGCCAAATAATAAATTCACTACGAGCAATTCTGATTTATTAATCCTGGCAAAAAACGGTGCAGGATCGGCAAATAAAATGTATCTTCAATACGACAATAACAAATACTTTAAATGACAAAAATAATCCCCAAATAAATTCATGAACACTTCCCTAATAATTACGTTACCAGACCCCTACAACAATGATCGAGCAAAAATGTAGTTAAGATTTCAATGGATTCCAAGATTGAATTAAGTTAACCCGAATAACAACTCATATAGGCAACACTGGGTACAACTAAATTAAAAATCTTACCTTGAATAACACATACGCTGTCTTCTCCGAAAAAGAGCTCTCCTTCGAAGTTCCAGTTCTGTAACACAAAAACAAACCCCAAGCTACAACGCTCGGAACGATTATATGAGCCGGAAGGGCCAAAAATAGCTTACTCGTAGCCGGCTCGTTTACCCATACGTTAAATACAGGTGCGTTGCTCTTGAAGAGAGCCACGACCTCAAACACTAGACGTGAACAAAATACAAAGCTCCAATCATAAATCGTCGGAAGGTTACACTAGATTAACGGTATTGAAGCAAATAAAAAAAGGTTGTGTAAAAGATCGTATCTTCCGAAAATTCCACAATCAGCTGGTCGCTCCCGGTATCGTTTAGGTGTCAGCGCTTATCTACTCGGTGGTACGCCGGATAGCTGCCGGCAATCAACAGGTGTTCGTACTCCGGAATATTCGCAAAATGCAAATTAATTTACTATCCCAAAATTATGCCAGGTCAATGTCCTCCGCACACAAGAATGTGCAAGGATATACTATAAACTATACCATACAAGGATTCGTCTGTACAAGGATTGACCGGTACAAGAATTCATCTACTACATGGACCCCCTAAAAGTAATGAAGATGTAACACTCCCTTAACGAGATTTTTAATAACATACCTGAAATCGTCAGGAGGGTAATGAAAAATACTTAAATCAATGAAATATGGAAATTATCCAACCTCAAATTGTGAATCTGAAAGAATTTTAGATAACATAACGTAAAAGAAAGCCAACGCCATTTCACTTACATGTAGGTAGGGCGATGAACTTCAACCAGATATAACCTCGCAATGGAGAAAACGCTTCTGAGTTACACTACTCGACAACGCCAATGAAAAAGGTAAAATTGCCAGAGATTTCACGTGAATGATGGCAAATATTACCCACTGGTTTAAGAAGAATTCACAATGCCACGCTCTACAACAAGTACAACCTCGTTGGCTTCAAACCGGAAATGAAGTGAAAAAATAACGCGATTCTGCGCGAGGAAAGAAACACGCGTACAAGTGACGCCATCTCACCTATATCCTACCTAACCTAGCAAGCGGTAATTTTTGAAATTTGAATATGAATGAACTAAACTGTTACAAAAGGAACAGACGGACAGACCAACAGGCAGACGACAGATAGCAATGCAAAATTATAAACGATCTCTAGGATCGTTAATAAACGGCAAAAGTGTAAAATTATGGAACATGTAAAAAACGGTTTTTTGTTTTTTTTTACAATAACTTTTTTTGTAAGCGGTACAGAAAAAATCCCTTCCTTGGTACAAGACTCGACACCATAACGAACCAAAACAATAGCTCTTAAGATAAAGAACTAGTAGCGTCGCAAAAACGGAGCGGACGGACGGACGGACGGACGGACAAAGTGGCCACAATAGCGCATTTTTTTTTATTTTTGTGGAAATGCGCTAAACATGTAACAATTACTGCAGAAATAACTTCCTGTTGTTCCCCTTTCTACAGAAACTATTCATTTTAGTTAGAGGGATGTAATTACAAACTACCCTTCATTTTCAACGTGAATGATAGATGAACAGAAAAAAGGGAGATTCTATTAAATAAATAAAATTTTCCCACTTCCAAAACAAGATTTGGCATAAATTTCTGAACAGGGTAGCGCACTACGGTTGCCTACTTTTTAACGAATTTCCCCAAAAATGTAAAAAAAAATGCGTTATTGTGACCTCTTTATCCGTCCGTCTGTCCGTCCGTACAGCCGTTTAGTCGCTACTTATAGTTCTTTATCTTAAATTCTTAAGAGCTATTGTTCTACCTTTTTTCGCTATATGGTGTGGTGGTTTTGTATTGCTACCTTGATGGCTGTCTGTCTGCCTGCCCGTCTGTCTGTCTCCGTCTGTCCGTCCATGTACAGTTTCGCACGATAACTTTTGTATTTGCGTAATCTAAGTTTTTTTATTTGTTAATTGAAATATGTAGGCATCTCGAATAAACGTAAAACCAATGCCAAATCAAATAAATTTGTTTTGCACGTGCGCAATCCGATCCGACTAAAAACACCTAAAACCAACGCAAATGCCCAGACCCACATTCGTTACTTGCAAACAAATTCTTCGAAATTTTTAGGGTAGGATTCTTCTTGTAAACTGAAATTGAAGTAGAACATCAAAAATGGATTAACGTTCTTATTTGTGGCATCATTTTTACCAAATTCCAGCGGAAGTTGCATTTTACAAATGGGAAGTGAATTCAAGTGGAAATGCGCTTTTTGTAAATCGTTTACGATTACTTCTTTAATTTGTTGCTCTTTGTTTGTTTCTTCTTAGTTCAGTTAAACTTATCGGACAGTTAATTTCCATGGAAAGACATGTATTGACATACGAGGTTATCTATGACGTGACGTGTTGTTTTTTCTCTTACTTTTCTCTGTAAGAAAAAGATTTTACTTTACCGATGCGATGTTTCGGTTTTTAGATGAAGATCGTTCCACGACTGAAAGGTGGTGAGATGCGCGTCGGTAAACCCAAAATTTCGCGATTGCGATAAATTATAAATATATAAACATCCACCCGAAACAAGATATGAGGATAGTTATGAACACTTTAAACCCAAAATAACATTTTGAAGCCAACATGTTGAAATTAGATAGTATATATTTGCATTCGTTTCAAAAATGGTTTCTGCCTTTTGATTTCCCAAAATTAATTATGTATAATACTTTGTTTGTGGTCAAAGGCAAGGCACACTGTAGTCATATTTCGAGTTCAATGCCTACTCTTGAATTTTGAAGGAAACTTCAAATGACTTGTATTGAAAAGAGTAGCAGTAAGTGTCATGCATCATTCGCTTTGGGGTATTAAAAGTTACTCAAAAATAAAAAAAAATACAGGTCCGTATTTTAAAAAATGAATCAAATGTTGGTATCTAAAAACCGAAACCTCTTAATTTAGTTTTAACCAATAATCAACAAAGGCGTAAATAATTATTATTCAGGAATAATAATAATAATTCTTCGAAGGGCATGTAAATCTGGCAGTCCCGGCAGTCATACCACGACTGTCGTTAAATCACACAGACGGCTGTTGATGCGACCTGAAAACGTCTGTACCTAGGGTGTGCCACCCATATGATGCAATACGATACGATTCAAGAATATTTTTCAGTGTAAGATATTTCCAAAATCATACAACTTCCGGTTACACCGGAAGTCGCCCTTAACTTCCCTATTTAAATCAGAGGCCTCATTTATGATTTCATTTTTTGATTTCTGAAAAAATTTCATGATAGTAGCATTATTTTCAACAATGCACCTTTTATCCTTTTTCGAGTGGCACTAAGAGATTTTGTGGTTTTTCAAATGTGACCCTGTATATTCGTTTATGGTTGAATACCGAATTTTATTATACATTGATTCTCTGTAAATGTCATCCGGTATGCGATTAGTCAGTTGTCAATGTAGATTTATAAAGTATCTTCCTTATGCTTCCGTGTACAGCAGAAGTAAACCTTTTAGATACCCAAAATGATGGCTATATGATTATTTCATGTACAGCAACATCAAACAACGCAATAGCGCGATATTGGACTACTAATTCTGAAATGTATATAGGGTCGCCGATAAGTCTCGAAACGGTCGATTATCGGGGAGAACATACAATCTACCACAAAAACGTTAATAAACTAGTTTTAGGAATCTTCATTGTGTACTACATAGTAATAATTGTAATTATAAAGGGTTGGTCATAGGGGCGTGGCGCACCAAAATTACATTTTTTTAAATGGAACACCCTGTACATTATTGATATTTCAATTATTCTCTCAATTTTAAGAAAAATTTCTATGATTCAAATGTACTTAAATTTAATCCTTTTCGAGCTATTATTTTAAAATTTATTAAATGATTGAAAGAAGAACAATAATATTATATAATTATTATATATATAATTGTTGATTTCAGGACCACAGAAGTTTTCAAAAGAAATTCGTGATATCTTTAATTATTGTTCTTCATTCAATATATTTTAAAATAATAACGTTTATTTTCAAAACTCGGTAACCAGAATTGAAATATCTAATCATGTACAGGGTGTTCTATTTAAAACATGCAATTCTGGTCTGTCACGTCCTTATGACTAACCCTGCACAATTAAAATTGTTACCTACTGACTGGTAGACATTGATACCTTAGAGTTTAAACTATCGTATTAAACTTTTTTCGATTTTTGTATATTTTCCACGATAATCGACCGTTTCCAGACTTATCAGCAACCTTGTATGTACATCATACATTGACGTCTGGATCACGAACAGAACAAGTAACGTCTTGTTTTGGGCCTGCTATCAACATTTAGTTTAAAATACCAATTAGTTTGTATTAACTTCAACTTGATTGTTGATTTTATGATAGACCTACCATGTTAATTCTTGCTAATCTAATCAATCCTTAGGTATATCTTCAATTAAACATTATATGAATAATATACACTATAATTTTATCCATAGACGCATTTTGTTTTCCTAAAAACGTTGTAGTGTCATACTAAACAAAATGATTATTAACTATTAGTACACGTTAGTTATTTAATATTAAATTATGTGATAAAAGCTGTTGAACTAGGTTTTTAATTTGGCCCTACAAAGGGTTGCGACGCAAAGAAACACCCAAAATCTACCATTTTCTAACAGTCATTGGAAACATGTTTTATTTAATCTATTAGAAAGGGCTGTTTTGGTATTCAAGTTTACATCTACTAATTTACTTTTTGTTATACAATACATCAGATTTATATACAATACGTTTTATGTATTCCCGATTTGATCTTTATATCCAATAAAGGTCACCATACGCTGCCGTTGAGATTGAAAACTTCTCTAAACCGCATGCATATAGCATAATTAACCATTACATAGCAGTATCTCATAATGTACAAGACTGCATAACGCTTGGTATAGTAGTGTGTGCACACCTATATTACGGTTGATACAATTTAGGGTGGTGTAACAAGGCACGTTGGAGCATTTCTGTAATTAATCTGGGAGGTATCGTTTGATGCTAATTGGTCGAGTAGTAAATTGAACACTGCACTGCACATATTAAGAGAAACTGAATCTGTTAATATATTAGCAGGTAATATTTTGACTATACAAATTTATTGCTTCGCAAGTATTGCATATTCCTCGACGACGCTTAAGCTTTATTTTACATTACAATATCAGCCAAACGTTTTAAAAGAGCCCACGGTGGTAGATCTGTTTCTTAAATTATGTTTTTGAATGTTGATTTTCTGTGTCAGGTACTGTATCAGACTTTTAATAAAGACACTTTGGTTACGAAATTAAGATTAGCAGTAGTGTTAAACGAGGAATCCTTTGCTAAAGAGTTATTGTTACTATAGCAATTTATGAAATACAGAAATAACAATATTAGTCCAGTCAAATTAGACGTAAAAATGCTAAATGGTTACAAAAGGTCTGGTAGATGATTTTATTTTTCCGACTGGTTTAAATATAGTAAAGAGATAGAGAAAACAAGTTTGCCAATGCGCCTGACATCGGGAGAAATTTTTGTGGCCAAAAATCTGCAAAATTTTTTAACTTTTTTCGGTTTTTCTAACATAACTCGCCAACGGCAATACTTGGGTAAAACCGAAAATGTATTGTATAAAAGTACCTTTAATTTTATATTTTATTTGGCGCCCTAGCACGTATACCTAGTTTAGGAGATACACCAATTTAAAATTCCGTGATTTTCTCAATTTTTGGAAATAATATAATTTTTAGCGCATGGTTAAAGAATTAAAAGAAATGTCGGACAACTAATTTGTCTTAGATTTACATGCATGCATGCATGTAAAACTTTTGAAAATGGTAGGAGGGAGAAGGGAGGGAGAAGTAAATACATGTTTGACCCTTCATATGCTATTTTAATGAAAGGTCTCATCGAAATGAATTGGTTTCTACTCTACAAATTATAACCTTCCTACGCGATTCCGTTTCGACATCACTGGGTGATCGGAGGGGGAGGGGGGACTAGTTTTAGCCTTCATGGTACTCTAATGAATGGTCTCAAGAATGGAAATAACTTTTACCAATCATAGTCCTCCTGGACCCCTTATCGTGATCGATTATAATTACTTATATCTCAAGAGCGGATTGGGAAAAGGTAGGTAGGTACTCACAAAAGGCGATGGGGACGTCTGGAAGAAATATATCTATTGGTGATGGCATAACTTTAAGAGCGAATATCTCCAAAACGGTACTTTTATATACTACAATTTTGAATAAGATATGATTTCACCTAAGTATTGCCGTTGGTTAGTTATTGTAGAAAACTCAAAAGAGGCAAACATTTTTGCAGATTTCTGACCACAGAAATTTCTCCAGACTTCAGTCGCATTGGCAAACTTGGATTTTTCTCTCTCTTTACCATTTAAACAAGTCGGAAAAATAAAATTAAAAATACAAATTTACTGGACTATACAGGGTGACAATTTGAAAACTTACCACCCCCCATATCTTAGTAAATAAACGAGATATTTAAAAAAATCAAAATTCGTTTCGGTAATTCGGAGGGGGAATCACAATGACATAGTTGGCGACGCACCCCCTCACACCCCCTGCGCCCCAGCCACCCCAACTTTTAAATCTTAAATAGTGACCCCCTATGTGTGATACGTCGTTGGAAAGCTCTGAAAAAATGCTTTCCAACCATACCAAATAGCATTACATTTAGTTTAGTAATTATCGTGCAAATCAAAAAACAAACTAATATGATACATTTGAAATCTGTCGTATTTTAAACGCAACCGGCGAACATAGACGAACTAAGACAGAGAGAATAATTCAAGAATGTCGAAATATTGCAAAACCAACATTGGAAAGGTTCGACAAGAGTTTGAGAATAGATTATAACTGGCGATCAAAAATGAGTTGCTGTCGAGTCGGCTTTGGAAGTTCAAGTTAAATACGATTTTCCACGTTTATTTTTTGATTTTCACGATAATTACTAAACTAAATGTAATGCTATTTGGTATGGTTGGAAAGCATTTTTTCAGAGCTTTCCAACGACGTATCACACATGGGGGGTCACTATTTAAGATTTAAAAGTTGGGGTGGCTGGGGCGCAGGGGGTGTGAGGGGGTTCGTCGCCAACTATGTCATTGTGATTCCCCCTCCGAATTACCGAAACGGATTTTGATTTTTTTAAATATCTCGTTTATTTACTAAGATATGGGGGGTGGTAAGTTTTCAAATTGTCACCCTGTATGTATTTTTAAAAACTGAACGACAGCGGTCCCTTTGGTCCGCTTTTAAAGCTTTAAGATTCTACCAGAGCATTGAGTGAGAAATATAAACAGGCGCAACTTGATTAATTTACCCTTTAAAATGGGAAAATGGAAAGCATTCACACTACCGTATCATCTCTTCAACACAACAACTATTGGGGCACTAAAAATAAAATTGTTCATTAATTTATTGTAGTAATCGATTTTGATATTTGTTAACTATAAATAATTTAAAAACCATTTGAAAGCATTTACTTAAAACTAGAATGATTTCCAGTTATTTGGCACACCTGTCTTGTATTTTTTTGTTGAAAAGAACCTATTATATCTTGTAGAAAAGACGGCCATAAATCAAGAAAAATGTCTGCAAGATGCGACGGAAAAAAAACTATAACACGTCATTAGAAAAAAGTTGGTAGACGCCACTTTGAGAATTTGCGACAATTAGCACATTTTAAGTTATTATACTTACTGTATGTAGTCTTTGGTTAATGAATATCGAATTGTAAGTAACGGCACTAAGCTGTTGTCCGTTTATTCTGAAACATCTTGTATCGCTATTACCTACGCGAAAAGTACCCAAATATTCACATCTTTAAGTTCGAGATATTAAAAAAAATAGCATTTCAAATTTCCAAGTCAAAAACTCGTAATACTCCAGCGAAGTTTACTTTGGCAGTAAATTTTTAGGGGGTCGTACATCAATTTGGGCCAGGTATAATAGGTAGATACTTATCATCAAATTTTGGCGGCCTTCTAGGAAGTTGAATTTAAACAGTGATGGCGAGAAGGACATACGAACACGTTTTCTTTTTATGTTAAGGGAGCAACAAAAGTGAAAGAAAGGTCCTTTCAGTTTATATAAAGTGCAACTCTAGACACCCCCTTGCATGCAGGTGTAACTTGTAAGTGATAGTTGAATTGTAACTTTCCTGTTAAAATTAGAGAATTTTACAAAAACCGGTACCTGATTGTCCAGTGTTTCAACAAGTTAGTAGATTCCTTCTGTGTATCTTGTGCGTAGGGTTCGTTTAATAGAACGAGTACAAACCTTGACATTTATAGAAATTTGCCAAAATGTAATTGTCTCAGCTGTATGCTCATCACTCATTTATGGCAAGCACGTTAACATCTTGATACTACACTACTCATACCAATATTGTATATTTTGAAACGAAATGTGGCTCAACACTGTCCTAAAAGCTACTATAAATAATATATGATTTCATAAGAACAATATAAGTTGGCCGCATTCCAAATATTGGAGCACTAAAATATAAAAAGCCTTTGTTCCTTTGTAGCCAAGTTTCTTTCATTGTTCTTGCTTTTATAAGAGCAATTATAAAACGATTGAGGGTAAGTTTTTCTCGTTTTAGGAACCAAACGATTACCATGAATACATGCGACTACCTAAGCTAGTTATTTTATTAAGGTTTTACTACCCCACGCATGCCTACAATATTTTATTGGAAATTCGAATGTACTACCGAATGGTAATCGAAAGGAGGAGGATCATAATAATCGAATTTTCGTTCGTTTACTAAAGTTATTTCTTTTTTGTCTTTTCCTACAATGTTTTTTTTTGTAAATCATAGAATGAAAGTTTTCATCGCATGATTTATAGAACAGTTGTACTCTGTTTAAGCACTAATGGAAGGATTGGCATTTTATTGCGATTACTTTATATAAATGTTGCCTATGACTGACGGAAGTAAAAGCGAATAAAACGATAAAAATGAGGTGACGTTCAAGAGCGCGAACGCATCTTCACAATATTATTCAAAAGGAAAGGAATCGTTAATATAGTGGCCACCAGACGAAACATAGACGAAGTTCGATTAGTCAGTCTCGCCTTGAAAACTTTCTCGTTTTAACTTGGCTGTTCGTTCTGAACTAGGACGTGGAAATGCCGAAAATCTCTTCCATAAAGAAATGTGCGCTTTGTTTTGTTACACAATGCACTACTAAATGAATTCAGAATCACCTGTCAGAAAACTTTCTCCGCATTATTTAGGTGCTCCTTGGGTTCTGCAATAGCACGAAAACTTGTGAACGGTGCGTGCTTCAAAACTAAACACTACCCTATATATAATTATATAAAGCTTTGGTCTTCAGCCTACAGCTTCACCAAAGTTGAATTTCTGCACTAATGTGTTTCAATACATTGGAAGTCTATAAAAAGAGACATGTATTACTCGTTTTAGAAAACATCACAATTCTACTCCCAACAGCATTAAACCTGACCCCCTCACCCACTTTATTTATCAAAATAAATTAATTAATGGCCCAATTAAAAAAATTAACCCCTAAATTTAGTTCCGCAACTTTAGCGTTGTTCTCGTTCTTTTGTCTAATAATAAACGTAGGTATGGGTCCATATTTTTTTTTTTTTTTTTTTTATTATCCCTCTCTTGTTTTGGGCCCTCAACAGGCATGCGCCCAATTACAGAGTGACCCGCATAATGCTATTTAGAGGTGCCTCTGCAGGAGGTCTTAAGATGGTCTATACTACTCCGGTATTTACCTTACGAATTAGGAAAACTGCAGGAAAACCTAATTCGGAGTAGCCGGTAGAATGCTCGGAACTGGTCTAAGGTAATTTCCATCTCCGCCACAGATGAAAAATTCACCTCAACCCAGGTTCGAACACCCGACTTCCGGATTTATAACCCAATGCTCTTACCACTGAGCCATAAATCCGTTTTTTGACAGCTCTGAATGTTTAAACCCAATTACTTTTTGTTAGAGCCAATATAATTTTAGAGCGGCATTAAAACTAATTCAAAAAAATGCACTTAAAGGATAACTCAGAAATTGCAAACACACGAATTCGATTTTGCCTTCCAGTACCTATATGGGTAGTTTATAAATAAGTAGGCAAAATCCACGATTTTCGCTAATTTTCTTATTAATGGAACACCTTCCCTGATATTTCTTGTGCACAAATTTATTATAAAAATGACAAATTGTGTCTTCCGGTAAACAAATAGGTCATACTGTCAGACAGAGATTTAGCGTACACAAATTTACACGTTCTTACATTTCAAGTATTTAAGGAAACAACATTTAAACAAGAAAATATTGCGCAATTCTACAAGGACAAATAGACACCTAGATATCAAATTCAAATACAATAAACCAACTTTGTGCTTATTCGTTGATAATCCCTAGATTTATGCCCATTTGCACCGACAAATTTAAGCGGAGCTTAGCTTAAGCGTACCTTAAACTCCATGGTAACCATTGTCTCAATAATTGTTGTCATGTATTTTAAGCTACGCTTAAGCTAAGCTCCACTTAAATTTCTCGGTGCAAACGGCCATTAGTCTTAAAAAATTAAAATATTCTCATTTACAAGGTGTTCCGTATTATTTTTGGCGTTTAGACCGAAGTGGCGTTATGACGTTATTTACACAAAAATGTATGTTTTCTATATGGTATTGCCTTATTTTCGAGTATAACAACACGTTGTTCCGGAATAAGACGTGGAACGTTGCCTTTTTGTTCAACATTGACACGATCCTATCCGGGAAGTAGCTTGCATATTAATGACTGGCCTTCGGCAAGATCTTATTGATGGTGGAGTCAAATTTGACCAACAGGATACTGATCTGTCACACAAAAATGCGCTGAAGTCTTTCATCTCACACAAGGACTAATTTTTTACAGAATCTCTTACAATTTCATGCAGAATGAATTATGTATTTTGCTGGTTTTCTACAGCATATTTCTACATGTTGCAGATTCATTTCTTCATGTCTATCAAGTCTTCTTTTTCGTAATATCTATCTATGATTATTTCCCTTCCTAAACCACAACCAGTACTCTTCTCTAAAAAGCCTTTCGCTAAGCGGACCTTCCACTCAGAACAACCCATTACAACAGAGTGCATCAAATCCAGTGGAATTATATTGGTAACGCCATATATAGTTGGAAAGAGAAAAAAAACTTTCTTTCATCATGTAAAAAGCCAATATTGCAGTCATTTAAAAACATATGATATTCAGTTTGCACTGCATTGCAATTTCCTTGGTAAACCAGTAAGATACCATGGTATAACAGTGTAATGTGTGATTAAGCAGGAGTTTTTATATTACAGATTTTGGCAAGTATATACTGTATATTGGTGAGTGCTATGGTATATGGTCAAAAATACCACCCAGCAGACACCTACCTAGTTAGCTCAATTACACCATTTCGAAAAAATTTAACAAAGAAACACTGTCATAGTCATTGGCAGTACCTATCATTAGCCTGTAAAATAAATCAGCTTCATTCATCCAACCGTAAACTATAGTTATATCCATAGAAGGTTCGTGAAAGGCCGACTAATAATTGTTTTTAGGGAGTTATCAAATGTTCGCGGAAAACATGTTTTTCTACAACACTGTGAAAAAAACCTGTCATTTTCTGACGAATTTCGTAACACGAAGTACTAGATTTTTAAACGGTTAATTAATAAGTAAGGTTGCTCTTGACAACGTGCGCGAAATCGTCAACAGTGAAAAAAAGTATTTCGCGCACGTGACAAAGTTGAACTTAAACAGCAAATTTAATTAACAATCGGTTCAGTTGTAGAAAAAATACTGTACCTATATAACGGTAGCGCGAAATTATTTCGCGCATTTGAGTCTCAATCCGTGAAATTGAACTTCGCGCACTTGTTATATAAAAACTATTTTCCAGAATTCGGGATTTATTTTTTATTTAATCGTCTTTTCAAAAGATAAGTGTTAAAATTGCTAATCTTTATCAAAAGAATAGGTACGTGGTAAACGTATGGGTATTTGCTACCTTGGCTTTATTTATAATTCTTTAGCTAAGCGTAACTTTTTTACATTATAGTGTACTTACGTATATGATTATAGTTGCAAGAAACAGGATGATATTCCTGCTTTGTCAACTCCTGTCTTGGTCCTAGTCCCCGTCGACACTGTGCAGCGGCGCCACTTACTACACTCAAATTGTTGATTTACCGCCCGCCAAGTTACAGACTTTATTTACTAACAAGTATAAATTGTGCACAACTCTTGTGCAGATAAAGCGCATTCTTTTAACCGAATTAGCTTTTGTTTTGACATCACTAATGGATATATTTCTTGCAGACGTCTCAGTCGCCCTTTGTGAGTACCCTCTTCCGACAATCCGTTCTTAGTTATAGTTTGTACAAACCAATTTATTTCGATGAGACCTTTTATTAGAATATCATGAAGGGTAGAACATGTGTTTACCCCCCCCCCCTATTTTTTAAAGTTTAACTTGGCACCATTAAAGGCATGCGTATGCAAAATCTGAGACCAATTGGTTCTCGCATGTAAAAGTTATGCAGTGGGGGGCCCCCCTTTTAGGCAGCGAAATTTGATGGCCGTCTGGCACACCTTCAAGGTATAGGCAGCCTATACCTTGAAAGTGTGCCTATAATAGGCAAACTACTGCAAAAAATTCCAGGACTCTAGGATCAGGAAGTAGTTCAAAACGGTAGAAGTGGGTCCGGGCGGACAAAACGCAATCAATAGCACATTTTTTTTAATTCTTAAAAAATGCGCTAAAAATATGATTTCATTTTTTGGGGTAATTTTAGAAGTAACTTATCGTAGGTAATTGCACAAGTGCAACAAAATTACCGATAATTTTTTTGAAAGCATGTTGTCTAAAAACTGCATGAGTTTATTTTCATATTTTGGCGAAAGATTTTAACGAAACATGAAAATGACCGAATGCAGTTTTTTACTGACAACATGCTTGAATAAAAAATTATCATATATAATACCATAAGTAGTCGAAGTATTGTCGAATATTTTTGAGGTGCTGTCACGA
Organism: Photinus pyralis; assembly: GCF_008802855.1. Lineage (NCBI taxonomy): Eukaryota > Metazoa > Arthropoda > Insecta > Coleoptera > Lampyridae > Photinus > Photinus pyralis. The sequence goes on from NW_022170511.1 coordinate 29,064,024, forward strand.
ATGCTAGTTACGCTGATTAATACCACGAGCGCTTGCGCGAGTGGTATTAAAAAGCGTAACTAGCATGAGTGGAACAGCAGCTCAAAAATAATCTACAAATACTTCGACTACGAATGGTATTCGGAGGACTATTCAATGAATCAGAAAAATTAAGCATAATTACCCACGCGAATGTATTTCCATGACAACAATAAACGTCAAAATAAATTACGGAAGTTGCTTTTCATTTTGCTATCGATTCTATTCGAACTTTTGTGCTCCAAGCTAATTCGTTATGAGTGATTAAATTAAAAGATGTGGTGATAAGTCGGTTGTCGAAATTGATTAACAAACTAAGAAGAATGTTCCGGTTAATACGACAAAATTTCGCGACATTTCACTGGTGGAAGTTTGACAAATGTCATTGAATAATCGCATTGAATTGTCACTTATAATTGCACAAGAGGTTTGTATTTTACCGAGTAAATTTGGGTTGTATAGGTAATGAAAATCTGTTGCCTAGCAATTAGACGAGAAAAACTGTCAACTAATAAAAATGCGACACCGCAGGTGGAGCATTTTTAGGTTGACAGTTTTTCGAGTCCAATTGCTAAAAGGAAACAGATTTGAATTGCCACAACCCAAATTTACTCGGTTTAAATACAAACCTCGAGTGTAATTCGGCAGGACAATTTAACGAACAAGAAATTCACCAAACTAATCAATTATTGACAGACGTCAAACTAGTCATATGGGAAAGGATAATGCGATAATTGGTTCGAAAATGAATAAGTGAAAAAACCACTAGTGCATTTGTCGCTGGAAAAGTTGCAGGTAACTTTTGCCGCTGTCAAAGTGACAATTACACTGCGGCTTATGTGATTTTTTATACATGAGTTGAATTGTCGCTGAAATACCACACGTGAAATTGTCAATTATAATATCACAAGAGCATACAAAATAATCGATTATACTACCGAATAACGAGACGAATGATCCGAAACACCACGAGACCGAAGGTCGAGTGGTGTTTCAACGGATTATTCGTCGAGTTACGAGGTAGTATAAAAATTATTTTGTAATGCTCGAGTGGTATTCGACACGATTATATAATGAATAGAATTTTATTTTGACAGTTATTGTTATTGTCATCAAATATAGTGTATACTAGATTTATGACTTTAAATGACATAGCGAAAACACCAAATCGATTATATCACGTCGTCAAGGGTATAATCGCTTATTAATGCATTGGTATCTAAGGAAAGTGGAAGTTTTGATTGGCTCAATGTCGTATGAATGATATAATCACTATAATTCGTTCCCATTGGCTCAACAATTTGAAATCTCGACATTTCACTGGTCGAAATGTGACAAATGTTAGATGAATTGAATAGTCAGGTTTATTTTGATGCATGCGGGGAATATTTCCAGAACAAACATTACTTGTCAAACTGACGTTACCTACTTATAAATTATCGGTGTATTATGAAAGTGTCCAATGGAGTTGCCAGTTGCCATTGCCATGGATATGGACGGTGCAATTATCGCAGGGCTCTTTCGCTTTCTACAATGCAATTACCGCTGTAATTGAGCGATAATTGCACACCTCATATGGGATATATTACATATGAGGGAAATATTCTACAAAACTGTCGGTTTACTTTTTCCATAAATCGCTTTGATCAAGAGTAAAAAAATAAAACAGATTAGCGCAATAATCGGTAATCATTAAACAATCGGTATTCAGTTATAAACAAAAAAAAATATAGTTCGAACATTTTGTAGGTACCTAACGGTGTAAATTTATAAAATAGTTGTAGTAAAATTTTTTTTAAAAACAACTTGTGTTTTTATGGCGGGCGCTCTTATGGAAATTTACATTGGGTGCAGTTGGTACAGAAGACTCTTACTTCCCCCTTGTATACGCATAATCTTCTAGCTACCATACATATATTAATACGTTCAAAGAATTAAAAATTTGTGTGATATGACCATAATTCAGGTACTGAAAACAAAGATATTACACGCTTGTTGCTAAACAAGTACCATTTGCATTATAAAATTTGTTAGCAAAGCTGGTATACTATAGCAATGTGTTGAAGCACCATTCAAATAAACTTTATGGCAATATTCTTTTTATTTCAGAAAATGAAAACTCTGAACAGGAGATATGACTGAAGTTACAAGTGTATCTATAATTCTATAACGAAAGACGAAACATGCTTAGGTGGTAGGACATATCTTCGAAAAATGCATATTAAGGGATCGACATAAAGGTATCAAAAGCGACCTGAAAGGAAACACGACGCTAATCAAGATTCAACCAACTGTTATATTTTGTAGAAAGTGAGGGAAAGGGATTGCTGTCAACGTCTTTATCCTTGAGTAAGTACGATATTCGAAAAATAAAAGTTGTTTTAATTTTGGTAGCGATACTAATTTAAAGTCGACGTTTTATAGGGAACCCGATCACGAAATATTCAGCGAGGCATGAATTCTCAAAGGAGTCCTTGGATTACGGAACTTCCAAGGACTGAGATCTCTCACATTTCATTTGGGATGTTTTGTGAGCGCAGCCGAAGATTTTCGGTAATGCGCAACATCCCCTAGTGCGCGGGAAAACTGGGCGTGAAGCGATCGATCGAGCATCAGGAGCTGGCTATGTTTCCACCCATTGCTGGCATCTCGACATGTACAACCTACTGTCACAGGCCATGGCACCCTCTCTGTCAACAAGATGCGTGATAGTTACAAGAAAAGTGCAACTTTGATGGACGTGTTTACTGCCCATTATTTCGCCTCTCCTATATTTACCTGCACGTGGTTTCAATTAGGTATGCACATTCGTTTTTATTACTATTTGTAGTAACACACATTGTTTAAATATTTGCTTTTCTTGCCTTTTATGTCTTGTTTTAACTAATTACATAAAATAATTAATTTATTTACGTTGTCTATTTATGCAACTTAACTCAAAATTCACTACACAATAATCATAAGTATTTAAAGCTAATTTTCCAAACTCCAGTAGGAAAGCGAATGTCTCCCAAAGAGGTGCTGATTGCAAATGGCGTTTATAATTTTAATTTACGAAATATAAATTTGCGAATGGCATTCCATATTGATTTTGTAACAAGCATTGTGATTATTCTTACAAGGGTAGGCTGCTCGTCCTAAATGAATACTTGGCATATTTGAAAGAGCGTACTGAAATTACGATCCTTGATTAAAATCGTGGAGTTGAAAAAGAATTTTATTATTTACATAAAAATGGCGCATACATAATCGCTATGAAAACATGTGTTCTAATTTTTAACAGTTATTAAATAGTACCGATCACCAACTTGGTGACATTTTAAATCGAAATTGGGGAATTAAAGGATGGGTCAGGAATAAGAAATGACAACTCGCTTCGCATTCCCTTCAAAGTGGCGGTGGAGATCAAATTTTTCCACGCACAAAGTGATGACTTGATCGGCTGCAACTAACGACATAAAAATTAAGTAAAAGTCTTCGATCCCCATTCACCTGTTTGATTAATTTATCATGTCACGCTCAAGTAAATTACTTGCGTGTTGCGAAATAATAGCCGTAACTTAATTTTGCACTGATTGGATACTCAATTCAAGAGATGTTCACTAATCTTAATCTAATATAGAGAAAAATCTAGGTGTTTGTTCCTGAATTATTGATTAAAACGTATACTTGTCCAATCAACAAGTTACTTACTTATTAGATTCCCATTTAACATTTTCCTCGTGGGTAATTTTCCAGTAATCTCATAAAAAGTTTATGCTTCGTTTTATTACAGTTGCAAGGGTGAACAGATTAAACAATGTAAATGTTGGAGTTTTCTTAAATTGGCAATAAATATCTGGTGTTTTTTTTACAGAATTAGAAACGTACCTACCACTATACGTAGGTATTCAACATTATGATGATCTTTAGTAGGTACAATTAATTTTTATATTCGTTTTTATACTTATATTTTAGTTATTGCTTTTTCAATTTTTCATCGTTAGTCAGTATAAGTAAAGTGTTAGGCTGTGATTTCTGTAAGGGTTTTTAAGTTGCTGACTGAAAATTATTACGTACTTGTTCTTCAATAGAATGAAATTCATTTGATTAACTGACATATAGGGATAATTATTCAAATCGTGTAATTAAAAGGTAATTATGTGTATGTATGTATTGTGTCGTAGTCGAGTGGTTTCTCGGTATTCATTATTGAATTAGAAATTGATACACAACACAATACTTTATTTACACAAAATGTATTAATATAATATATCGAATAAAATCATACTCAACTCTATACCACCAGCCACACACCATCCTGACTGTTTTACAAGCATGCGCAATAGCTGCGCACACAGTGGCGTAGATACTTTACAATAGTCTCCCCTACTTTATTGAAGAACATAATCAGTTAATTTTGCTGGTGGTCTAATGTCTCTCTTTGATCGCCGTAGTTCTGGAACCGAAACTTGTACATCTGGAACTGGTGTATCCAACACTGGAACGTCTTGCCTTGTAGCATCCAGCATCGTTTGGTAGTGTGAATGTTCATCTTGTGGGAAGTGAAGGCCCTTTGATGTATCTTCTTCGTCTTGTTTCTGACAACGGGGCTCTGGTGGATCTTGAAATTTAACAGATTTCAGTCCACTTTTTTGTAGCTGATCAATATGACGTTTAAATTTATACCCATCGTCTAATTCGACTAAATAGTGCAATTTCCCGAATTTCTTGAGCACTGTACCCGGTTTCCATATGATTTTGTTATTTGCGAAGCATTTTGCAATCACTCTCTCCTTCTCCTGAAGTGAACGCACAGGTGGAGTCGCTGAACTGGAGGAACCCTCGAAATATGGTCGAATCGCATCCAATCGAATTCGAACCCTTCTATGAAGATAGTTTTCTGCTGGTGATTTCCCATCTATAAGTGGGGTTGCCCTATAACGCAGCAAAATGGTTTGTAGTTTTACAGAAATAGATGATTTTTCATTTCTCATTGATTCAAGACGTCTTTTTAGCGTTTGCACATTTCGTTCTGCTAACCCGTTTGTTGCGGGGTGCCCTGGAGCTATAAATTTTTGTCTTATCCCGTGATCACGACAATAATGGCTGAACTGCTTGCTGGTAAAAATGGTTGCATTATCAGAGACGATTTGTTTGGGATATCCATGTGTTGAGAATATACCATTTAATAGCTCAATTGAATTTAAACTATTAGGACTGTCATTTAAAACACGTACTTCTGCCCATTTGGATTTCGCATCTACTACTACCAAGAAGTGTTGATTGCCTATGGGACCCGCATAGTCTATATGTATTCTATCCCAATTTTCGTTAGGCATCTCCCAATGGTGTAGCGGTACTTTCGATGGACTATGTTTGATTTTGATGCACTCGGGGCAGGCTTTGACGAAACTTTCAATGTCTTTATCGATTCCTTTCCAGAAACAATATCTTCTACTCAGTTGTTTCATTTTTGTAACACCTAAATGTGTCACATGTAGTTCTTGAAGTATTTCATTTTGCATTGATTTGGGAATTACAACACGTTGATCTCGAAATAGTATTCCATGGTCGATTGTGAATGAAGAGTCTTTAGAAGTCGAACTTAATTCTTCGATGATCTCTTGTAGTTCTCGATCTTTGCAGGTTTCTTCTCTAATACGGTCAGAATTTATGGTGTCAGTTGAAATATCAAAAATTGTCATTTCATATACCTCGTGCATTTCTTCGTTTTGCAATGCGTCGAATGACATTGAATTTTTTGATTTAATGGGTGCCCTTGAAAGGCAATCTGCGTTTTGGTTTTCAACGCCCCGTTTAACTTGAATATTAAAATCAAAACTGGATAAATATGAGGCATATCGAATAAGCCTTGCTGATGTTGTTTTTGAAGTTTTCGCTTTTGGATGAAAAATACGAGCTAACGGTTGGTTATCCGTAATTAGAGTGAAATTTCTTCCGATTAAATATTGTTGAAAATGGCTTACCCCGAATATTATGGCAAGCGCTTCTCGATCTAGTTGCGAATAGTTTTGTTCCGCTTGTGTCAATGAACGCGACGCAAATGCAATTGGCTTTTCCAAATCATCGTTTTCTACATGTGATAGTACTGCAGCGATACCATAGGGGCTAGCGTCTGTTGATAGAATTACTGGACATGTTGGCTCGAATGGAACGACAACGCGGTCACTGGTAATTTCACCTTTTAGTTTTATAAAGGCAGATTCACATTGTGAGGACCAATAGAAATTCGCATTCTTTGTTAGGAGCTTTCGAAGCGGTGCTGTCATAGTGGATAAATCTGGGAGTAGTCTGGAGTAGTACGTAATCATGCCTAGAAATGTTCTAACGTCGGCTACATTTTTGGGCCTTGGCATGTTCTTAATGGCATCAATTTTTTTTGGATCTTTTGAAATTTGGTTAAATCGAACTACATACCCCAAATAGTCAACTTCGTCCTTGAAAAACGAGCATTTGTTCTCATTCAGGTGTAAATCATTCTCTTGAAGTCTTTGGAGACATTGAAACAAATTTTCGGCGCATTCTTCATATGTTGATCCGTGCACTAGGATATCATCGAAATATGATATGGTTTTCGGAAGGCCTTGCAATATTTGGTCGATTATCCTGTTGAACTCTGCCGGAGCCGTTTTTATGCCAAAACTTAAACGATTCATTTTGAATGTTCCCCGGTGTGTCGAAATTGTCTGGATTGAACTACTTGCATCGTCTACCTTTAAGTGTAGGTAGGCTTTGAACAAATCTAATCTACAGAAAAATTTTGAGTTCCGTAGACTATTTAAAACAGTGTCAATGCGTTTTATTGGATAGTTCACATTGACTAAACAGTCATTCACAGCGATTTTATAGTCAACGCACAGTCTGACTTTCCCATCCGGTTTAGGAACAACAACTAGAGGTGAACCCCAGTCGCTTTTAGGACATTTTGAAATTATGCCTTGTTCTTCGAGTAAATTTAACTCGTGTTCGACTTTTTCTTGAAGAGCATACGGTAAGTTTCTTTCCGGAACGTAAACTGGTTTTGAATTTTCTCGAAGTGTTAATGAAATTGTTACATTTGGAATTAACCCGATCCTTTGTTCAAAAATTTTAGAAAACTGTGTACGAATATCATTAACATTTGTAATCTTGTTAATAGGACACGAATTATTATGGAAACTGTCGGCATCTACTTCTTCCAAGTTGATTTTTAGATGGCGAATCCAAACTCTGCCTAAAAGTGGATCTAAGTGATTTGGAACAACATACATGTCTTCAGTTGATCTGGAATTACGATATTGAACGTTTACAGTAATTTTCCCATAAGGGCGAAAAATTTGATGAGTGTAGGCACGAAATAGAACATTTGCTTGGTCAAGTTTACAGTTTATACCTAGCTTATCGAATAAATACTTTGGTATTAAGGTAAATCCCGCACCCGAATCTACCTCAAAAGTTAAATTGTGTCCTTCTACCGAAACACTAATAAAATACTTTCGCGCATCACGATCAGGCTCACATTTATTATCGAAAACGTCAATAACTTGATTAGAATCATAACTACTTGTTACCTGGTTAATACTGTTTGTATTTACAGACTTAAAACTGTTTTTATTTCGAAGGAGTGTAGTCACACAAACTTTTGCGACATGTCCGGATTTATTACAATGTTTACACTTTAAATTGTCACGATTTGCATAGCATTCATTTGCACGATGATTATCACGCCCACATCGGAAACATAGATTGTCAATACCCAGCTCACGATAGTCGATATTTGTTTGTCTATTGAAATTATCACGATTTGTCCCTTGATTTTGATTAGAACTGGCACTGCGATTTCGAAAACTTGATTTACTTCTTGAACGGTTCTGCATTGAATTTGATTTTCCCCTGGAATGTCTTTGAGTTGAAACTTTGTCGATTTGTGTTGAATGAATGGAACTTGTGCTTGCATCGGCTTTGGTAATCGTTTTGCTGTCGGCACGTGCTGCCTCCAGTGCAATAGCTTTTTGAACAATTTGGTTGAAATCTATAAGGTCTGATTGAAGAATCTGCTCCGTTATCCAGCTATCTTTAAGTCCACGAATAAACTGAGCGCGTAGAAACACATCGGCAATAGAAACATCTACTTCACACGTACATTTGTATCGAAATTTACATGCGCTTAAGTTTTGTTGAAGTGTAGCTACATATTCGGTAATCGATTGCTTATTAGACTGCACTTCGGATAGAAACAAATGTTGGGCAACTAACATATTGCGTTCTGGTGACAGGTGTTTCCCCAAAATTGAGATTAATTTGTCATATTCGATGTCTGTCGGTTTTTGTGGAGCGACTAAAGCGGCTAACGTATTGTAATTTGAACTCCCAATTGATGTAACGAGCATTTGTGCTGCTTTTTTCTTGTCGGCGTACAGTTCCTTCATTTTTAAGTAATTTTCGAACCTTTCTATATAAAGACGGAAATCTTCTTGTTTTGGATTGAACACTTCAAAAGGCGGAATATTTGCCACATTGATAACAGGAGTTGAAGGTATTGTCTTCGATTGTTGCATCATGTTCTGCATCATCTGCATGAACTGTTGGAATTGTGCAGCATCCATTTTTGTCCAGGATTCTAAAATTTGAGGTTTGAAATCGAATTAAATGGTATTAAAAGGTTTATCTCGTCGCCAATTTATTGTGTCGTAGTCGAGTGGTTTCTCGGTATTCATTATTGAATTAGAAATTGATACACAACACAATACTTTATTTACACAAAATGTATTAATATAATATATCGAATAAAATCATACTCAACTCTATACCACCAGCCACACACCATCCTGACTGTTTTACAAGCATGCGCAATAGCTGCGCACAGGCGAATACTTTACTATATTTTGTATGTAATTAGCTATCGGCTCAATAATATGTCCAAATCGTTGTAAGGTTATCCAAACAAAGATTCCAAACTAACATTGGTTTTTATGAGAGACGTCGTTTTTAAACATAAGAAATATCTTTTTTACTGCCCTAATGAACCTTTCCTCCTCTAAAATAAGTAAGTCTCTTTTTTCCCTAGAGAGGAAATGAGTGAGTTCTAGGACTTGCTTAATTGTGAATATCATAACCACCAATATGGACATTATAATTAATATGGAATTTTGACAGTACATTACATCCTATAAATGACATATTCACGGTTTGTTACGTTTACGTAGTAAAATGAATTAATTCATTCGTAAGGAGCAAAGATCTCGTTACCTCCCTTACCAGAAGCTTAACGTTTGTAAAGGGTGGTTCGTTACAAAAAAACTGAATTTTCTTTATGTTAATGTCAAATCAGGGTTCAATTAACAAAATTTTTACCTGAAAATCTGAGGCCACTTAACCTTCTTACACAACCAGCCACTGCCTATTGCCAATAATAAACAAATTCCATTAAATTGTTGAACTATAATAATAATTTTTTTTTGTTTCTGAAATATACCAAATAATACACTCTCCTCCTTTTCTCAAATCGTTTCGAGAAATTTACTACTATAAACAAAAAATTTATAAATCTCTAAAATCGTCTGCATTACTTAATTTATGTCCCTAAGTAATCATTTTTACATCTAAGGTCAATTTCCTTCTACAACTAATTTTGCATGGCCTTGTCAAAATATTGAGGTATTACACAATCTGGCACCTAAATGGGGAAACTTAGAAAATAAATCAAATCGTTCAAAAATAAATTTCCCCGGTTAAACACTATTCAGCAAACAAACAAATGCTTATTTTTTGATTTAAATTATTCTTAATTTGTATTTTTGCAATAATTTAGTGTTCCTTCTTTTTAAAAGTTAATGTAATTGATGTAGTATAATAAATTGAAACCAATTTTACTTCTATTCCTCTGAATACAAGACAAATTTTATTTACAGTATCTTCTAATTTTTTCAGTCGTAATTCAATGTATTGACCTCCACAGATTTCACTAGGTCCAATCCTTGGAACATGGATCGCGATATATGGAAATTTTTCTAAATTTGAAATGGTTTAGATTTTCGAATTCATCAGGTGCTAAGCCTTCAAAGTGGTCTCAGCTTTCCCCAGGACCAAATTATTAACACGTAGCTTTAAAATTATTATTATTATTATCCCTCTCTTGTTTTGGGCCCTCAACAGGCATGCGCCCAATTACAGAGTGACCCGCATAATGCTATTTAAAGGTGCCTCTGCAGAAGGTCTTAAGTTGGTCTATACTACTCCGGTATTTACCTTACGAATTAGGAAAACTGCAGGAAAACCTAATTCGGAGTAGCCGGTAGAATGCTTGGAGCTGGTCTAAGGTAATTTCCATCTCCGCCACAGATGAAAAATTCACCTCAACCCAGGTTCGAACACTCGACCTTCGGATTCATAACCCAGTGCTCTACCACTGAGCCATGAATCCGATTTATTTATAAAATATGAATAGTCTCAAAGTTCACGAGTGCGCTCAAAAATTCGCAATTGTTTATACTTTACTATTGTTTGGACTTAAACGCGATTGATTATTATTCATTCTGGCCACAATATTTACTTGACTTCCGCGAGAATATCTATCCGACTGTTTCAAAAAGGAAATAACACCCTCCGCTGTCAATTTCGACGGGCTCTGTACTCCGCCAAAGTATCTATTTAGGTGTAGTACAAAAAACAACCCGGCGCTGTCAACATTTTTTATACTGCACCCCGCGAGAGTATCTCTTCGAGTGTTCCAAAACCAACAACTCCCCCACTCGGTACTGTTGCTACACTGACACCCCTTATAAAATTCGTTGACAGCTATAAATTAAGTCTACGTTGGCTACTTTTCAGTCTATTCAGTAGAATAGCAAACTGGCAAAAAAACAGATGTCTGTGTAAACAGAAATGTTCTTGTAACCTTAGGCAATCACGTTGTATCTCACGACTCTAAGACGCCTTAACCTTTAAACGCACAATTAAAAAGACAGGGCCGTACTTAAGATCACTTACCTAACTAAAAAATTTAAAAAATCCTGCCATGTAATGAGATTGTCCTTTATTTCAACTTTACACCCTAAATTGGAAAAAACCACTCTCTAAACCAAACTAATTACTAAATTAATAAAAAAATGCTCGCCCTCGTCCATCTTACAGAGAGCACCTAAAATTGATGACAACGAAATATTAAAACTCCTATCCTAAAGCTTTAACTAATTATAGTTACGTCGAATACGGCCCCAAAACCTGCGCCATTCCTGATGGTATTCTACAAAACAAAACCCTTAAAAATCGAGTCCCACTCACAGAATATAGTTTCAAATCTGGAAAGTAGTCTCCGTGGTTCGCCCCCCCCCCTCCCTACTACTGCTATGTGTAAGGCTACCATCACCTAAACTCGTCACAATTGAGTAATAAGTCATACACTCCAACTTCCAACGTTAGGGTCGCGGCTGCCTTGCTATTGGTTAGTTCATACGGTTCAGCTTCTACGGTAGGGAAGTATTGGAAAGTGTCGTTACAAGTTCGGTAATTGCAATCCTTTCTCATTATTGAACAAATTGAACCTCTATATGTAAAATGTAAATATATTAGATAAATTTGGTATGTAGCTGTATTTTTATCGTTATCCTCAAAAGTGGAAGTATTTCTGATATTACCTTTCCGCCCGTCTGTTCGATAGTCCTCACTAACACCAACACCTTAGGTAATGTGTCGAATTCGAACTTTGGCTTTAGGCACAATTATAATCGTTATTCATATATCAATTCCATTGAAAACCAATAGCAAATAAGCTGATATTTGCGGTTAAGTAAATTCTCCAACCCGTTTCAAAACCATCAAAAAAATCTTACACTATTCTAAAATTATGCGTACTATATAAAGGAATAAAGAATGTATACGAGTATCCATACAGGATTTTCAGAAAAAAATTTATACGAAAAATCAACAAGTTAACGTGACCCTGTTATACATATACCTACTTTGATTTTATCCAACAAGTGACTATTGGTCAAAGTTTAACCCCCTATACCCAATCGATCGAATGAAAATAAAAACTTTCTGTAATTCTGGAAACCTTTCGTGAGCATCCCGACCTACTGTTTTGTGGATGGCACATGGTTGGGCGTTTGTGAGATGACAAGGTTTTTGACTTCTATCTTACCGATTATGACTTATTTCTCGATTGTGACAATTTTAAGCGATAGTAACCTGCACACAGCAGTACCGCGAGGCGAACTTGCGGACTACTATCCAGGTTCGAGGCCGTATTGTAAGGTAAACTCGTCGAGATTTTTTTTAAGGGCGGTGAAGATCCTGGCACCGCGTTGAACCATAAGAGAAGTTGAGTCAAGCATCTATAAATTAGTACAGGGTGGTTTTATAGACGTGGTGACATTCAAAGTTTGCGGAAGTTCTTCCGGAGAGAAGTCGCGCTGGTGCAGTAACAAAGTTATATAAGTTTATTGAAATTAGGGCCCATTCCTAGGCCCATTCAATATTCGCTTGCGACCCACCAGTGGGTTGGTGGGTCGCGACCTATATTTTAGGAAATACTGGCTATATCTCACAAACATTAAGTGACATCAGCAAATGCCCAAACCCATTTTTTTAGTAGAAAGGGAGAACTAAAATGACAACCAAAAACGGAAAATTGAAAAATACTTATGTAGTCAACTTCACATTGAAGTATTATTGGGTCTTGGAGCTTAGCATTGCATTACATAATATGTTTGTTTTTAAAATATATTGTTAAACACTTAATTTGCTAATTATTAATACACCTTGTACAACTATTATTTATTTATACCATTAGCTTATTTATAGAGATGCGAACAACATCGTGTATAGTAAAAATCAGATGTCTGCAAGCGCATTTTTTGAGATTTTAACAAGACAAACGTATGGTTCCCAATGAAATCGCGGGAATTTTATTTTTTAAGAAGAAACCTTGTATTCATCATGGGATTCTACATTGAAAAATCAGAGTATTTTGTAATTAGATCGGAATGATCGGAAATGAACGTTTTTTGTTGAAAAACATACTAAAAGTCCCAAAGTCTTCCATTGCGGCAACCCGAAAAAATGTTGGCCGTCATCTTAGTTTTTTAGTTTCTTGTAAATAACTCGTTAACGGAAAATTTTGTTGGGAAATGCGAAGTACACTTTTTTGTAGAGAATTAAAAAACACATAATATGCCTGTACCAAATAACGCTCGATAATTGACGCATTTACGCATTTTACTTTTTACCCCATAACATTTTGATTATTTATCCTATCGTATCAAATAACAACATTTATATTGTGTTTTCTAATTCTCTACAAAAAAGTGTACTAGATCTGCAAAAAACTAAAAAACCAAGCTGGCGGCCAACATTTTTTCGGGTTCCCGCAATGAGAGACTTTGAGACTTTCAGTATGTTAGTAAGGAGGGAGGGCATGACTTACTTATAAAATTTTTTTTAGCTTGTTAACAAATTTTTCCTTGCATTCGTCTAGTTATTGCACTCTATAAAAAGTTTGGTAAGTTAATTTTCCCGCATGAGCATTTTGCAATGCAATTAGTGTTGAACACGCGCACATGCACAAATCCATTTAATAGTATGTTTCACCTTTATGAGAAGCATCTGCGCTTAATATTTCGTTGACTTATAAAGATAAAAGCTGGGATATGTGCTTACGCAGAAACAGAAACTTATTCGAAAATTTTTTTTTCTTTGTCCATCTTACGTTTGAAACCTATTCAATAAAAAAATATGGAAGATTTCTAAGGTCTAAATGCGTGCTCAAGCTCTCAGATGGATGGACGGACGAACGTAATTCACGGAAGTCGTGACTCATTTTCGCCAAACTTTTAATACTTTCTGGGAAAAATCCTTTTGGACGTCGAGGGTTTGAATTCACTCCTCATAAATTTTTCAAAACCTCGCAATTTAAAGCCTCCTCTGCGAAATATAAATCAATAAAGCTTTTGTCGTAGATTTTGACTTTGAGAAAAATACCGTTGTAGAAACGAGCTTACTGTTCGTATGTTTATTCAAGCGTTTGCAACCGGCTCTTTGTAATCTACTCAATTTTTATCACACGCCTTTAATCTTGAACGTGACGCTCAAAACGAAAACATGATTAACTTTTAACTAATACCTACCAAAGAATTTCTGCAATATATTGTTTTGATCGATCAAAACCTGATTTTCTTGTTATGTGTAACATTTCACTTATTTCTCCATTATGTTGCTCGTTTTAGCTCTCCAAGTATGTGAATTAATCCTTTATCATGGAAGCCGATTTTGAGTTTCGTTTTCCCCAGTGGTTTCTTTTACCCATCAATCGCTTTCCGTACTCATCAACACTTCATTGTAATTGTTTGTACCTGTCTGTATCTCACTTTTACTCACTTGCCTATAGCTTTAACTTTTAATGCAATCCTCCCAAATCACGCAGCTTTCGTTTGCTTTATGTTGATTAAAACGTTGCTGTAAAGCAATTCTCCAATTCAGCCAGTGTTCCGAATTTCCGGTTCTTTTCTTTAGTTACTTCTATATCGGTCATTTGTGTTTACTGGAGAGAGTTCGAATATAAAAATTTAGCACAACTCATACAAAGTAATATTTATGAAGTAATATTGTGTCAGTTATTCACAACTAATGATGAGTTCACTGCAGAACATCTTTCGGTCGCAACGGGGCAACGTAATATTATCGTAAACGTAAATAAATGTTATCCATAATTTTGGTGAGAAAACGAGCTTGGATATTGTGGGCATGAACTCGCAGCACTTGGACTGTTTTTATCACTAACGCGCATAAAAGGCCTTGATACTATTTCTAACGTACCTGTCCCCGTTGCAACTGCTTACTGTTGCATTAATGGATTGAGGCATTAAGTAATACCTATCATTAATGTACTTGTTAGTCAATGATAGTATAATTCAAATTCTTCCTATTCCTTTTAGTCATGTACCCTACTCCATGTGATTTGTTGGTTACTAATTATTACATATTTTTAGTATTTCAGATGTGCTCCTAATGACGCCAATCCAAGCCTCAATAATGCTACCATCTCTAGAAAAATTTGGAAACTACAGTAAGAGGAACAAACAGCGATATGTTAATGCTCTACATCTACCCTGTAGATCCGAATTTGTTTGAAATCAGGCGACAAATTCGGTTCTAGAGAGGTTTGTGTGGTGCATACAAAGCAACGTTTAATATCAGGCCCAGCAAGGATATCTTCATTCACTTTTTCTCTATATATGCGAATGAATTACAAATTAACGTTGTGTACAATGGCTGTTATGTGGATTGTCGGAATTATTTTACTCTAAAATATTCTTTTTATGTCACGTTACTTTATTGTTTACTGTATGCAAAATATGCATGAAACGCACCGCTATCAGTCTAGAAGTTGATTGTGAAGCAAATTTCTAATGCGATATTAATTGTCCAATAACTAAATGTTGAATGTTTGTTAATGACTTTGTATAATTTTATGTGTGGGATTGTTGACCATTATTGAAATAAATAAATTCATCTAAATTTTAATAAAGTAAAGCACAATCCTTCTCATGCTGCATAAAATGTGAAAACAGTAATGTTACAAACCAAATATTTGTAAATGAGAAAGTAGCGGTTGTTACCAATTAATATTAGTAGGCACTTCAAGACTCAAGTTACTATACTTATACTCCACTTTATATGTAAAATTTGTATTTTTCATGTATCCGATAAACAAAATGTAATTTCAATGTAGAAGAACTAACGGCAGTATCATGTTGTATATTGTTGTATAATAAGTTTTTATCATATAAATGTAATGGACAATGTCTTTTGTGTAATCTTACCTAAGCTTACCTGGAAAAAAGTGCATATTATGGACACACCTCAGGTGAAGTCTGAAATTCTTCCATATTTCCGTCATGGACGTTGCTGTGGTGTTCCAATCCTTGATTTACTTGTTAGGGGTAGAAGGAAGTTAATTGTGCCCAATGAAAAATCGTTTTTATGGTGGCCCATAACGCCCAGAGTCGATGCGCTCATACGGGATGAGATACTGTGTCGCACCGTGCGACAAATATACTAACGTGACTGGTCAATGTAGAAGGTTTTACTTATGGATTTTCGAAGGTTACCGCAAAAAAAGCATTTCAAAACCGAGCAATTGTTACCCGTCTGCGAAATCAAGCCGATCTTATTGATATTCAGACATGCTCTGAAGGGGACACAATGAATTCTTAATCAACAGGATTATCGTTCAAAATTCCCGTTCTGCGGTCGTTGAGAACAAGAACAGGAGAAGACGTCGTTTGCAATTTAGGTAATAGAAATTTTGTGTTTTGGGATCCTTCCGTGTTGCAGTACAACACTTATTTGTTATTTCCTTGGTGAAGGATAATGAAACGAAGCGTTAGAGCGCGAGGCTGCCAGTGGAATTCAAAAAACTCCGTTTAAAACAATGTTCGGTAAGTAATGGTTAACTTGTTGATTATGCGAGTAACTTACTTATTTTGTTATTTTTAGGAAAGGGAGATAACCATGAAGCACAATGTTAAATATCTGAGAGCAGCACACTCAGTAGCCACAACACAGTGAAAGACACAATAAACAATGCATTCAGATCCACACACGGAATCCGAAACTTTTTACGAGAGAAAAAAATACCGGACAGTTTGAAAATGCTGCTATACAACACGGTCATAACTCCGACAATCTTGTACAGAGTGAACACCTCAGCGCTACCAAAATATAACAGATAAACAATGAGGATGGCGGAACGGAAGACACTAAGGATACTGATGGAAAACAGCAACCTCACAAGAAAGCAGATAAGGGAATTACTAGGGGAAAAGACAATCACCAGGAGACTGAAGATGAAGCAGTGGGAGCATATAAACAGGAGAAACAAAGATCATATCCTGCAGGTGGCCAAGAATCTACGTGCCTCGGAATGGAAAGTAGGTCGGCCTTGCTGTACATGGAACACCAAACGGTGGCGGCCTACAGAAATGGAGAATGGAGCAGAGACAAACACAAAATTAAAAAAGAAAGGTAGCAGACGAGTACCGGAAGTGGTGGTGGAATCAGACGGAAGTATAGAGCCAAGAAGAGGAGGAGGAGACAGAAAGGGAAGCAGGGAGATGAAAACAATAAGGAAGGGAGAGACAAGAAAGAAGGAAATGAGATGGATGGACACTACGGGAAACCATAACCTCACCAATCTACAAAATCCACCACAATGTTTGGCATATGTCGCGGCCCAGGGCAATGGCTACAAAAGTGGTGGAGATACACCCATGTTAGTTCCTACCAGGGACGTATCTCCGTGACAGTTGACTAAATTCATGGAGAAACGTCTATGTAGTTTTTTAATGCTTAAGGGTAAAGTCACTAGATATAGAAAGTACCGCAATCTATTGGCCCTACGTGTTAGAAAGTGAACGCATGATTGTTGCCCAAAAATGGCGAATGTTACCAGATTCTCTTAACTTTAATGTTAGGGATTGTTTCACTTGTTTTGCAGATATCTGAAAAGTATTTGGAGTTTGAATTTTCTTTTCCTAATAAATCAAATATATAGCCGATAGCGAGTTGTTGTTTTATGTTGTAAAAAAAGTAATGTTAAAGGTATGAGGATGTTTCCTTTGCCAACTGGTGAAAGAAATGCGCAAACCTTCTCGAACACACGTCTATTTTTGTAGTTTAATACATATGAAAGTAAAAACTAGCAAACATTTATTGAAGAAATGTTTATTTGGTACATTATACAAAAAGTACAGTAAGCACAATGTCCTCGTACAGCGTACAGCGACTGAGAGTTCTTGATTTTGTTCAGAGCTTACCTTGTAACGCACCCTGTGGACTCGGAGTCCACAAATTACAATAAAAATTGCACAAGTACACCATTCTGCAAATATGTTCATATTTATACTAAGCCTCGATGTCTTGAAACGAACAGATATTGCACTGGAGCAACCCCGTCCTCTTCGCGTTATGAAAATATCCATATAAAAAATTATCAAAGTCCTCGTTTGAGATCGAAGGGACTTCAGCGCATTTTTGTGTGGCAGATCAGTATTTTATTAGCCACTTTCGACTCGACCATCAATAACAGATCTTGTCAAAGGCTACTACATTCACTAACCGCTTCCCACTTTCCGCGTGCACCCGCAATTCGCTTTTAAAGTTTTGACTCCACCATCAGTAAGATCGTGTCGGGGGCTACCACATTCCCTTTGACGGTACCCCCTTCCGACGTCCCGTTCACTCGCAATTCGCGTTTGAAGATTTGACTCCACCATCAGTGAGATCGTGTCGCGGGCTACCACATTCTCTTTTACGGTACCCACTTCCGACGTCCCGTTCACTCGCAATTCAC
Source organism: Photinus pyralis (assembly GCF_008802855.1). Lineage (NCBI taxonomy): Eukaryota > Metazoa > Arthropoda > Insecta > Coleoptera > Lampyridae > Photinus > Photinus pyralis. The sequence goes on from NW_022170511.1 coordinate 29,082,376, forward strand.
TTCTATTGGCGACACGAGAAAGAGAGACAGCGATTCGAGATTTACGAAACGTTAAACCGCGTGAGTTCGCAACGGAAGGTAAAAGGCGCCCGAAGTTGACTACTTCTCGAAGACGCGCGCGCGCGCCTCGCAAAAGGTCGTTAATTTCGCCCCTATGACAAAAAACAAAATTCCGCCACGCAGGAGTTGTGCGCGTTTACAACATCTTTCCGACGACACCAATTTGAAAAGAATCGGACCAAAACTGTAATAGAAGATAGGAAAAAACTGAAAAACCTTCACGTTAGTATACTACGCTCGAGGATGACGCCCAGATGTCGCCAACCCCACATCATGTAGCCATGTCCCTAAGGTTGACAAATTTCACGGCCCCGTAGATACACGTACACCCGTTGCCTTTCTACAAGAGTTCTTCTACGCGCCCACATTTGCTGCCAGCCAGCCAGCCAGCCATCCAGCCAGCCATCCAGCCAGCCAGCCAAAGTGAGATTAAAAGCTACTTTTACAAATAAATTTGCAAAAATGCGCTAAAAACCCACTGCGGAGTGTGAATCTGCCCTTGTGTACTCGAAGGTTAATCGGTTTAAGCTAGATTTATCAGCGGAGAGGAAAAATCCGTTTGTTATCATTAGTATAGTATATTGTCTATTCAAGATTGAACAGCCTATAACGCGCGAGCTGCAAAAGGCAAGGTGCTACAAAAAATACCATGTGCTTTTTAAATAAAAAACACACGCCGCTGACCGGCCAGCTAGCTCTGTTGACAAAAGGGTAAACAGCGGAGAGAGCAAGACAAATATACAGGGACGTAGGTAAAAGAATTCAATACAATTGGTAATGGCTCCGTAGCTATCCTCGATTTCAACTCAATCTTCTCTACTTACGGTTAGAGGTTCTGGTAGAGTCTTTTGGGCGCCACCTAATTCGTCCAATTTCGCTTATCACTACCCGAACTAGGAAAGGTAGCTTAGCTTGAAAAATATGTAACTATAATCCCACAAAAATAATTATTTATTGGGGTGCTCTGCACCTTCATAAAAGCACAACCAAAACTTCGGTTCCCCAATGGGAATCCCAAAAACTTAGGTCCAACTATGAGGCTTTAAAAAATAAATACTCCAAATTAATTCAAACATAAAACATTTACAAAAAAAAATTTCCCCCATGAAATACGGAATAAAACCCACCAGAATCTCTGGGGTCAGAACACAAATATTGTTACCGTGGCACAAGTGATGAATTAGATAAAGTGATTTCAATCCCTTAATCGGTAGCTTGGGGGCAATGAAGTGGTTCAAGTCGTTACGAGCTCGTACGTTACATACTGGTTATTACTTCGTACATGGGAGTAATACTTAAGTGATTATCAATTATCGTATCCCAATATTCCAAGCTGACTAATTAACAGTATTACAATTGGCTTGAGTGCATATGCCAATTACCACAATGTGGGTCCAATTCAATACAAACAGATAAATTTATAACATTTACATCACCACAGGATCAAATATTTACGTCTGAATGGCTCCTCTGGGTCCTGGTGTAAGTCTATCTACGTAGTGCAATAAAAAGGTGTCGGTTATTAGAAGAGTTCGGCTTAGCCCGCAAGATCGTAACGTTGCAATGCTAGACTTTACGGCACTGCTCTGCAATATTCTGTCGCCTAACTTCCCAAGTTCAATCCATCCTCAATAACACCATTCGGTACGTAGATCGGTACAAGGATTTTATCTAGTACAAGGACTCCTATCCAATACAAGGACTCTCTAAGTAGAGAGTAAACAAAAAAAACTTCGTCAAACAGCAAGTAATGTAAAAGGCGTTATATCGTGGATCGGATCGGTATCGATGAGTGTTTCGGCTTCAAGATTAAAATTCCATTTCGGAAAGTTGCTGTCGATTTAGATTCATTAACGACACAACATTTAAGTTCGTTGGCAAGTAAAAATGCTTTCGCAAATGGTTAATTCACCAACAGAACATGAAGATGGTAAAACACACACCGAATCCCAGTCAAAACACACACGTTCCTCTTGCAAGTTCTAGCGAGAAGACCCCACTTTCTTTCCGAATTTCCGGCTAGTGCAACGAAGAAATTTATCTCCAACCAATTAAATCACAGAACGGCCTTTACAATACCATATAAGGAAATCTCCAAAACGCTTATCGAAAACGGAAATGAATTATCACCAATACGAACATACATATAACACCAACGCAAATGCATAAAGTTACTAGATGGGTTGCATTCAGCGCGGCGCAAAAAGTTATACACAGAGTGAATAAAAGTGAAATATAGACAACATGTTGGCATTGTTTTAAAACTGTTACAAGCCAATTTTCTCAAAACTCAAAACATTTCACTGCTTCTGAAATATCTGGACAATTCACGTACACACTTTCGATTTCAATGAGCAAAAGGTTCTCACTACGTAGTTTGTTAAGAATAAAATGAATTGTTATGGTTTTCGACTTTCCCTAATAAACGAGCTTATAAAGCACTGCGAAAAAGTAATTGCATACATTGCTGTAATGGTTATAGGTACCTACACACATTTAAAGATTACAACACTTGCATATGTACAGGGTGGGTCAACGATTGCGCGGAGTAACTTAATGCCTTGAAGATAAGATTTTTCAATAGAGTGCTTTTGTATTATAATATGCTTGAATATTCTCCACATTTTAAAAATATTTGGAATTATACAGGGTGCGCCCTCAAAATAGGGCGCCCAAATGGTACATTTTTTAAATAGAACCCCCTGTATTTGAATGCATTTTTGAATTCTACGTGTAATTGTACGTCTTTTTTTTATTATATGGTTAATATCCGAAAAGCTAGTAGTTTTAAAGATAATTCGATTCTTAAGAAAAATTGGGCATTTGCAAGCGTCAGTATATATTGTCCAAATTATTACTTAAATTTTGATTCCAGGTTTTATATCTTATCCTGGATTAAGTAAAAGTCAAATAAATACATCTACTATGAAACATTAAAAATATAGCTTAGAGTGTTTTTTTTGGTAGGTCCAAAGTTGCAAAACTTCATGTTAAAAAATCTCACTTTTTTTAAATGGAACAGCCTGTATATTTTTCTGTCATCATTTAGCTCCTCCAAAAACCTTCAACTTTTGATAATAATGGCCTATACGACTATACGTATCTCTGATAGTTTTCCAAACATCTTGGTTTTCCTGGTTTTTATATTCTAATCTTAAATAAGTTATATGTAATTTACATAATAGTGAGGTGGCCATGCAATTTTTATCTGTCTCGTTCAAAGCTAAAATCAAATTTATTAATTCATTTTACTAATAATTCATTTAAGTCTATAAAAACTGGAGAATAAATTTTATAGTAAAAACAAACAAATATCTTGGTTTTTCTACTTTTTATATTTTAATCTGAAATAAGTTCTAATTTACATAATGATCAGGTGCATATGAAAAAAAAATGAAACTAATATCACTGACTGGATGACATTAGAGGTTAAATTAAATTTGCTTTGTAGTAAAATGTTTTTACTTATTCTCCAGTTTTTGAACTTAAAATAAATTAATTGATATGATTTTCGTTTTGGACGAGATAGATAAAAATTGCTTTTTTTTGCATGGCCACCTCACTATTATGTAAATTACATATAACTTATTTAAAACTTATATAAACACCAGAAAAACCAAGATGTTTCGAAAAGTATCAGAGATAGGTATAGGACATTAGCATTACTATCACAAGTTGAAGGTTTTTGGAGGAGCTAAATGATGACAGAAAAATATACAGAGTGTTCCATTTAAAAAAAGTGAGATTTTTTAATATGAAATTTTGCAACTTTGGACCTACCAAAAAACACCCTGTAAGCTATATTTTAATGTTTCATAGTAGATGTATTTATTTGACTTTTACTTCACCCATGATAAGATATAAAACCTGGAATCAAAATTTAAGTAATAATTTTGACAATATATGCTGACGCTTGTAAATGCCCAATTTTTCTTAAAAATCAAATTATCTTTAAAACTACCAGCTTTTCGGATATTAACCATATAATAAAAAAAGACGTACAATTACACGTAGAATTCAAAAATGCAAATACAAGGGGTTCTATTTAAAAAAATGTACCATATAGGCGCTCTACTTTGTGGGCGCACCCTGTATAATTCCAAATATTTTTAAAATGTGGAGAATATTCAACCATATATCATAATACAAAAGTACTCTATCGAAAAATCTTATGTTCAAAGCATTAAGTTACTCCGCACAATCGTTGACTCACCCTGTACAATAAGCTACAGGCATTATTGTTTACAGCACAGTTTTTAACTTGGAAGTAGTTAAAATAATGTTTATTTTGTGCTTGTTTCATTGCAAAGCCCGAGCCGAAATATTATTATTGATTGATTGATATAAGTGTACCCTGTACATGTACCTGTACCTTTCAATAGAGTACCGTGAAGACATTCTCTTTCTCACCACTCCACACTCCTCTCACCTCTCCATCGATTTTATTTGGGCGTCGTTGTTTTACGTTGAAGAATAAAATCTGAAAACCGCATAACGCATTTGTTTTTTTTAGCATTGGAAATGCCTATGTTTTGTGTATGGGTATGAAGTTACCAGTTTTGTCAAGCAGAAAAGAAGTCAGTGGTGTCGCGTCAAGTGTTGATCGTACCGTATTCGGCCGCAATCGGTTAAAGAAAAGTCGCGGAAACTGTCGATACGGTACTTACTTAATAGTGCCCAATTGTTTCGTTAATTCCAATCTAAAATTCTCGCACATCATCTCCTGTAATAGGATTACCAGCATGTCATGATGAGGCTTATTATTCAGAAAGTGTAAGTTTGCGACACGAGCGAGTTTGCGTGCGAGTGGAGCAAGTGATCCCGCATAATTTTTTTTTGTCTTTAGCTTGACATTTGATCGTTAGGTCACCGTATGAGTAGCCATAATATCCGAGCAACATTTTACACAAAAACCCATCATTTTACCTCAAACCGTTGGACGGGCTTTCAAGACATTCCCATAATGTGTTTCCAACATACAAAAAGGGAAAAAACGTTATTCCTTTTACCAAATGCGCTTAATATACGTAACAGTACGATGGTTTGCCTACCAAACAGGATTTAACTGCACGAAATAATTTTTAGCGCATTTAAAAAAAATAGTCTATTATATTCGTTATGGCTGGCTGGCTGTCCGACTGAGATCTCAGCAATTACAAGCTAGAGACTTCAAATTTTCACTAAAATCTTTCTGATGTAGTGTAGATGTGCAGGCTCTAGTATATTTTGAGTTAGATTACTTGTGAGATCGGTAATTTTAAGCTTTACTAATAAAATACTGATCTGTATTACCAAAAACGTGCTTTCATCATGCATATGCTGATTTATAATTTGTTTATTTATGGAAACGGCTCCGAATATTAAGGAAATTGAATTTTCATCTAAAAACTTATTTATTTGTCCATATACGAATATATGTAGGTATCTTACATCTGAATAGCAATATATTTTTCCAGCTTAACGAATCAAGTGAAAATAAAGTAAAAACGCACATGTTAAAAAAACTAGATAAAATTAATTAATGTCGACACATTTAGAATTTTCCAGTTTTACAAACATCAACCGTTGTTTGGTACAATGGAATGATAAATTGTATCCGATACCTTTGTACCAACTACAAAATGCATTTACCTACCTTATTAAAAGAAGACAAAAGAAATATCACCCACGTTTATAATTTTACACTTTTATTTTATTTTTTTGGTTAATTAATGGTATTCAGCTGTCTCACTTGGCTTAAACTGACGTAGGTAAAAGACTTGAGATAAGAAGTGCGGCGTAAAGTATTCAGCCTCCTAGACGTAAGATTAATGATAGGCGGCCTAAACATTCAAAAGTGACATGAAAATCTCAGCCTCTGTATCAATTCTAACTCATAGTTTTCTATTTTGGAAGTTCTTTCATTTGCTCAGGTAGGTCAAGTTAACTTTAAAAATTACAATACCGTTATTATAGAAACTATTAAACACCACAGGAAACCGGTGCCCTTTTAAATAAAAACAAAGACTAAGTATATAGATGAATCGACTGCTGTGTGTTAAAAAATAATTTAAAAAATATTAGTAAAGGAAATCATGATCACGCCTGAAAACCTTTAAAACGTTTTCATTCACATCAAAAGAAGGTTGAATGGAATTTTAAATATCTTTACAATATTTTTTGATTCAATCGAAATCCCTTAAATTTGATAAATTGGTTCGAATAGAACGCTAACCATACGTTATTAATTTGCATTATTGAATTGATCTAATCTAACGGGTACATTAACGAAATAGGAATGTCCAGCTTGTTGTAAACCAAATGCGTATTTATCTAAATTGCTACAGTTAATAATATTATTACTAAGTATTTATAAACTTAAGATAGAAGCGGCTTGGGGATCTGCCGCTTATAGTGAACGAATCGATGTTTTACACCCCTATACTCGTATTTCCCGTATAACAACTGAGGCTCGAACTGAGGTTAATAATTTTTACGTCATTTTTCAAAAATAGTACCGCTAATATATGTATACGTATGTGAATTCCGCCCGTCCGTTCACGTTCCCGTCAGCCTACCCAGATCTCAGTACTGAGACGTCGTATTAAGTTACGGCTTTTTATGTTCCGCGTCCATGCAATCATTTCAACCTTGTTAAATGAAATATTTGAGGGAATATTTGACGAGGTCAAAAATTGTTTCGGGGAATTCGGAAACCAACTTCACTGTAAATTTATGCGATGCTTTTGGTGAAAGGTGTCAAAAGTTACCTACTTGTTTTATCCTTTTACGGTATAGAATAAACGTGTATCCACTTGGAACACTTTCGAGAAATTCTAGGGTCAACAATCAGGAGCAAGGGCGCATACAAGCACCCACAGAAAAGGAAGTGAAGAATGAAATAAACCCCTCGAAGAACAATAAGAGCCCGGGAGAGAAAGGAGTGCGGTAGCGGAATTGCCGAAACTTGGAGGCGGAACCTCTGGCGGAACTTTGCACAAAAAGTTGTACAAATTAATAAGGATATGGGATGCTGAACAACTGCCAAAAGACTGGTCACAAGCAACACTGTGCCCAATACATAAGAAACAAGATGTAACCAGATACGAGGATTACCAAAGAATCGCATTGTTGGATGTAGCTTCCAATGTGTTCGGTAACAACGTACGCAAAGAGTTATCGAAAACATCATAGGGGATTCTGTTGATAGTGCAGTCATTCTAGGAAGTATAGGAAAAATAATTCGTGTAGTTTCAATTTTTTTGGGAATGTGTGGATGAAGGCCCCTGATGATTTTGTAATAAACTCTAACGATTTCGGTGCGGCCGGTGAGCGGGGCGGAGGCTGAGGGTACAGTTTTGCGGTTTTTCGGCTATATCCCAAAAATGGTGGGTCGTAGGAAAACATTTTCTTATTAAAATTGAAAGCCCATAATATTTTGTACAACTTTGCTTCCATACATGTTTCCACTAAAGCGTGGTTTTTCAGCTCTTGAAACAACTTTCCAAAAACTCGCGTTTTCAATCGAACTTTTTCTCCAGATCATTACCTGTTCACTTTTAACGTACAAGTGGAAGGCTGTAGAATCATTAACATGTGTGGTGTTTATGGTTCCACAGTTCGACTTATATCTACAACAAAAATGAAGTGAAATTTGTTTGTGTTGTCAAAATTTAAAAAATTACATAAAAATAGATTTCACTGCTCAGACGACGTATGATACACGATACACGCTAGTTTTATCATATACAGTGAATTTTTTTTAAATGCGAACATAGAAGTTTGCATGCAATGTAATTTCCCTATGTTCGATTTTTAAAAAACACATCATCATTGAGTAGTTCAAATGATAAGTAGATATAATTGACAGATGTCACATTTTTAATAACGCCTTCCAATTTAATTTCGAAATCGGTTAGGTGATTGCTTAGAATGGCAAGGAGGACACTTTGAACATTTATTGTAGTTGTTTTCGTTATTTATTTTCTTCATTTATGTATTGAATAGATCAAATTAGTAGAATACCAGGTGCAAATGACCTACAAATAATTGAAGGTTGGTTCACAATGAATTGTGGTGACAGCCCGTGCCCTGTGAGGACAAGTTATCGTAAGTTTAAGAAAAATTTATCCTAAAATTGCTATGGCCTCACACGGCTTCTTAAAAAAAATTCTTACCAAGTGCTCTTCTTGAAAGAAAGTTGAACACGGATTGGGGTCAAGGTAGTACCCTTGAAATACATAGAGTATTCCAAAATTCTTTATTTTTGACCATAAGTGATGCTTAATTGGATCCGAAATGTGAAGCAACTGTTTTCAATTTTTAGTTTCATCAGCAAAGTAAATATTGGAAAACACACCCTTAACATGGAAACAATTTTAGTTTCCTCCTTTTAACGGTAGGTTAAGTGCTGAATAATGTCAAGGTAGTACCCTCGCAGTAAATTGAATTTCTTTGTCTTTGTATTTCAAAATTGCTTATTTTTGAACACAGGTGATGTTTAATTAGCCCAGATGGACTGCGAACAACAATTTTCAGTTTCACCCCCAACCTAGCTTTTTGCTTTTATCTCTTTTAAGAGACACCTCCGTAATAACTCTAGCTTTTTCCTTTGTGCTGTAAAATTCTTTAGTATGTGTTGCAAAAACGTTATGGGAATTTTACGCCCACTACTTAACGTAATATAAAGATGCCCAAATGAAATTTAGTTTTCTATTAACTCTCACTCCGTACGACCCAAAACAGAACAAAAAAGCTGGAAATATGGAACAGTGTTGAGAAGAATATTTAGAGGCAAGAAGGTAGGAGATAGAACCAAAACAGAACAAAAAAGCTGGAAATATGGAACAGCGTTGAGAAGAATATTTAGAGGCAAGAAGGTAGGAGATAGATGGGAAAGAAGAACGAACTAAAAGGTGATGGACTTGTATGGCCAACCTTTCATATTAGGAGTAATTAAAATCCAAAGGATACGTTAGCTGTGCCACATAAGGAGGATAGGAGGAAAGAGCAATAAGACACGTCATGCAAGTATGGAGTGAAGAGAAACAAGAGAAGAGGGAGGCCGAAAAGAAAGTGGATAGTCGCAGTTGTGGCAGAGAAGAAAAGAAGTCGGAATCCGCCATTGGGAAGAAGCATCCATGGACAGGAGGAGCAACCAAGAAGCCCAGGGCATTCCAGGGCTGTTATAGTTAACTACCATATATATTAATTTGTTTATCATTTTATTTTCTTTATATTATTAAAATAATAATATGCTTTTCAATACCAATGTGATAATGTTATTAATTTCTTAAAACAATTATTTTCTTGTTTAAGATAAAATCATTATTTTCAGTGTTTTAAACGTGGTTTCTTATTGCTTAATACACAAATATACAAGATTTTCTTTATTAAAAAAAATTATGGTTATTTCCGACCAAACCAGATGTGAAACGTGTCGTTATATGCTTTTTTGCTATTATAAGTATAGATTTATACTTTAATTTGAAAAAATCCGTTCATAGATAACCGCAATTATCGACCGTACCAGGACACTCTGATTAAAAATATTGAACAATGCACCAAGCTATCTCAAAACTGCAAAAATTCTTGCTACTCCATTACTTTGGTTTATGATAAGGGAATTAAGGATGCAAACCCCTCCTTCTTACTGGTTCACCCCCTGTAACAGTTCTCACCGATTAAAAAACAAAAACAAACAACCACAAAAATGGTTAAACGTGGGGGCGTCAGTGAAAAGGTTCACATTTCTGCCTAGCTATAAATATATAAGTACGGCAAAATCCCGCTGACTATCCCAAAAATCTTAACTTCTACAAACCGAAAAATTACGTGACCAAAAACGATGAGAACACTGAACCTACAAAATAATCGATGTATACTCCTTCTATTTGCCTCGATACAGGTCCAAAAAAAGCCAACTGAATTTTTTGTTGAGACGTGTAACAAGATCACGTATGTTTAGTTGCCGCCACTAAAGACATAGATACATTCTAATCTCTTTCCGTGCCAAAAATGTGGACTGCCACTCACAAAGTGCCGTTAAGGGCGCGCTATCAGTATTGTGTGTTGCCTATCTCACAATAGCTTTCTTATGGGAAACATGCCTAACGTAATTCATACCGTTTTTAAAAACTATACTTTTTTTTGGGAAATGTTTGTTGTTTCTTGTTCTTAAATGTATGTAAATTATGAGTGAACAGTTTATATTGCACTAAAACTCATAGCACATTCTCTGAAAGTGTATAAAGTAGACGTGAGATTGCAATGGCAATCTTTTGTGTATAATTCAAAGGTCAAAGAAGTTTTTGAAATATAAATTGTTTCTCCAGATTCTTGAACATATAAGGAATAAAACGTGATGTAAAAATGGATAATATGTGGTTTCTAAAGCACAAACGGTATGAACTCCGTACACTTGAAGAATAACTCGTAAAACAATTATAGAAAAGAAATCTGTGCTCAGTGTAGTTCAACGTGTATCCACTAAGATGGCTACGGTATACTATTCTTACAAAGCGGGAAATTTAAACTGGAGTACTTATTGGAATGTATTAATGTATCTATTTTTTAGCAGTATAACTTATTCCTTTATTGGCTTTGTTGGTTATTAATGCAGATAAAATGTATCCAGCAAAAAACCGTACCATAAGTAGGAATTACACTGGTTAACGTTACCTACATTCAAAATTTGGGTTAGGAAACTGGCAAAAGAAGTATTTATAAACGTTGAGTTTAGGATCATGGGATTTTTCACTCTACGTTATAATTAATTAATATAAAAATTTCAGAGCTTACAACAAAAAGAGGTTATGTGGGATGGTGTTTCTGAATTGATAATACAGTGTTAATACTGCTTACGTTTACCAGACGAAGCGCTACTTATGGGCAAGAATACTCTCGCCCAAGTTGCTATCTAATAGCACTGTCGACTTGTACGATGGTATTTACACCTCGGAAGTGCTATCAGACAACTCTGCAAGAAATCAGTAACTGAAGATTATATATTTATTCGATAATAAATGTACACGTCACTTACAACTAAATTTAAGCACTATTAATAATAACGAAACCCCACCGATTGGATGCCATCTTGGTTCCCATAATTTGAATGAACTACATACTATCGGCATTGAATAATTCAATCGTTGAGTGAAGGATCTCAATGTTATCGGTATTATATCAAAATATGATTTCACACCCAAACAAATAACATTCAATTATGAGTTAGTATTGCTGACTTGCAAATCTGGTTTTCCTAAAAATATTGCGTGGATTGTCCTTTGTGATCATAAAGGCTGAGTATTCCTTAAGGCCGATTCACATTATTATCGGGTCAGGTTACGGTCAGAACATGAACAGTACAGAAATACACGGTTACAATAATTGACCGCACCGTGTTCTGACCATGATGTGACCGATGGCCTTATATAAACGCACTGCAATGACATCGTTCGGTAAAATGATAATCGGAAAAAAATGTACTCTGTGTCGGAAGTCAATCTTCGAAAATGTGTACAGTCGAAGGATAGCCTAAAACAATCCATTAATAGAACTATATTAAAATAAAGATCCTCAACTTTACTTACCTAGGTAGGTACTGGTTTTTTTTTGTTATTTTGCAGTTAATAGAAAATCAGGTAAACATAATCCATAACATAACCCAACTTTGAATGGCATTTCAGGAATTACAATTACTATAGGCACTGTTATTGGCATTCAATTGAATTACTGAACAAAACCGCATATTATGGTAAATAAGTATTTTTAGGTAGAATTTATTTCGCAAGATCACTAAATTCCCTTTTTAGAGTTACGGAACGATATTTACAGTTACAGGTGGTAACCAAAGATAAGCAAAATACTATTTTTAATTTTATCTCAAGACGAATGTATGCGAGTGTCAGCGACCTAACGAAGTACAAATAGGGATCGCGGATTCGGGATGGCAGCACAAAGCAACGAATATTTCAAAAATACTTCTTAGTTCACTTTTCTTACACCATGGCGTGCAAACGCACCCTTAAAAAGTTAAATAAACCCATAAAGAATGTTTAAAAAAGCGGCAGAGCACCTCGGTGTGACCCCACGGAGTCATTGGATTTGACCCATTTTCAATTGGCTTGTTACATGTGATATATAAGTTAACTGTGCAAAGTTTGAACCAAATCGGTCTAAGCGTTTGACAGTTATCGTGGTCACGGATAGACGGACAGTCGGACACCATCAACTCCCCTATAAAGCTTGCATCGCTTTGCTCTGCCGCTTAATAAATGTTGGAGTTATCCTTTGCTATTTATTTTATTATTCGCATCCACTGCTTTTTCCTCTTAAGCATTCTTAATTCGCACTATTTGACGGGTTATTAACAGACAGACACCATCTCCCCTAAAAAGTTTGCACCACTTTGCTCTGTAGCTTTATAATAAAGAGGTATGAAAAAGAGCAGAGCAAGAAGCAGTCTCTGAGGCAGTCTCAAACCTAAACCGCATAATTAAGATAATTCTAAATTTCAAAGTAGGAAGGGTAACGGTCAACGGGCGTTCAAAAACAAAGACTTGTTACTACTAGACCGCGCATAGCTCAAGTAGTATGTTGTCAACATGGTAGGCCGCCCACCGAACTCGTAAGGGCAAAAACTTTCGCGCTCCAATCTTCACTATTTGTTTTTGCTGGGATTATATCGCTGAACTGGCTAGGTTTTCAGTATTTTTTAAAATTTCTTTGCTGAATCGAAAGCGCACACTTTCTAGACACATAATGTTCTCAAAAAAGTTTATAAACGGGAATAATGAAATAAATGTAATCTAGTGTAAATTTTCGTATAAGGTATTTTTTACCGGATAGTTACATCTATGATCTAGGTATAGTTATATAGAATGGAATGGAAAAAGCAGAAAAGCACAAGAATATTTTGAGAATCAATCTTTGTGATAGTGTAAAAGAGATATGAATTTGTTTAATCGGCGTCTTTGTTGTACGTCGCGCAGAAATCTCCACGGATGTAATTTGTTTTTGGCACTTCAAGATCATATCATCATCATATATCACAATCATGTCCTGCAGGCTGCAGTGAATGAACTTAATACTGAAGGTATTCTATACAATACGTATTCATTACGAAAATAAGAAAATAAACGAAGTAGATGTGAGAATTAGACATTTATACAACAAATGAGTATTGTTTAAAAGCCAATAAACATTTTTATATCGATAAGCACATTTCATTTTACCATTGAATAAAATTTTTATGCAATAATTCTAGTTATTTCGACTGGTTATATGTAGGATCTTGCTAAACTGGGTCGCGGTTTGCCTTTACGTGTATGATGTGTTGCCTAAACATGTTGGCAACACTCTTTTATAGGCGAGTGGTATTGTATGCGCGGTCTAAGTATAACAAGTCTCTGTTCAAAAACGATAAATAAGTTGCTGGCGAGTCGCCTTTGGGAATTCAACAAAGGTGACTTGGCAACTCATTTTTGATCGCATATCTTACGTTTCCTGATTTCCCTATGTAGTCATGAGCTATCCCGCCGCCGGTGCTGTTAACTTATAAACAAATCATTTGGAACTTCCCTCTTCACATAATTATATGCAAGTTGGTGTATAGAAATTATGATTTTGACCTTACAACTGGAAAGAACTCTTTGACGTTCACATGACCGCCTAGGTTGTGAATAAATAGGATTAATCAAGAAAGATAAACTTGAGCACATGCCTTCAGACATGCTCGTTTATGCAAGAAAGAACAGACGAAAGGATTAATCAGATCAGTCGAAACAATAATATATGTAGATATACACATTTATTAATTAAAAATCTACTCCTATTTATAGGATCATTATAGGTTCATATCTTCAGGAATTGGTTTGCAAAAATGGCTAAACGTAAATGATCTTGAATCGGTTTATTTTAAAGGCGTTACTTACTTACTTGTATCGGGTATTTACTTTACAGTATCCTCTTTAATCGCAATTAATACTATCACCAGTTTAGGATCTTTCTTTCAACTGATTTAATTTAAAATTAGCCACCTACCGGCAAAATGTACAGGGAAATGGTAAACAGATATTTTCACAGGTGGCGCCAGCAAAGCGAAATCGTTTTTATTGCATCATTGCATTTTTAAATTCTTGATGCCTAATTCAAAGAACATGGATAGGCCCGCAATAAATGATTTAACGAAAGCACACTGTAACATAAATATGTAAACTTTTGTAATTAATTAATAAAAGCTGCTGGATTTGGTTGTCAGTTGGTTAAAAGCAGATGTTTACGACAAAGTAATTTTCACTTGTATAAGGGATATAAATTGGTGTTTACGACTTTCTTATTTTAGACTGTAGGTAATGAAAACTACTTTTTACTTAGCATCATGCGCAAACTAAATTATAGACTTGAATGAATAAGGTTTCAGATAATTTTCGTCTAAAACATCCAGCAACTTCCCGTACGCCATTAAAGTAAAAAGGTTGAAATTGAAGCTCCTTTTTATAAAAACACATTTTACTTTAGAAATGTCTGCGTCATCGTTTGTAAAATCCTTTATTGGAGAATTCATTGGACGACCAGTTCTTCGTTCCCAAGATGTTGCAATTTTCTGAAAGCTCCCCGGAGTTCTTTCAGACGAGGGGGCCGCGGACTGCGGAGCCTCGTTCCGACACGTCACTCACTCCGAAACTTACCCATGATTAATGATCGCTTAGCGGCGCGCAGCTTCAAACAACAAAGTTTTCCCAGTGAAAAAATATCTTATATAAGAAACGAACGCTCGAAAAGACTCTTTCTAGATCTACCCTTCAAGATTGTGCTCTGCCCTCGAGCTGAGCCCCACTCGGCATTCGCTTGACAGTCTCTTCTTGGTTTCTTTATTTCCAATGTCTACTTTCCCATTTATTATAATTTGCCTCTAGATATATCTTAGATGAAAATACTGTTATCGCCATTTGACGTTAAAAGTTTTAAAGACGTACTGATAAAAGGTTTTCGAAGTAATCGATAAACAGCGCATTTTTTACCGCCAAAAAACTACCTGCTATAGCTGCATCCCTGATCTACAAGTCTTACATGTTTATGCAAACTATACCTATTGACGTTCCAAATATCCTATACCATATTGCAATTTGCCGATGGCTTCTAACCCCAAGTAAATTTTTGCCTAGCAATCTACGTTATTTTCATTGAAGCATCTCGTTGTAGGGAGCGTTAGAATGTACCCATCAACCTGTTCTCGGTAATGTGGTCAGTTTTTATTGTATAGAATACAAAATGTTTGACTATTTACAATTACGTTTTAGCAATGCAAGTGACAATGTGAAACAAAAACTGTTGATTGAAAGCCAAGGAAGGACAATATAGAGGAATTGAGAGAAATGTCGAATAGAAAGCCGATGAAATTTATTTATTCGTTTAGAATGTTATAAACTGAAGGGATATATCAATACCTATA
Source organism: Photinus pyralis (assembly GCF_008802855.1). Taxonomy (NCBI): domain Eukaryota; kingdom Metazoa; phylum Arthropoda; class Insecta; order Coleoptera; family Lampyridae; genus Photinus; species Photinus pyralis. Next base: position 29,097,869 of record NW_022170511.1, read on the forward strand.
GGTACGCACCTTTTTAATCATAGCCAAAAATTTCGAATATATTTCCCCGGTGGTCCGTACGTAGTTTCTCGACTTGAATTTTAGATCACATAAAGAGTATTCTTTTGATTCGCATCGTGGGGAGAAAATTAAAGATTTATTAATTGTGGTATCGACAAAGAGCATAATACAGCGTGTCCTCCGGACAGAGAAAGAGTGAAAAGACTTTATGGGTAGCTCAGCGAATAAGTATTTTTATAAAATATTTGACTAGGTACCTTAAAAACACAGAAATTTAAGCAAAAGTGTTTCTAAAGTTTTGTACTTTGGAAAATAAGCCTGTTATGTATTTTCAGTTATTATGTTTACTGAGATTTCGATAATAAGTAGTAATTCTCACTTTAGAACGGACTAATCTTGCAATTTAACTTTGTGAATGTGTGTATTTTCGCCATATCTCTGCTTAGGAAACAGATATCACGTACAATGCGGTTTTCACTGATATTTTCAATTTTTTATCTTATTTGATAATATCATATAATAATTATATCGTTCTATCTGAAATTTTCAAGAAAACCTAAGTTTATGTTAATGTCAAACGTCGCCCTCTGCCATCTCATCACATTTACTAAAGAGACTCATGTAAAATCTGATTATACGAAGAGAGCTCCAATAAGTCCATTTATGTGAAAATCAGTTAACCTAAACCGAAGTTACATTAAATTCCTTAAAGACATGTTCCCCTTCCTCCGCCCCTCATATTTTATGAGCATATATAATACGCATTCAATTCATATCTACTAGATTCCGATGCATGTATTTTTTATGCATGTTTGTTGGGCATATTTTACAAATAAAGAAAATCAATTTTCTATACTTAATCATGAATCGTACGCCCTCTAGCGACAAACCTAGAAACTGGAAAATCATTTCCAGTGATTTCTCTTGATCTCTTTTGTTAAAAAAATCTTTTTTTCCAAGTTGTGCAATTAACAGATCCATGGTGTTCCAAATTCTCCATAGACGTACGTAGAATACCGAAAAACTGATATAAAAATGCGGTACTCGGAGCCTCGATGTGACCACGCGTGTGTCTGAGAGAGGGTCAAGGGTACTTTGGTGCGATGTTATAGTCGGAGTGATGGTCGGCAGAAGCATATTGGAAAATGACTCATAAATAAGAGAAAGTAACTTGACTAGTATTTCGCGTAATTGCGACATTTTTTGCATAAGTGCGCGATGAGTTACTGTGCTTAAAGGTGTTAGGTTTTTGTTTTGAGAAAAACGAAGGACGTTAAGAACCGTTTTGTAAATCAATTGGTGACAAAGTGCAAGTTATCTACAGGTTCAATTGTACACTAAATTTGGAAGTTAGGCCAAATTGTAGCAAGGTCATTGACCATTTTCGGATTGGAGACCGAAATTGTACCGAATTAAAAACAAACTGGTAGTGATAAAAAAAAAGAAAAATAATATTTTGTACACAACGTCCTTCGGCAGGAAACTTAAAAACAATTGACTGATGTATTTGTTTACACCATAAAGCTTAATTAATTGGGCACAAAATCATAATATCAACACAGCGAAACCTTGGCGTTGTATTCCAGTGCAGAATGACAATATTTTTGCTTGGCATTCACCACGAAGTTAACGGTAGAACTAATTTCTTCACAGAAACTGTTCTTTTGGCATATTTCGCAAAACTGTCAAAGCATCTCTAAACCTTCAACTTTATGAATATAAATTGCACGTAAAATATTAAGAAATGGACAAATAAAAAGAAGATAGAACAAGCTATGTGGATCAGTACTTACATATGGATCGTGAGTGTGGACCATAAAGGAGGAAGATATCGGAACGGAAGAAGTAATCGAACATCTAGAACGAAAAAAACGAAACTAGAAAAAGTAGGTCTGCTACAGACAATCGTACATCGGAGAGTGTCTAATATGGGTGATCATTTGTGAACGATGGAGGAAAGAAGATGGCAAAGAAAGTATTCTTATGGCAACGACCGGGAAGGTAGAATCGACCTCGAAAATCGTGGATTGAAGTCAACACATGGAAAACCGCATTATGAATGAAGAGATGCTAAAGAAATCTAGTACAATCTGAGGACCAGCATGTAGCGGTGTAATTATTGTATGACACTCGTACCTTTGATTTATTGTACAGGGTGAGCCAACGATTGCGCGGAGTAACTTAATGCCTTGCAGATAAGAACCTTGCGATAGTGGTTTTGTATTATGGCATGGTTGAATATTCTCCACATTTTCAAATAGCGTTAGTTTAAGGTCAAAATTACTACTTAAATTTTGATTCCAGGTTTTCTTTGTAGATCAAAGGTACAAAACTTCATATTAAAAATCTTACTTTTTTTAAATGGAACGCCACATTTTTATGTCATCTTTTAGCTCCTCCAAAAACCTTCAACTTTTGGTAATAATAACTATCTGTGATAGTGTTTGAAATACTTTGGTGTACTTGGCTTAATCCATAACCATATCATAATACAAAAGCATATCCAATCGAAAAATCTTGTCTTCTAAGCATTAAGTTACTCCGCGTAATAGTGGACTTGTCCTGTACCTAATTAAACCCAAAATGTATTTAGCAAAAGTAAAAGTAAAAGCATTTATGATTTTACGAAGCAGGCATCTTTTTATTGTTATTTAATTTTTGTGTGTCTCATTCTCGCAACCTTATAGTGGAAGGTGACTGGAGGAGCCCCATGAAGGGCTTCAGATCGTCGCCTTCAAATGGGAGGCACAGTTTGAATACTTTCTCTGGCATATAACGCGTTATTATCTTTAGGCCTAAACAGAATTTCGAGGTTTAGAACGAAAAAGCAAACTCTGATCAACTTTTTTCTATTACAATTACTATCAACATTTTTTTGCTTTCGATCTAAGAATTCCCAAAATAAAGTTTGGATTGGATGCTTAAAATGCAACTGCATTCTTATTATCAAAAAACAGTTTGCAAGGAAAATGTAACAAAATGCATATACATCAGGCATGCACAGTTATAGACTGAATTACTTTCCTATTATAAAGGAAATGCTACGCTGCCTTATATTTTTCCTTCACTGCCAGACCAAGTGTCTTCAACGCCGTCCCATGATGCCATTAGATCACGAACAAAAAGCCCTTTGGCACTCTTCTACCTTACCTGTTCAGGCAACTAACATTGAAACAATTATAATATACAGGTGAAACAATTATAATATACAGGCAATTCGTGTAGAATATTAGGTAGCGGTCCCCATATTAGAAATCTCAGGATTAGAACTCTGGTGCAATTCATGTCGTCCCGAAATAAATCATCTGAATATATACCTAAGAGTTTTGCAATTCACGTGTCGACATTTGGGTGAGCACTGCAACAGCCTTCGATTCAGGGTAGCCTTATCAGCATGCGTTTGTATTCAGGTGCGGGTATGGGTATCGACTATCGTTAAACAGCCAACCCTCAAACAACGTGTCATATTTGAGCGCCTTTGTTGTAATGATTCTCAACCATCAAAAACACTCAAAAATATCCTAACGATTGATGCTTTCATCACAAAACATCTACATCAAAAGCGAATTTGGAATTTCATCGTAGAAGACCGACCGGGAAATATCTCTGACACATCAGGCGCTTTGGCAGCTACGTTAATTCATCTTTTGTCCACTTCAAGAAATATTGATTTCAATAAGTTTAACCAATATTTACCACTGCACTTTCCAAGAATGTAATTTCTTGTTTAAATCTGAACTGGTTCTGTGTTGTTCTCACATTTAATACCAGTCGCTTATATTGCAGTGGTGAAACAGTTTGTGAGAAAAGTTTGTTATTTTTAATTTTAATTAGGTATAATAAAATCAAGAGGGACCTACTCTCAATAATTGCAGTCATCACCACTAGATATCGTCGCAGGGAGATGTAAACCACTTTAGCGCGACAGTTCATGCAAAAAATTACATTAATTTTACCTTGATTACATACTTTATAACTTTTGTTATTAAATGAAATGTATGCTGTAAAAGTGCCATTGATTTTGACAGTCGCTTGTACCAAAAGCCGTGCGAACCCAAACTTCTATGGACGTGTTAGGTACTCATTATTGTAATTTCATATATTATTCCTAAAATTGTCGGTTCTCATAACAAGGTAGGAGATTTCATGAAAAATTTCTTGTCTAACGATTACCGGGGCTAAAGTGAAAGGGAATTTGATATCGAATCAAAACTTTACGAATGTTCTTTGCCAACCACCGACATTTACATTAAATTTTTAAAACCTTAAAAATTTGGGTGACTAATAAGCTCAGTATGGCTGCTCCAGTCCCTCGAACAAACGCATTGGTTCACACAAGAGCACTCCATAAACTAATATAATGATGAATATATTTTCCTTGTCACAAACAACACGTCATCACGCCCAGTCATTTTAGTAAAATGTCACTTTGCACATTCGACCCGGTGGTCCATTAAACGAACTACGGCCTTCTAATCAATATTTTAAAACACGCACCAATTAATTCTTCCTTATTGTTAGTCGAAAAACATTATGCGATTACAAATAACGACGAATCCACGTTATGCTTGTGTTATTGCAACGTGGGAAATTTTACCATTCTACATTATGAAATCGATAAAACTGTTATTAATTTGATAATGGATCTTTTATGAGGGTGGAAAAAGTTTACAGGAATTTTCAATTTGGCAAACGATATTATCGTAGGAGCTGACTGTGCATCACAATATAAAGCATATTAAAGCGGGGAATTTTTTTAATTAAATTATTTAAGTAAAAGCAAATAAAACGGGATTCATTAGCTTTTTTTCGTAAAATACTTTTTCTGCTGACTGAATTTGTGTGAGACACGATGTTGAAAGCTACATTTCTAAATTAGTTATATGGCTAGGTTAAATATCCATTGATGAAAATATACGCTTGGATTTAGGCAAGTCATCGTTACATAGCTAATTGTGTCGGTCTTTCTCGTTGTGATTTCTTTTAAGTAGCCGTTCATGTCTAGTAACTACATATTGATTATGTTACATTTGTCGTAAATATTTGTCTTGCAGTTCAGTGTTCGCACAGCTTGAGGTAAAAAATTTAAATGGTTGTCAGTATATTTCAAGAATCGAGCTTTCCAATTGAATTGAATTGAACCCTATCGTGACCCAGAATTGTAAAAAATGAGGAAGCACACCTATTGTTAGAAGTATTTCATTGTTTGTGTATAGCTATAGATCCTTACCCTGCGCTCTATTACATGCTGTACACTGTACGGCGTGTGGGTATATACCTATATTGCTTTGCTACTGAGTATAGTAGTAGTGGATATCACTTGCACAATCTCGGCATTCTTGTTTTCACTCTTTGCAAGCAAGGCCTCACTGTACTGCCATGTGTTTCAACTGTATAGCATAAGAACTATCTTATGACAAAATCGTTAACACTTTAGTGGAAATTTGATATTTTTGAGTAGGATGCACGATCCTATTAATTGAGTCTTGCGAGGTCTGTCACTGGTCACATGAAGAGAATTCTACTTTTTTGTGTTAACGTAAAAATTACGCGCTATAGCTCAGCGTTGATGGCCCAGCCATATCGATTTCCGAACACAGATTTAAACGATCTCTTTTTTTTTAATGTTCATGTTAACAATCTCAGGCAAACGGACAGACAGACATAACGTGACAAATTTAAAAAGTGGACTTTTTATCAGGATACGCAGAGTAAATCATAACAAGTTCTTCAGAAATAATAAAATTTATTTCAGATTTCGTTAAATCTATGAATCTATGTGACTATGACGCCAAAAATTTAGAGGGTAGCCATATAATGTAACCTTACAGGCCTACAGAAAAAGAATTAATAGGAATTATTAAAAATGCAAATTTATTAAATCATCAACTTGGGCCAAATCGTATAATTTATGTTGACCCATATGTGTCGTCATGTTCCTTAGTTTATTTGCTCTCAAAATTTCAATACTACTTCATTACTCGTAAGATAGGAAAAAGCGTGGCACCTTTGTTTGGTTTTAGATCTTAAATCATAAATTACATGCTACTCAATCACAGCCTATTAATGTGAAAATCAAAGTGAAGCAGCTTCACTTGTGGCAATTAGGTACAATAATATAAATAGGTATGTTTTTACAGATACAAGAAGACATTGAAAATAATTATGCAACATAACGCTATTTACTAGTATTTTTCTAGCTCAGATAATTAGACTAGGTTTCCTATTTTGACAGTCAAAACATAGTAAACATAGCAGCTTATAAAGGGGTTACCTAGAATTAAATCAAGGATAAGCTGGTTTTGGCTGATACATAATTACTTGTAGTAGTTGTACTATAACATACCAAAAGTATAAACGGTTTTTTGAACGAGGCAGCACGGAAGTCAATAAAGTGGATGAGAATTAAAATGCCCTCATACTCATAGTACGCAAAGAAAATGTTTTGAGGAAAGGAATGGTCACTTAGCATTAAAAATGCACTTAAGTCTTAAGTGTAGTGATTGTGTAGACTTTTTTTAAACTTGGTTGGATATTAGGTTTTGCATTGTTTGAATGTTTTTATGTAAGACTCAAATTAGTTAGAGTAAGGTGAAGAATTGGCTCTTGATTTTTAAAAACTGTTTACGAACAACATCAGAAGGCGAAGTTTTGAGTTTCAATATACGATCACAAAAGTAAAAGAATATCGCATTGTAAAATCAGTTACATGAGTTCCTAAAAAATAAGTAATTATCGTAAGTATGATGGGAAGGATAAAAATCACTACTTGATGTGGGTCAGATTACTGTTCAAGTGATGATTACCTATCCAAAATTAATGACAATAATGTATGCTCGAGAAATAGTAAATCGTAATGATCATGGTATATTAATTTGTTTTTCTATTTGTTTCGTCGACATTTTGTGTATCGTGTATCGGTAATAGTTTCAGTCAATGTGATTTTGTCATTACAAGGTAGATGTATGTAAATAGGAAGTGCTATAAGGTGTAATACAATAATTCGATTATTTGGACAAACGAGTTTCGTGTCGTCAACAATTACATATTATTGCATATTTTATCACTGACACCAAATTCGTAATTGCACTATTATTTCAGACAAAAGGTGTAATTTTATTCATATGCATATGACTCAATCTAAGCAACCAATTTTTTTTATTACTACCCAGAAATAGATTCGATTTAGGTATAGGTACCTACTACAATGAACGTTTCTAACCTAAAAACCCGTATATCGCGGTTTACCTATTAGGGAATTAGTTTCAAAGTAGACGCGGAACAATTAAGGGGGGTGAATCGGCAATTTAACGAGTTTTCATTTCAACGTCTTATTTAAGTTCCGTTTCAATCACTTTCACTGAAACGTAAAGTTGAACAGTTAAACTCATCTTTAAACTCCAAAAATAGAATTTTAAATTATTCACCCTTCCCAATAGTCAATTAAAACTTAGCAAAGTTTGAAAGTAAGTTATTAAGAAAACATTGATGTAACAATCTCCTGATCAATCATAATCAAGTCAGTGAAGCACATTTCCCGAGTTAAATTACCCGATGAAAGTTTTGCGGAGCATTTTATCTAAACCCAGACGAGTTCCTGTTTGATAAGCAAACATCTCATTTACCTCACGATCAGATGGGACGCCATCTTGCACTTCTTCTTTGATTGATTGACTTTGAATGACTACAATCGTGAGTTTTATATAAAATATGTGCAATTCTTTTATTTACTTAAAAATATATTTCCTTTTTATGCGTAATTCGAAATAGCGTTATAATGGGCATAGAAACCATTACGGCTACAAACCATATAATTTTAAATTTGGGATTTAAAATATGCAACCATTTCGGCCGACCCTTAAAAAACCCTCCCAATAGCTGTCCGTGTGCCAATAGCAGATCGGCTACGAATTTTCTACGCTTGAATAAGTACATATACCTCTTAACTTTTGGGTTCCCTGAAAAAATGCAAATTAAGAATTAGGATCATTTTTTACATTTTACGCATGATAGAGCATTATTACTTTGCTCGAACTGCGTATATATGTTTATTAAAGCATGGAATTCTGATTTCTATGTACAGTATATAGTATGAATGTAGGTAGGTAATGGAAAATAATATTAGTTCAATAAATAGATAGTTGTATAACTATAACGCTTTAAATTACGCATTATATAGATAATAAAAAATGCCTACTCAGCTTGATTGTATCATTCCTTAGGGAAGAAGCAACACAAGTTTAAGATACCTATACACATTGTCTTTAGGTATTTTGTTGTGCAGCGCTTTACTTCATATAGGTATAGTAGGTAGAAAAATGAATGGTGATTTTATTTCAAATGGGTTTTATCTTATTTGAAAAAATGTGTAACTAAGGACAACGTCAAAGATTCCCTTTTAGTGCGCTTAAATGCTTAATAATATAGGTATATAGGTAGGTACTTACCTAAGTTATAATTCCCTAGAAACCCTAGCCGACTATACTTTTCAATGATTCTACTGTCAACCCCACACCATGAATTTTTAAAAATTACAAATTCTTTTCTTTATTTTCAAAATGTGCAGGGAGCTATACCTAGTACCGAAGGCACGGAAGCAATTGATAAATCATGGAATCCTGCTACCATACAGTATTAAAATTGGTTGAAATTTTTTTATATACCTATCAAAATATATAAAGATAAAAATATAAACGTAAAGTTTCGAAAGAATAGAAGTAAAGGTCACCATTTATGTATAACGAAAATCAACAAATGTAGGTATACTTATAGTGCGAGGGCAGTTTTTTGTTATCTACCTTATATGCAACATGTCATCGCGACATTTTCTCCACGTCAAGTTTCTCTTATATGTATATAGTTTGTTTTGCAGCGGCTAACATTTTTCTTTGAGTGTAAAGAGGCGGAAATGTGTGATTTGACATGGAGAAAATAGTCCATCAATTGGTATCTAAATCAAATTTTGATGCGAGCACTTCAAATGGGGTCGTCAATCCCTTCATGATGATCCAAATGCCGAAATCATGAAGAAGGTTTGGTGTTTGCGCTCTTCGTCACCAAAGCAGGCTACGGCGCAATTTTCTGTGAGTTACCTACGGCAACAGTTTTTCGGTAGTTTGACGGAATTCTCATAATTGATTATATACCAAAAGGAAGCTGCAAATGACGGAAAAGGATCTCCATTTATACTTAAAACATTATCGAAGTTTTTATATTGGATTAAAGGGACTTCAGCGTATTTTTGTGTGGCAGATCAGTATTCTGTTGGGCAGTTTTGACTGTACCATTAGTAAGATCCTGTCAAGGGCTATCACATCCTCTTTTTCGCTACCCACTTTCGACGTCGCGTTCATCTGCAAATCGCGTTTGAGGTTTTGATTCCACCATCAGTAAGATTTTGTCGGGGGTTACCACATCCTCTTTGTCGGTACACACTTCCGACGTCCCGTTCACACGCCATTCGCATTTTGGTGAATTCCGCTAAAAACCCGCCCCAAAATAGTACTCAATTATTTGGTAGGTACTTCTCGTATCTCGAGCTTTGTTGTTGGCGACACGGGAAAGAAAGACTGCGATTAGAGCTCTAAGAAACTTTTCAGCACCTCAAGTCGACTATCCTTCGAAAACGCACGCTTTGCAAAATGTGGTCCATTTCGCCCCCAGGGGAAAAAACAAAATTCCGCAGGAGTTGTGCGCGTTTTCCCTACGACACCAATTTGAAAACAATCGGACCAAAACGGTAGAAGATAGGATGCCCCCCCCCCCTCCATAAAGTTGGGAATTACACGGCCCCGGTAGGTACATGTACATTGTACACTCCCCGTCTTTCTACAAGCATTCTTCTACAGGCCCGTATTTGCTACCAGCCAGCCGACAGGCCACAGTGAGATTTAAAAGCTTTTTAAAATGAATTTGCAAAAATGCACTAAAAATTCAGCTTCTTCACGACAATTGCATGGTGTTTAAGGCACAAAAACAATTAGAACATCCACCTTACAGCCCCTGTCTGGCTACCTGTGACTATGATCTCTTTCCAAAACTGAAGAAGTAACAAGTCTACGCACATGTGCTGGCGACGATGGCGCATTCTCATGTACACATGGATTCGTATCTTGCCCCCGTCCTTTCCGGTAGCCCTTTTTGCTGTGTTCTCAACGAAATTAGCCAAAATTGTTGAAGACGAAAAGAGCATGTAAGCTAAGTATACGTATCAAGGCAATGCATTTGGCAGTTTGCGCAACGAAATTAATAAATAAATGAAGATCTTGCTCCACCAACTTAAGTGAGAGTATATGATACGAAAAGCTCCCCGACGAAATTAGTAAACAAATAATGATTCTACTCAACTTAATCAAATAGGAAGTATAACAGAAAGACCACAAAATCTAGTTCCTGTGCATTTATCCGTTTCACCGACGAAATTGGTGCATAACTGAGTGTTTTCCCAAATTGAAGCCGCAAGTGACTAGGGAAAAATATTTCTTGCTGCACTAATGAAGGACCCACATCTATCAAAAGGCCTAGTTTTTTGTGATCCTCTGGAACCGAAATGCTGTCCCTCAAAGAAACGAACGAACGGAAAAACTTTCATAACACCGCCTGTTATTTTTTGAAAGAAAAACCTGCCAATCGAACGCGTATGTGACACATAGAGAATCTGAAAGGGGGGGGGGGGGAGGTTAAAATATTCAAATGTGGGTATCTCACGAACGAAGTGTCGGAAGTAGTCCAGGCTATATAACATTTTTTGACAAAAAAAATTAGTTACCGGTTCAAACCGGGTTTTTCATGCTGGTGAAATGATTAGAAATTGGGGAAAAATAATTAAAACAGCTGAATTTTTCCGCGGGTGAAATCATGGGGGTTGAAAAGGGTGGAAACTGGTATTTTGCAATTTGTGGCAAAACTATTAAAGTTAGGCGAAAATGTTCAATATGAAAGTTCTAGAGAATACAAAAATGAACAACTTTTGTATCTTCCTTATTTACACATAACCTCCAATTTTCCGAGAAAAACCGGAAAATCGTTTTCTTTCGATTTTTATTCTTATTTTTACGAAAAAAAATCATAGGGGTTTGAAATTTGGAGTGAAGATAGCTTGTTATGATAAAAAAGGATACAATTTTTTTGGACCCGTAAAGTTGAACCGTTTCCGAGATCTCACGATTTCTGAAAAAAACCACCCCTCTTCAAGCGGATGAAAAATCTATTTTTTTTCATCGTAGAAAGGTGCGCGGGGTAGCAAAATTTTCGGGAAAACATATTTTAATAAACAAAAATAAATAATATTATTCCTATAGCAAAAATTCGAGAAAATCTCCAAAAACTGGAATAACAGTTTTAAGATATATACCTACACGGTTTTTGACATGATAAATCAACGTGTTGGATGTTAATAAAGACTTTTTCGAAATATGTCTTCTTGCTTCTCTTTAATGTTTGCTTAAATATTCTCTTTTGTTAACTTATGTTCAACTGTTTTAGTTACAACATCTTTATTATTTCTTTTTTCTGCATTTTTACCGCAATAAAAGCAATTCGAAATAAAATCGAACTATCTTGCTTCCTGATTCCAATTTCAATTTGTTTTTATTCACTGACTCTTCTTCCTGCCTGTTTTATAGCTGATGCAATTGCGTTGGGCCTGTTGATAAACTTGCAAAATATGCAATAAGAACGTTAGTTTTACCGGCCAAAGTAAATGATTTGAGATGTAAAACCTGGAATAAACTTCCTAAAGATTTTATTCCTAATTCCTGTAAATTAACGATCAACAGGCCCAGCTTAATCCCATCAGCTGCAAAACAGGCAGAATAAGAGTTAGTGAACAAAAACAAACTGTTCAGGAAGCAAAAGAATTCGATTTTACTTCGAATTGCTTTTATTGCGGTAGGTATAAAAATCCAGAAAAAAGAAATAATAAAGACGTTTTAATTAAGGTAATTAGGCACTAGGAAATAAAAGAAAATATTTTAGCAACATTAAAGCGGAGAGAGAAGACCAGACTTCAAAAACTTTCTATTAGCGCGGATTCAATACGTTAATTTAGTTGCAAAAAAGCTATTTACCGTAATGTCAAAAACGGTATATCTTAAAACTGTTCCCCCAGTTTTTGCCGCTTTTCTTAAAATTGTTCTATTGGAATAATATTTTTTATTTTTTATTATTAAAATGTAAGTCCTTACAAAAATTTTGCTACCCCGCGCAATGTACGATGAAAAAAAATTTCTTCCCCTTGAAAAAGAGATGCTTTTTTTCAGATCGTGAGATCTTGGAAACGGTTCAACTTTACGGACCCAAAAATTATCTCCTTTTTATCATAAAACAAGTTATGTTTCCTACAAATTTCATCCCCGTATGACTTTTTTCGCAAAAAAAAAGAAAAAACGAAAGAAAAAAGTTTTTCCGGTTTTTCTAGGAAAATTGGAGGTTATGTGAAAATAGTGCTGATACAAAAGTTGCTCATTTTTTAATCTCTATAACTTTTACATTGAACATTTTCGTCTAAAAAATTAATAGTTTTGCCACAATTTGCAAAACACCACTTTCTACCCCTTTCAACCTCCGGGATTTCACCCGCGGAAAAATTCAGCTGTTTTAATTGCTTTTTCCCAATGTTTAATCATTTTACCTGCCTGAAAAAAACCCGGTTTCGCCCGGTAACTAATTTTTTTTGAAAATAAATGATTTTAGAGCTATTTAGCCTGGACTAAAGAGGATATACCCGCAAAAGGATAAGTCCAAATTCAACAACAGAGTGACGAAAAATTCCCGTCCTAAAAATCGAGATTCTTCATAATGATGTCCCATTCATCGTTGGCGTACCTCCGCTCGTATCCGATGTTCACATTAGGAATTTTTTAATGATGCTTACTATTTAACGAAATGAATCATTTTGTTACAAATGTATCACTTTGCAATTTTTATTTTATTACTACATTTTAGTATTATTTATTTTATATTATCTGAATAGAACATTAGAGCGTAGGTATATTTTTCAAAGCACAAACATTGTTAGATACAAGAGAGTACCCAAAACATTTAAAAAATTTCGATCCAAGCAATATAACGCAGTTCAACTTTGGATTGAGATTAAAATTATACCATACCATCTACATATACGTACATTGCAATATTCAAACAAATATAACACCTATTAGCAGTTAATCATGGTATAGTTCATATTAAGATCCAAAGTTGGCGCACCCCTAAACTGGCCAAACTGAGAGTCATTAAAAAAACAATTTCTTCGCAAAGTATTACAAAGTGAAATTTCTTTTTAAAAATTTTTGGGATTTCTCGTGTCGCCAATTGAGCTCGAGCTATGAGAAGTACTCAAAAATTGAGTACTATTTTGTGGCGGGGTTTAACGAAATCCACCAAAATGCGACTTGCGGGTCGTCGGAACTGGGTACCGACAAAGGGAATGTGGTAGCCCCTGACAAGATCGTACTGATGGTGGAAACAAAACTTCAAACGCAAATTGCGGATGAACGGGTCGTCGGAAGCGGGTACCGACAAAGGGAATGTGGTAGCCTTCCACAAGATTTTATTGATGGTGGGGTCAAAACTGGCTAATAGAATACTGATCTGCCACACAAAAAAGCGCTGTCCTTTTAATCCCACGCGAGGACTTTGATAATTTTTTATTTATATACACATTAAATCTGCAAAGGTCGCGCTCTCAGAACACCATAGTAGATGAAGAATCTATTGAGCGAGATTTATAGTAAATAAATATTCCCTCGAACAGAGAATCGCATCTTAGCGTTTTTGAAAAACTTAAGTTTAACTAAATTTCAATTTTCGTCGTTCTGATGTATGTGCCAATAAAATAGATTGGAGAAACAATTTTCATATGCATATATAGGTACGTTATATTTAAAAGTGAAAAACGGATCTTATGGCCGATTAACATGAATACTCAAGAACTATTACATGGAAATCTGAAAAATTATCACGGTGGTGTGGCGTACATTCCTTTTTAATTAGGTACTTACTATTTAACTTTTTATTTTTTTCATTCACAACCTATTTAACTCTGGACTAGCAATCCATTCGAGATTACATGCGGAAAATACACGCAAATGAAATGTTTTCCAAAAAAGCTAATCAAGAGAAAAGCATTTGAGCATTTTCAACATATGTAGCCCATTAAACTGATTGGTAAATGCGCTATTATCAACTATTATAAGTTACGACCTCCGTTGTTACCGAGTTAGGTTAGTGTAGTAAATTTTGATATTCTAACCTGCCAGTTTGTTACAAGAAAGTAGTAAAACTGAATGTAAAAGGTTATAATTCATATTTTCTAGGCGACTGATTTATGATCTTTACTTTCAGAAATTTACCAGATATGGTTGAATTACAAGAAATTTACAAGAGTCGTAAATAAGCAACGGTACAGAACGATAACAAAGATAATCTGCCTAGAGTTACAATTCTTCCTTGTACGGAAGCATGCAAAAGTGAATGTTGTGTTTACTTCATCTACCAGGCTTTAACGATTGAAACCTTTCACATAGCTTGTTAGTGAAACAAAAACGTGCATTAGAAATAGATTTTTAGTACACTACGAGAATCTGAAAAACAGTCAAATAGAAGTGAATAAATGTTCTAAATTCCTAAAATCATTTGTACTTGCCACATTGTCACAAAAACTAAAACGATGACTGTGACGAATAACGCACTCATTGAAAACCTACACGCTTTCGTGAAAAAAACTAGTCGAATCGCTTTTTACTTTGTATTGTAATGTAGAAATTTCTAATATTATCGAATTTATCAACGCATATTATATTATTGGTCAACACAAAAGCTGTTCTAGTATGATTAATAAATCATTCGTGTCAAGTATTTTATAGTAACGTCAATCTTTATAGTGTTTTTAATGCTTAATAAGAATCAATATTTTCTGATTTTAAGCGCAACTGTGCCGTAACGGTTTCGTTTGGCATGTACCGTAAGTAGTGGCCATACATAATTGCAAAATAAATTTACATTTATATAGGGTGCAGTACATACGTACCTTAATTGAAAGGCGCCGTTTACCATTTATTTGAGCAAAATTCTGTCACATTTTCTAGACATCAATTGGAATATGTATAAGTACCTATATATATGATAGGTAATTAATAAGTTGTAATAATTATTAAAATTAGGCATGAGTTTGAAAATATAAGTATAGGGACAATAAGTTTACAAACATTATAAGTTCATAATGTAAAGATCTATACCTACTACTTTTGCAAACCAAGTCGTCAATGGTTATACAGAACGTTTCATTTGACAAACCCTTTTCAGAAAATATAAGATTGTTGGTTAGAGACTAGAAGAATTGAGTATAAGTAACAACTAAAAAGTAAGGCATTAAAAATGGACCTGTTAGTGTTTCTTATTTCAGAAATTTTTTGTGCTCGGTTGTGCGCCTTCTTTATTGGATTTTTTCACAAAAACCTCAAAATTTCACCTAGGTAGGTAGGGAACACGGAACAGTGTAAAGTTACGCTCACTATACTTCATCGTTTATTTGGAAGAAATATTGATTTGGTCCCCTCTATTTTCCATTATTTTTTCACGTTTATATGTTAGAACGGAATGAATGAGCTTCTGTCAGCTGATTTATTTTTATTTTTATACCGCTTTCTGTTTTACTGGGGGTTAACAGGCGCAACGTAACCATAAATGGGTTAAACAGCTTCAAGCGTTACTTTTCATCGTAGCGGTATTAAAAGTAATAGGGAATCTTGTACATGGTCAGTCAACGATTCCGCGGATTAACTTAATGCCTTGAAGATAAGATATTTCGATAGAGTGCTTTTGTATTATGATATGGGTGAATATTCTCCACATTTTAAAAATATTTGGAATTATACAGGGTGTGCCCACAAAGTAGGGCGCCAAAATGGTACAATTTTTAAAATAGAATCCCCTATATTTGAATGCATTCTACGTGTAATTGTACATCTTTTTTATTATATGGTTAATATCCGACAAAAAAATTCGATTTGTAAGAAAAATTGGACATTTGCAAGCGTCAGTATATTGTCAAAATTATTACATATAGAAAATATAGCTTACAGGGTGTTTTTTTTTGGTAGGGCCAAAGTTGCAAAACTTCATATTAAAAAATCTCACTTTTTTAAATGGAAAAGTATATTTTTCTGTCATCTTTTAGCTCCTCCAAAATCCTTCAATTTTTAATAATAATGCTCTATACCTATCTCTGATAGTTTTCGAAATATCTTTGTTTTCTTGGTTTTTATATTTTAATCTTAAATAAGTTATATGTAATTTACGTAATAGTTATTTATATAACAAGAGCGCGAAGTTCAATTTCGCGCATTGAGACTGAAGGTATTTTGACGAGGCGAAGCCGAGTTAAAATATCAGTCAAATGCGCGAAATAACTTCGCGCTAGTGTTATATACAATATTTTTTCTGCAACTGAACCGATTATTAATTAAATTTGCTGTTTAAGTTCAACTTTGTCACGTGCGCGAAATACTTTTTTTCACTGTTGAAGATTTCGCGCACGTTGTCAAGAGCAACCTTACTTATTAATTAACCGTTTAAAAATCTAGTACTTCGCGTTTCGAAATTCGTCAGAAAATGACAGGTTTTTTTGACAGTTGTAGAAAAATATAATTATTTTTAAACGGAGTGATCTGTAAAATGAGTTCAAATTTGCATTTCTTTATTTTGCGTTTTTCTAATAAGCATCCACAACCATCAATACAATGTAGGTACCTAATCATTTTTTATAAATGGAAATTACGAGCAAGTCGTTTATTCAAAGAAAACATCTCATGCTTTCATCTATTCAACATGGGCACGTGGATCGAAATCGACTCACGGGCACAATATTCTAATCCTATCATTTTAAGTGCACAAGTTGGAAAAGCTTCCTTTTACAATTTGTAATAATTTGTGCACAAGTATTTGACTAATAGTTAAGAATCATGCAGGTATAAAATCTTTATCATCGAGTTGTAGTGCAAGGCTACCTCTAATTATTCATCTTATAATTATCCAAGTATTTTAGTAATTGCAATCAGCTTGAATCAATTACACCCAAAAAACAAAGATTGTTAAGAATAAACCAATTAAAGCATATCGTGAACAGGTTGTAATGATATTTTTAGACATGGAAGCAGTAATTTACCTACAACATATTTTTTTTTTAACATAAATCTGCATACAATACCCACACATTCAAAAGAATATTAGTCTAGGTGGTCTTTTTTTAAATCTTAATTAGTTTGGAAGCATAATTTACTACCTAATTATACCGGATTGCTTACAGCGTAATGGTGTGCATTCTAAATACATTAAGCGCCGATTATTATTTTAACACCAACACTTAATGATGTAAAGGTAAACAGTGTACGGGTATAATAATGGATCTAATTAGTATAATAAAGTTTCACAGAACTGAAATAAGTTACCGGATTCTGAGTGATAGCACCTACTGGAGACTGAAAGACCGTATCTGTTCATTGTTGAAAGTAAAAGGACACAATTATTATTCATTTGTAAATGTCAATGTTGCCCGATATTCAATATGGTGGGAGTCGTCGGACCACACGACATGCTTGATAAATGATTTCTGATTCTTAGGATAGTTTCTGTTTTTGAACACTTTTGCGATATAGCTGTTGAATATTTTAACTTCAGACTCTCGGGACTTGCTTCCGTCTTTTCTTAGTTTCATTTTACAAATGGTTTTTACCGTGTCACATTTTTCCTTAGTAAATATAAAGAGGCCATAGAATAAATACTGATTCTGTAAATCCCTACGCATTCTTGCAGCTTTACGTTTAAAGATGCGTGCACTACGCATATACAGTTCTCCTGGTATGATGTATCACTATAAACATTATGACAGTAACTTTTACATACCTATTAGGAAAATTAGAATTGACCTTGTGCAAACACAGTTGATTGATTGCCCAAAGGATTTTCTTATAATTTAAAAGTTCTGAAGCAAATCGATTTCTTGCGGTTTTCAGTTTTTTTGTATCCCTTATCTTCTGCATCAGACCAAATAAGAAAGTATGTGAACATTTTTGAGAAGAATACTACACAAGCTTCTTTAAAGGATTATTTTAAAAAGAGGACCCACAACAAGTTTTTAGGTAAGGTGGCATTTACATTGAAAAATTGGAAATTTTTTCCACAATAATTGCCTTCCGGATACAAATTTTTGGTTGAAATAGCATTCATTCAAATATATAATGTTCCGATATTTGCATGAAACAAAAATTATTTAGCTATAATTCCTGCACTTTCGCCGTTATTTAGGAAATTAATAAGTTGTTAAAGAACTCCCATATAAAATACATACCTAGGTACCTATCTTTCATTTTTAATTTTATCACACACTGATAGGTAACACTTTGTTATCAAATTTAACTTCATTCACAAGCCTAAACTCTTAGCAACCATCGGTCGTTAACAGAAGTTGATTTTTTTACCTACCTCGAAACAAAGTCATTGAGGAAATCGCAAGGCAACTTTTGCACTTTTTGTAAACGCCAACCGCGGAAAACCTCTTTTTATAATAAATCCAATTTCACCATTTTGTTGCGTTTAATAATTTTTTTTTTTTTGGTAGGTGGGGAAATGCTCCTTATGCACACTCCAGGTTGAAAGGTCTGGAGTAGTGTGGGGCTCTCCCTTACTCGGGTATACCCACTAAAACCCCACCTAAGGCTTCGGCTTCTATGGCCATTTGCCTATTTGCTTAAAATATCACAGACTTCGTTCTAATAGAACATTACATACAGGTAGGTCGACTCACATACATCAATACAATATTTTCGATATGACAAAGTTGGTAACTGACAGACAACAATAAATAACAATTAAATAGACAGCCGTTATATCACAGTTTGTGCAACATTTCCACACTTTGGAAAAATCCTATCACCCTTCGACACCGTTCATCGCTGTTAAAGTTACCTTCCCATATCGGGCATATCCCGAAGGTGTCCCGTATATCTTTGTATCGTGGACAGTTACAAAGTATGTGCTCTAGTGTTAAATTAACCTCACAGTTCGCACATAGGGGTCTAGGTTTACCTTCCAGCAAGGCGCTATGGGTTAATGCGGTGTGCCCAAGTCTAATTCGAAACATCTTCACGAATACAAACCGACCCTCGCCAAGAAGAAATAGCGGCCCCAAATCGGGTTTGACCCTTTTCAAAAATGAATCGGACCTCGCCCATAGGTCGCCCCAACGCTCATACACCCGAGCCCTGACGAGTGTACGTCGGGTTACTGTTGTCTCATTTGCAACATCAAGGTCATTTAGTTGTAGATACGTTAGATCCTCTCTAGCCCTTTGGCTCAGCGTTCTGCACCTATTCAGCCGTCGACGCGGAACTGCGCCTGCCATCGATACGTGATTCGGATGTTGTTCATCCGAAATTACTTTAAGATAATAGTTTACAGCAGCCTGTTTACGACGGAGGACTAGAGGAAGGATGTTCGCCTCGACGTGAAGCGCAGCGACCGGACTCGTTGGAAAAGCTCCGAGGGAATACCGTATGGCGAGGTTTTGGATTTTATCGAGATTCCCAAGCATCGCACTGTTGTCACATGTCAGATAAGCACAGCACCCATAATCAATTCTCGATAAAATTAAGGCCTTGTAGACGTCGAGTAACGTCTTTGGGTGAGCTCCCCACTTATGGTGGGCCAGGACCCTAATGACATTTAATGATTTCCTACACTTTGTGACAACATTCTGTAGATGCTTGGACCACCGCAGCTCCCTGTCAAAGGTAAGTCCCAAAAATTTCATATCTTGGGACACAGCTATTATACGGTCTTTCATAAATAGAACGGGGTCATAGTGTGGTCTTCGGAGTCGACAAAAATGAACCACCTTCGTCTTTTCCTCAGACAAAACGTACCCCACTGCATCCGCATTATCAGAAATTTTATTGATAGCCATTTGTAGTATACGCACAGCGGAACCAACGGTTTTTCCGGCGCAATGAATCATTAAGTCATCGACGTATAGGGATTTATCGACTGTGTCGGCAACACCCAGGGCTATTCCGTTTATGGCAATTGCAAACAGTGAACAGCTTAAAGTCGAGCCCTGCGGGACCCCGTTTTCTAATACGCGCTCGTTTGAATACGCCTCTCCAATTCTAACAATAAACTTTCTGTCTCTTAAAAAAGATCTAATAAATTTGGGCATGTTTCCGCGTAAATTGTATTCAAACATTTTTTTAAGTATACCATACCGCCATGTCATGTCATATGCGCTCTTGATATCAAAGAAGACCCCAATCAAATGCTCGCCACCATCAAACGACTTTAGGATGTTATCAGTTAATTTAACCATTTGATCGACCGTCGACCGACCTCTCCGAAAACCGGCCTGATAGGGGACGATGATCTCGTTTTCTTCCAGAAAGACCCGCAATCTCCCATCAACAATTTTTTCCAAGAGCTTGCCTAGGCATGAAGTCAAACTAATTGGACGGTAGTGCTGCGCCAACAGCGGATCTTTCCCCGTTTTAAGTATGGGAACGACTATGGCCCGTTTCCACTCATCAGGGTAGATACTATTTTCCCAACAAAAATTAAAGAAATCTAAAATCACTTGTTTCATCGGGTTGCTACAATGACGAAGCATCTGATTGTGGATACTATCGTGACCGGGGGCGCAGGATTTCGTGTTTTTAAGTGCACATTCTAATTCATCCATACTAAAAGGTAAGTTATATTGAAGATTCTCATCCGTATTAGTTTATATAGGGTCTTCGAAGTATTGCTATCTTAGTAGGTACCTACATAGGTACATATAGGTAAGACATAGACAGTTAATAGTTAAATAAACGCTATTGTGCATTTTAATTCCGAAGAAGTGTTAGAAAGAACATCCGGAGATATGGAACAAAAGACAAAAAAAAACATTTTCGTCTTTAGTTTTTACGGCGTTATTATTAATTATTGGGCAAAACCAAGATCTCTTACTTAACGCGCTTTATTATGCACCGGTAGGGAAATGATTTTACTTTTCCATTTTTTCCAATACGACGTCTCAAATTTTTACCATACCTACCAAAGTCAACTTTATTTTATTAGACACTCGTAGAGGCACCTACCTACCTAATGGATCTGAATTTTTTATAGGTAGCAGTTACCTACAAAAACACCGCCATCTCTACTGTATGTTGTCAAAAGCAAGGCAACCTTTTTTTTGAAGTCAATGCCTATACTCTTCAATTTTGAAAGAAACTTCATACGAAAAGCTTAATCCGTAAGTTTTGGGAGATCGACAGTTAGGTACTTAAAAATGAAAACGAACTCCAGCTCCGTACCAATTTTAAAAAATAAAATTGTTGGTACACCCAAAAACCGAAACATTGAAAAAAAAATCATTTTCTTAAAGAGCATAGAAAAATGCCTCGAAAGAGCTTTGAAATATACCTACGTTGTCCTAGTTTTCCGAATTTCATGAAGATTGAAGAAGTGAGTGCACTGAACATGATCATAACCATGGTAGGTATAATAAAAAATCATAACCAACAATTAAGAAGATAGCGTCTGAATTCAACAAAAATAAGTCCGCATAACAGCAAGATCATACAAGTTTTTTTTTTTAATTTTTGCCTGTGTGGTTTGATAAAGTTGAATTTGTCTAAGGTGTTTGTAATTCGTAGTATCACAGATTTAATTAGTATATTTAAATCTGTGGTAGTATGAAGGTCTCCATTTATAGTTTATAGTTTAGTATTTGTAATTGTTTTTAAATTTTGTGTCTTATAATTTGGCAAGCCAAAATGTGTATTTGTAAAACAAAAAAAGTTAAAAAGTGTTTCTAAAAATAAGCGCAATTGAATTTCGTTTTTCAGTTATAAATAGTGAAATAGTTCTGAAGTTCTACTCGGCATTTTAAACCTTTGTACCTATTTTGCGTCTAGTAGGTATAGGTACCTACCTACATTTTTTCAAACTTTTTGAAGGCGCCTTGCAAGGTGTAGCGCGCCACTAAATGATCTGGCTTATTGATTTTTTCGCTCTTTAAATTCTAAATGTAAAATGTCAAAATTTGGAAGGGCCTCAAGAACATTTTTTGCAAAAAATCTCTCGGACTATATTTATAGCTGGTCGAAACTATAAATATGTGTGCTATCTACTAGTATATTAATTGAAATGCAGATTATTGTTAAGGGGACCGCTATAATCTTTAGCATCACTTTTAAAAAAATCTTGTTTTTACCTACCATAAAGTGCTTCCCAATCACTTATTAGCATCAAAGCTATACTACAAACACAATATGCAAACAGTGTGCCTCCGGAAGTGCTGGACTTTGATCATATTCACATTCTCAAATAAAATTACCTTTATAAAAGGTTTGTCTTATGTCTAGGTACCTAAATGTTTCTATATTGTACCTCCTATAAAATATGTATATTCAAAGATTGTACGCATGGTGGTAACTTTTTTAACCGCACCAATAAAACAAGTATAAATTGTGCACAACTCTTGTGCAGATAAAGCGCATTTTTTAACCGAAGTAGCTTTTGTTTTGACATCACCAATGAATGGATATATTTCTTGCAGACGTCTCAATCGCTCTTTGTGAGCACGGGAAAGTTATAGTTTGTACAAACCAATTTATTTCGATGAGACCTTTCATTAGAATACCATGAAGGGTAGAACATGTGTTTACTCCCCTCCCCCCTTTCAGTAACAGCATCTCGGGAAATAATTAGTGGGGGGGCCCCCTTTTAGACAGCGAAATTTGATGGCCGTCTGGCACACCTTCAATTTATAGGTTACCTACTACTGCAAAAAATTCCGTCCGTCCGAACCCACTTCTGTCGTTTTGAACTACTTCTAGGGGAATGGTCCTAAAGTCCTGGAATTTTTTGCAGTGGATAGCCTATACATTGAAGGTGTGCCAGACGGCCATCAAATTTCGCTGTCTAAAAGGGGAGCCCCCCACGAGTTATTTCCTGAGATGCTGTTTTTGAAAGTAACACTCAGTAAGTAACAATCAGTGTCATTTTTAATGCAGTTTGCAGTTTATGCTTTGTACTTTTCAACTATACAGTCTTTATAACTAGGTACAAAAGCAAGTATCAGTGAAGAAGAGTACCTACGCGAGACGTTGTTATAATGTAGCCGAAGCTGCGGTCACCGTAGTGAAATATTCGCTCCCCACAGAGTCAAGAAAGAGGTACGAAAAGGCGTACAAAACTTTTAATCACTGGCGCAAAACTAAAGTCTGCATTATAGGTAATTATCTAGTCCTTGATGCAATAACTTATTCAATGAAGGATTTGATTATTTTGCATGTACTAGGACTGTAATGGGAGTCAGGCAAAAAATATAACAGTACTAGTCAGGTAAAGATCAACTTTCTTATGTCAAAATAGCCCTGAAATTTAGATTTTCTTGGCGGTTTCAGGTAAAATAATATTTAAAACGTTGACTTTATTCGATGTGTTTGAACGCTGCCACATTTTCAGCGGGACTTGGATGACGTCATAAATCACGACCAGTATTTGTTTACTTTTAGTGTTGAGTTATTTATACAGATTTTCAGTTGTAATAGCTATACAGACCATGGAAAAAGCTAAAAAACCATTTTATAGGTATTGTCTTGTACCATAATGCAAAAACACTATTAGGTAGAAATATTCGTGATAAAGTGTTTTTTGCAGTTCCAAGAAGACGACTCCCAGAGCGTTCTCAATTTTTTTACATAGTTAGTGCAACCTAAAACAATCTTTTTCAATAATTGTGCCGTTGATTCTTACAAATCGACGGACTATGCAATTTGTTTTTCAAATTCTGTAAAATTTTCTTAGTTAGGTAACAAATGGAATAATTTCCAAAATACCACAAGAAACGTAAATCTATAGTAGGTGAATGGAAAGCTTTCGGAAAGATCTACATTAAAAAAAATACGTCCAAATCCGAGTTCACGAGAAATCAGCTTTTGACTTCGGACTTGTTTTCGACACAACCAAAAATGGTTTTGCAAATCGGGTCGCATCAAACGATTCTTTAAAGCGAGAGCTTTTTTATGCTTCCACTTTACCACAATGTAGGTATGATTTTTATTAATCAGAGCGCCAAGGGCCTATTATAATAGAGTTACCTTCCTTGTTATATTTCGGGCCATTTGTTAGTTAACTAAACAAATTCCACAGTCCATCAATTTGCAAGAATCATCGGGACAATTTTTGGAAACGGTTGTCTTAGGATTCCACCATCTGTAAACAAATTTAGAACGCTGTGGTAGTCACCCAGTTTAAAAAGACCAAGTATCGTTTTGTAAATCTGTTTATTTAATTTTGCAATAGCTATAAAATCTACGGTGATCGGGTTTGTCATATTGTTTTGTTGTCAAAAGAAGTGGCCAAATACGGATTTTCAAAAAGATCGGATGAGTTTTACTTAGTAATAACCAATTGATAATCTTCGGGATTGCTTTTTTTAAATTTTTCCATAAAAAACAATAACATATGAAAATGAACGTTTCATACCATCAACTGTATCTTACCTATATAGAAAATTCAATTCTAAACCAATTCATTTCTCTTCATTTTTTCCCTTAGAGCAATAGTTAACGAGAAACGAAGGAGAAAGGAAGGAAACGACACTGCCATTTTTTCTTCATTTTTTGTTTATTATTAACAATAAGTATATTCCGGGAGTTCTCGGCTAGGAGAACTATGATTTTCGGATTCAGCGGATCTTTTTACATAGAATACACTTGATTTCGTTGAGTGAAATGACAACACCCATCCCAATCTGCCCAAACCGTAATTTGACTGGACTAGTAAGTATACTTATAACTCTCGCCAAGAAAGATTGCCGGTCACAGCACACCTTGTGTCAATTTACAATCTGTGTTTTTTTAAGATGCGAGCGACTTCCGGAATAGGATCGTGCCAATATTGAACGAAAAGACTTTTCGTTCAACATTGGCACGATCCTATCTCGGAAGTCGCTCACATCTTTAGAAAAACACAGGTTGTAGACCGGGATCAGGTCTTCTGTGACCGGCAATCTTTCCTGGCGAGAGGTTTATGAATATTGACATAATAAATGCGATCGCGTGGCATTTAACGTCACTTTCATTCGTCCAATAGTGAAGCGTTTCGAAAATTTGAATTTCGTTCGCTTATTTTCCACTTTTCAATTAACATTTTTAGCAATTAAAAACAAACTAAATAAGAAACTAATGGTATATACCTGGTCAGGACAATAAATATTCGCGGGAGAAAGAATCAAGTAGGTAAATTTAAACCACATGCATATTCTCTGTTGGTCTCAGATTTTGCATAGGTACGCATGCCTTTAGTGGTGCCAAGTTAAACTTTAGAAAATTGGTGGGAGGGGGGTAAATACATGTTCTACCCTTCATGGTATTCTACTGAAAGGTCTAAAAGAAAGGAACCGTTTTGTACCAACTACTGCTCTTCTTTCTGTCCTCTTATAAAATTACGGGGTGGAGTGGGAGGGGATGGGGGTGGGAGTGGAACTAGTTTTATCTTTCATGGTACTCCAATGAAAGGTTTCAACCAAAGGAATTAATTTCTACCAACCATAGACCTCTTATCGTGATCGGGTATATTACCTTATACCTCAAGAACGGATTGTCGGAAGAGGGTACTCACAAAGGGCGATTGAGACATCTACAAGGAATATATGAATTGGTGGAATATATGAATTAGTGATGTCAAAACAAAAGCTATTTCGGTTTAAAAATGCGCTTTATCTGCACAAGAGTTGTGCACAATTTATACTTGTTGTTTGCGTTTTTAAAAAAGCTTAAAAAAATGCCCTATACCTCCTACTATCCAAAGCTGCTTGGTGTTGCACTCCGTACTGTATGAGTTAACGTTGTGGTCACGTTCGGCTTAGTGTCCCTTGCACACTTGTCGGCGAAGTGGGCACGGTTGGCGTAGTGTTCCTAGTCGGCGATATGGACCATCCAAAAATCGTGCCGGCATTGTGGGCATTCGGCGAAGTGTGCCGGCCCCAGTATGATAGGTAGGTATATAAGGTGTTATTTTTTACTATTGTATAGTTAGGAGGTTATAGTTACCTACCTATAGGTACCTACCATAACTAAGAAACGCATCGTAAATTAGCGGTCGAACACGTACCTAGCTAAGTATAAATATAGACCTTATCTTCACATAATATAGGTACCTATTTACCTATACGGTAGTAGCAATAATCAATCGGTTTTTAGATTGGTACCTACATAAATTGGCAAGATTTTTGGATAATTTCTAAAGTTGGATATAGGTAGGTAGGTATCTTAGGTAGGTACAATACTATTATTATACCTATAATATTGAATAAGTGGGTATACGGGATGTCCAGTAAAATCGCAAATGGTGCGCGGCTATAGATAATAATTTAACATTTTGTGCTAGATTATGTGCATCATAAGGATTAGAAATACCTACTTGCAATTTTTATTGTATAGGTAGGTATATATTTAGAGAAGCTAATGAACTTACGTACGTACGTACGTACATGTTGTAAAATTACTTACGTAGGTAGGTACCTATTTAGGTAGGTACCTATACCTAAATGACATCATATTAATGAAAACATCATAAGGGTTTCCTTAATAAGCACACAATAAAGAGAGTGAAGGAGAGCGATAAATGGTAGTTATAGGTCGATGTCTATAACTTTTTTCGTATAGGTACCCCAAGTAGGTATAATAGTGTTATTTATTTGCCTACCTACCTCCCTGTAAGTATCGGTAAAAGGCATATAAGTTTTATATATATATATACCTATTTACGGGAAATAAGTACCTATAATAAGTATTTACTGAAGTAAAATGCATTGAAATATTATAGTAACTACGATAAAATAAAGAATACAATTTCCACCTACCACTTTCTGATCGTATTTGCAATTCTCCCATTCGAATTGTGCAAGGGGTGTTTGATGACGGTGTTGAATAGCATTTCTCGCTCTTCCTCCATCCCACGAGACTAACATTCGAAGCAGGAGGAGAAATGGTTCCCGCTTTGACTGGCTTTGACGTGTAGAAGTGGCGAACACTAGTGGGAGAAGTAAACACTTAGACGAAGCTGCTTTCACAGGGTTTTAGTGCTATCGTGACGACGTTCTCGTGACGATGTCGTAAATATTGACGCTCTTTAATTATAAAACGATACTTAATTCGAGAGAATTACGGCCAGTTTATGAATCACGTGTCGTGTGGTGTTGACAAGCCTAAAATGCACTCCCTTCGTTTACTTTATACAATTAATTAAAGCAATATACCTAGTAGGTAAACTAAACTAAAGGGGCAAGTTTAGAGTAAAAATGTATTTTAATTTACTAAGTGCACATATGCAAATAATATATTTTAACTACTATCAATGTAAACTTATAATCTGGCAATCACATTTCCTTCAAATTCCGCGTGCACATCAGGCGCCTGTGTGACCAGCCACCGCCAGTTGGCGCTACAATTGCGTCATCCATCATGGTCCAAGACGTTCGACCTCGCCATTGGTTCTATTTTAGTCACGTGGTTTATTAATTTGTTTTGTAGGCGGTACATCGTAGAGCTTTAAGGAAATCCCGTATGTAGTAGGGGAACAGAAAAAAGAACCTCTATGTAATAGCCTAGTGCGCCGCAAACCCCCCACCGAATAACCGTCTACACGCTAAGAGAACTACCGCTGAAGTTCCAGTAAAATTAATGATCATGAGCTCGTTTTTGATGAACCCGGTTTCTGGAGCCGCTATATCGTCAAGTTACCAACAGCCACAGCATCTCGCAGCGGGTGTAGTTGTAGATCCTAAATTTCCACCTAGTGAGGAATATAGTCAAAGTAATTATATATCGTCCGGCGGCGATTTTTTCGGTGGTCATCATCAGCCGCAGCATCACATACAATATGGATATCACAATCACCATCAAGCTACAACCACTCCATACGGTCCGTCGAACAGTGGCGGGTATGCAGGTTACAGTAACTATTATCACCCTCAATTACATTCGCATCACACCGCTTCATTACACCCACATCAATTGCGCCCCGCAATACCGATGCACCCGGATACGCAACCGTCGTCTCACATGCAATGCGGGCTTCAAACACATCAACCGCCTCATACACCCTCCACAAGTTCAAGTACGTTATTACAAAATATTGCCGACGTTGCACCAAGTGTAACGCAAGCTAGTGATGTGAATTCCGGTGTGTGTAGCCCCGCGTCAACGGGGCACGGTCAGGACTCTGGCGGATCACCTGCAGGACCCCATTCCTTACAGGAATTAGGGCTGCGCCTGGAAGACAACGGCTCGGACGAGCAGGAAGACGTCGACGATGACCCTGACGGGTCACCTGTGCCGGATGACGACGATGACGAAGCTAACGAATCGGGTGATAGGGTTATTTACCCGTGGATGAAAAAAATACACGTTGCCGGAGTCGGTGAGTATATGCTTTTATCACAAATCCTACTTTACACCAAACAAATTGCCTTGCAGTTATAAACTGTTTAAGAGGTACTTTATAAACCAAAGTCTTGCGACCTACTCTGTAAAGATAAATTGCATCTCATTTATCTTGAAAGCAGCGCAACCCCAGTTATTCTCAAGTTTAACGTGAAGCATTTTAATACACACTAAAAGGTACTAAAAACCCTTATAACAAAGGAAGGCACTAAAGATGTGTTGTAAACGGCCCGTGTTGTTACGGATGGTAGTAAAGATACAAATTGCGGGCCATTTACAAATAAAAGATTATAAATTGGTGATACTTAAGGCCTTATGTATGACAACAGCTTTAAGCGGATAACTTATTGCGGTCTCATCCTTCGATTGACAGTGTGGCGACGGTGAAGTGTTTGTGGGTTTCAACTTGCTTGTTTTGATTCCTTTTCAAAAACATATACATACAAACGATCTTATTCATCTACATTTCTATAGGTTTTCTCACTTTAGAAAACCGTAAAACCTAATTACACGAATCCGTTAAACTTATTTGCATGATTTTTTGCTTGCCGAGTACCGAAGAATTTGCAAGAACTGATGGTATTCAATGACGGTTATTATACCTATAGGTACCTACTTGACTACTTAAATTCTTCACATTTTTAATTATATATTATTAATAGGTAAATAAATTTATCATTAAAATTCATTTGAAATTGTCAACATAGGTAGGTACCTCCTACCTGCACCCGCTTAATGTGGGTTACAAAAAAAAGGTGATCAAATGTGATTTCGCGATTCTAGACAATAGATAAGTATAATAGATACTTTTCAGTCTTTTCATGTCATTAAAAGTGATTTTCTACTGAAACACCTAGCATTACTACCTATAGGTATGTAATCTAATGTTAGTTTAGATAGGTATACCTAAATAAAGAAGAATCTTTGACTTTTAATTTTGTATATACCTTAAATCAATTTTCACGTACAAAGCATATTTAGTTATGGTACTAAATAGTTTCATTGGCGATTTTAACCGATTTGCTTTAATAGAAATACCTAAGTATCTATACTTGAGTAGCTCTTCGTTGAAATCGCTTTGTGCAGATCAATTCTAAAATATTTTCCCGTCTTGTGCAACTATAGGTACCTACCTCAGTATAGAAATCATTCCTTGCGAGTTGCGCGTCTCTATTTGCTTATGCTTATACCTATGTAAGTATATACAGTTTCTTTTAATTCATAAAAATGATAATGTATATGGTTGTAATTAATGTTCGATTTTAAGCTCCAAAAACGATAGGTGTACTTACTTACCTACCTACTGTAAATAACACGAAAAGTTGTAAAAGACAAATACCTATATACCTACCTATAGGTACCTACTTATCAACTTTTTCCCTTAGGCGGGTAAATAGATGTATTTTATAATTTTATAGGTATAAGTAGGTACCTATGTACTTATATACCTATATTCTCGCTGGTATATCTATAGGTAGGTATCTTTACTTCTACATATCCATGCTTTTGGTTAAAAAAAGTGCATATCGTCCATTTTTAGGCAAACTGAAATAAAATGTCGTATACCTACTTAGGTAAAAACTAAAATGAATGACAGTTTTTTTGGAATTTCAATGTCAGAAATATCTTGTTAGCAAAAAGATGCTAATTTTGTTTTTTAAGTGCATGCAGACGATACGCTAGTTTGAATAGCACCTAGATATACTTATAGGTATTATATAGTAGTATAGGTATAAGTATAGGTACATCCTCATTTTTTAATTGTTTGTTACTGATATGCGTTACAAACTTTAATAAGGTTTAGGTACAAAGTAGTACATATCTACCTGCATTTAGGTATAGGTACCTACATTTAGGTAATTTTAATTTTGTCCATTTTTTGACACAAGCAAGATATAAACATTACTTATAGGCGATATTGTTATATCTACCTACACAGGGTAGACAGGTGGAATATACTGAATCTTTAAAACAACATTTTTTTTTAAAGAAGCTTTTTATGGTACCTATCTATATCCAACATTAAGTTTGCTACCAATTTACGTACCTACCTATAGGTACTTGAAATTTGTGGTCAGTGGCGTGTTTCTGCATGGTCAAAGGGAGCATATTTTTAAATAGTATTATTATTGTTATTATTATTATTACTCGTTACATATTCTTAATTAAAGGGTGCACTTTTTTTGGATAGGTATAGCAGCTTTACATAATCAAATTTAAGAGAAAACCTCAAATTAAGGGAAATAATTTGTTAATTAATTTCATAATTTTACTAGTTTCATCATGTTTTTATGTTGTCATATTTAAAAAAAAAAATTTTAATAATGCCTCACGAAAAATAGCTTTCCATTAAAAAAAGTGACCCCTCTTAGTCCTGAAGACGTCTCGGCGGACGCCCGTCATCATAAATAATTTTTAAGCATCTAGATTTATTGAAACGTTTAAAATACCTATAATCTATATGATACAATAAATTGCTTTCACCTAACTAACAAGAGAATTTTTTTTGAACGCAAACTAATGGAATCACTAATTTAATTAACACACCTGTTTCCCTTAAATTTGAGTTTTTCTCTTAAATTTGATTGTGGTGTACTTACCTAATAAGTTTTTTATGCTGCTATAGTGGATTCTTTAAGAATAAGTATATAATGAAAATTAGTGTTGCCCTTAAAAACAATAAGCTCCCTTGACTAAAAATTTCAAGTTTGTAGATTGGTAGCAAACTTTTTATGATTTTAGAGGCCATAAAAAACTTCTTTAAAAAAAATGTTATTTTGAAGGCATATTCAGTGTTCCAGGGAAAATTTTCCCTCTGTATATACCTAATAGGTATAGTACGATTCTTTATCAAATTGATCGGAGTTCATGAATTGTCAATGTAGGCCAAATAATATGCCAAGCCAAGCCATACCCAGGAGCTCGTTTGGTATATTTCTTAAATTTATTTATGTATTTTAATTTTGTAATCAAATCTGTAAACGGAGATATCATCTTGTATAGCATGTAGCTTCACATAACAAACATAGTTTTTTTGATGTGATAAACAAGCTATTGTTTATTTTGTTTTTCAAACAATGAGAAATGATCTAGGACACATTCTCACTAGCACCGAAACTTTGCGCGCCTGCATAATTGCTCATTTCTCCTCTACTGATGACCATTGAAGTTGTAGCGGTTAACTTTTCTTGTATCAATCGGCTCGCATCGGGACATTTTTTTATATTTACGGTTGACATTTACCTATTTATTTATTTATTGCAATGCTGCAACAAAGGTATTCTCTCAAGTTAGATAAAAAAATATTAGAGCATCTCCACCAACAGACACAAGAGAGCATCTATCTCGATAGGCTGGGCTGTCGCACGTCAATAACTTTAGTCTTTAACGTAATAAACCGATACAACGATCCTCTATTTTAACGACCATTTATTTTAACCTTGCAACTT
Organism: Photinus pyralis; assembly: GCF_008802855.1. NCBI lineage: Eukaryota > Metazoa > Arthropoda > Insecta > Coleoptera > Lampyridae > Photinus > Photinus pyralis. The sequence goes on from NW_022170511.1 coordinate 29,129,802, forward strand.
CGCTTGCAACTTAGATCCATATAGAAAATTTGCAATTAATTTTAAGGCGCGTTGCAGTGGCGTATCGAGGAGAAGGGTAGACATTGAATCAATCAAAATTATCTTGGGCATCCAAATAATGGGATCTCGATGCAAGAATATCGATTTTGGCATATTTTTGATCATACCTACCTACTCCTACACGTGACCTCAGAAAAAGAATTTATCATCTTTGAATCAAACACACTCGGTTATCAACTGTACTTGGGATGTTCTCTTTCGGCTACGGTTTTGGCAGGATTGGTGATATGAATGCATGTAACATTTTGGTAGGTAGGTAGTTGATATTATGAGTAAAATTAATTGAATAATAGAGTTTACCCTAAATTTTAAAATGCAAATGGCACCTGTTATCCAGTACATGTTTAGCGTATTTTTCTCAAAGTCAAAAAACGCCATTGGCTGCACTTTGTCGTCCGTCCGTCCATCACACCACACGTACTACTTCTACACGACTGAACCCATTTGGGCGATACGGGGCTCATTTGAACTGAAAGGGCTTGGTGCAAGGATCCCGTGCGTATCAATATTTCTAACACGATCGTTTAAATAACGCGCCATAGGTATTTTTCTCAAAAACTATATTTTTGCAATCGAAATAGCTATTTGTGTATTAAGAGCGCAAAATGATATATTGTCGATTGAAAGAGAAAGTTGACGCGCGACGAAGGAGCGCGGCAATCTCTTGAAATCGACAATCAATTTGCGCTCGAATTACACAAAAGATTTTTTCTACAATCGAGCAGTTCACATATTTCCAGAAATTAAAATTTTTCACACAAATCATTTTAATCTTATGCCTAAATGAAAGATGTCATTTACTCGTTGTCATTGGATACTCTGAGCAATGCATATTTGATTTATAGTTAATAATTGGGAGAGCAAGCGTTTTTTTCTATTTTGTTGCTTATAAGCGACAAAGTGACATTCCTCGAAAAAGATGACGTTTGCGTTGTCAAATACGAGCGCAAATGCCTACTTTGGATATCGATTGTAGAAAAATGTTATTTAAATTAAATTTAAATTTCTTCGGAAAAAAGTAAAACTAATAACGATTTCAAAATGTGGTTTTGAGCATCCGTTGTGTCAGAAATTTGGTTTACCCAAAATCGTCCTGAAACCTTCATTTTTGCGCGATCGGTCATTTCTGACTATTTACCATGGGTATTTCCATGACGGTACGTAGAATTTACCAGTTGCTATGATTACGACGACGCCAAAATTACTTACCGATCTAAAAACAGAACAGCAAAAATACTTACCGACGCTTTTTAAAAATCAACAGTCTTACATTACGTTTAATCTTTAATTATTGTTAGGTACATTAAACGTACAATTTGTGCTGTTGTTTCCTATAGCAAGACGCTCATAAAGTCATAAAGGAAGTGCAAAGCTAGTAAACTACATCAGACACATGCACATTTTTATGAAATTATTAATTTCAATTTTGACATCTAAACTGGTTGCCTAGTGATGTACACCATACCACTTCAATGCTGGTTAATTTCTTAGTGCATATTTATATTGGTTGCATAAATTTCGATCGCGCAAAAAATGTTATAAGCACGTCGAACGTTAAGGGTTAGGTACCGTTCTCAGGCAATAATAAAATTAGAGTCGTCGCTTTGCTCCTCCTCCAAACAATTGTCTTCGAACGGTAAAAATCCCTTACCGTTCTCCATACTTAATATAGGTACTATTTCATGCCTATTTTCTGTCAGAAAATTTTAGTTTCCATGACAGAGGCAGATCAGACTAAACCTCTCGCCAGGAAAGATTGCCGGTCATAGAACACTTGATCCCGGTCTACAATCGTATGTTTTTCTGAAGATGTGAGCGACTTCCGGGATAGTATCGTGACAATGTTGAACAAAAAGACTTTTCGTTGAACATTGGCACGATCCTATTCCGGAAGTCGCTCGCATCTTAAGAAAAACATAGATTGTAAATCGATACAAGGTGTGCTGTGACCGGCAATCTTTCCTGGCGAGAGTTATACGTTTCCTGCCGCTTGTCACTTTACCTGCCGAACCTGTCACTTTACCGGCCGCCCCGTCACTTTACCGGCCGCATTTTTGACACTGCTAAATGTCTATAATGCGTAACGCTAAATTCGAAAAATTCTAATTTTTACGAAATTGAGCTTTGAAGGTTTTTACCATCCGCACGTTAGTAAGGAAAGTATGTATTGCATTGGGGTAAAAAATTACACCCCACTTTTTGACACAAATACATGTCTCGAAGCACAAGAATTCCGAATCAAACAAAATTTGGATGATGTCGGTCCGTCTGTAGGTACTCTTATTTCCGGCTAAACGGCAGAACCGATTGGAACCAAATTTGGTACCCATGTTCTTGGACATAAAAGGAAGAGCTGAAAAGCTTTTGGGCAGAATCGCGCATGCGCAGGTGGTTTTTAGTTTGTAACGCAGAAAACTCTTTTACATCATCATTTTAACATCAAGTTTAATTTTTTATTCAATGCATCAAGGAAATGTGGAACATATGATATTGTTCGAATTGCGTATTCGAGACGTAGGTTCAAAAAAAATAATGATGCCGGTCAATCTGAGTCACAAAAAATTATTAATTGTAGGGAAAACCTAAGTTCCTACAAAATAGTAAAAAGTGTTCTCAAATGAATAGTATTTTTTTGTAGGTATACAAGTTACTACCTACCTCTTACTGCGTAGATAAAGGAAACAGGAAAAAGTATTTTTACTACTTACCTTCGGACACATCGTTTACACTCGCTACAGAATATACACCTCGATATTGTAGGTATACACATCATGCAAATGTTTAACTACCTATTAGGTGTTATTTGGTAAAAAAGTATAAGTGGATCCAAATGTATTCTTATGATATAGATATAGGTGTTTTACACGATTCGATTCGATATCATAACTATACATTTGGCAGATAATCAATAATACGTCCCTGATATTAGATTAGTCTTTACATAGTTGTGGTTTGGTAATTAAATATTTCTTTCACTCGGCTGAAAAATAAATTCGTTTTAATTACGTCATTAGGTACTCATACGGCAAAATTCATTTTTTGCCGTACATAGGTACGTTTTAACACATGTATCTATATTTTCCTAAAGGAAAGTTGCCCTATTGTTTTTAATTTGCCTTCATTATCTTAATTATTCAAACTACTCCATTAATTTTTCAGAGCTCGGTGTCGTTTTTTTTAAAAAACGATCTCTTTATTTGCACCGATATGGTTGTCTAATTTTTTATCGAGGACCTACTTATTTTCAAGATAAGTAAGTGCAATCATGTTTATCATTAACTGAAACAATCATTGGGAATGGTAATCTGAATCAGCAATGAGCGATGGTTTCCAAGAAAACAAGTTTTCGTTATGCAGTAGGTATTCCATACCTCGGGTGGATTTGAACAACACACAATAGGAAATTCAATACGAATTTTTTCCGATTTCCTTAATTATGTTAGAGATAAAGTGTAGAGAAAAAAAGTATGAATCCATATTATGCGCACTACAGCTTTTAATTTTGTGAATTTTGAAAGAAAAAAAATTGGATAACAGAAAACTGGCGTTTTTAAGAAAATCAGTGATGCCTTGGCAGTTTGAGATCAAACATAGGTCTTGCATTTCTCTGTCCTTATAGTTTGACTGCTTGGAATTGAACCAACCGGGTATCTTGCGCTGAAGAACGTACTTACATTTCCAGAATAAAACGATTTTACCATTTCTACTTTTTTCTGTTCCTAGTCATTGAATAAAAAATTAAGTTTTTTAAATTCATTTTTTAGGTAATAAAATACTTATAGTAAATAAAAACGTCAAACTAATGGCAAATGCAGGCGCTTTTGTTTGATTTCATAATTCCATGACATTACCAACCTTCTAAAGGCGACAGTTTTTAATTTTAAAATTTTTACTGTTTTTGAATTTATAAAATAGAAAACAATACTATATGTACTTACGGATTCCTAATTTTTGTTTCTACAAAAAACCTAAACAGACTTTGTTTCTAAAATAATTAGGGATAAGGGATTAGCCAATAACCGGAAATTAAACAATTGCTATAGAAATTCTTATGGTGCGTTGTTCAAGTCACCACCCGTTATACTCGTAATATGATTCTTCTATGGCATAGGTACCTATTGGCCCCATCAGATCAACGTACGTTCTCCGTTGTTTTTATAGTGTGTTATACCTTGCGTCGTACCTCCAGAAACCAACAACTAAAAATTATTGAGTAATACTAGTAATAGTTTAAAGGTCAGAAGGATACAAGGGCAATCCAATTTGAATCGTTTCAAAGTGTAATTTTAAAAATTTCTAAGAAATTATACCAATTGAACCACATATTTTAGAAACACCACATGTCCACAGTTCGGGCATGAGGGGCTTTTACGAAAAATAAACTTTTCTTACATAAATACATCTTTTAGAGAGAAGCTTTGTAGGAAATTTGCCCGTTAGGTATTCTTACACGATTATGGTGTTGTGTGCGGGTGCACCATCCTGTTGAAACCAACAGTTTCCAACGTTTGTTTTTTTGTGTGCCGTACATCGTTTTCGTAATAAAAAAATGTTTACGGATCATACAAAATAAAGTTGATGATGATTCCTACGAAACGAAACGTTGTATTGAAAATCACTCAACGGTGTCTTGTAAAGCTCAAAATGAAGAAGTGTTTCTTTTAATTTTTTATCTGTCCAAATAACAAGAAAAAAATAAAAACGAAATCGGAAAATTTCGGTTTTTCTGGAATATCTTCAGAATAGGTAATCGGAATTTTCTGGTTTTCTTTAAATCATGATCATAACTCTTTAATTGTCCATCTTTTTTCTAATTCGACCATCGTCGAATCTTCTGTGGCTTCGGAGATCTCCATTTTTAAATTTAATTATTGATTCTAACGAACTCTAACTGCATGAATAATTATCAAATACCAAACGATCAGTTTCACCATTTTAAACAGTCAACTAAATAAAGTAAAAAAAGTAAATTAAACAGAGACAGCGAACTAGCTCGTGGGTATTGCTTGACATTGCGATTAGATGGCTAAAGCAATGTTCATTTTGAATTTCATGGAATTCGGTTTATAACCAACGGATATGTCAAAGGGGTCTACTCAGTCAATTCACGAACTCCGAGCTACAAATTTGGCAAAAAATCCACCTCGTGCAAAATTTCATCGTAATCGGTCCACTCGACCTTGAGATTTTGTGCTAACGGACAGACACAGCAAAATTATGAATTGCCTAGGAGCTCTACAGAAGTTACGATAAACACCAATTCTTAAGGCTGGTTTACATGTTACGATAAATCGTAACGCGGTATAATACGATTTAATTGAAAAAGTCGCGAAGACGTAGTAGAAATGGAGCTAGCTGTGGTTGCTGACAAATCTTAAACTTTTTCACTTGCTGCGTACTTCTAAGCGTTTGTACAAATTAAAATAACTTACATCTGTTTTAATTCGTACGTCCACGTTTTTGAATGACAGTTAACATCAAGCTATAGGTACGAACTCGTCAACGGCTCTACGTTTATGCCAGAAAAAGAACAGTGTACTGCCGCCACTATTGAACGACCGTTACTTTCAAAGAGAGAACAAGCAATCAAAGCGTCAAAGGTGCGAAATTCATTAATCTTATATTGCTTCTGTTTTTCTTTTTAAATATTTTCCTGAGTACATCCCACTCGATAGGGGATGCAAGATAAAAGTTTTAAAATACATAGACTAGTATCGTCTTTTAGTAGACATGTGCCGCCTGCATGCAATTTTTTCTTTGTGATCAAATTTTGGATTAGATAACCGTAGAAGCACAATAAAGAGACACCTTATATGGACACTGGTATAGTAAAGTCAAATCCTTATAGGTACACGATCGTACAAAAAAAAATACGAAAAATGTTTACTACACAGCGTGATTCAAATTCACAGACTTTTGGCTGGAAGGGTTATTACAGGGTGACAAGTAAAATAGCGAAAAGCAATAAAAAAAATTGATATTGAAGAATTGTAGGTAATGGAAATATATGACAATAGGACTCAATATAATAGAAATCAACATCTTTCATTCCCTAGGTTATGTATCGAGTTCGGACTTTCGATAGATTATTCCCTATGACTCTTATGGCCGTTTGCACCAAAATCCATGGCAACGATTATTGTGACAATGGTTGCCATGGATTTTAAGCTACGCTTACGCTAAGTTTCGCTCAAAATTTGTTGGTGCAAACGTCTATTAGAAGTGTAACAATTCAATATAACTCTTCTCTGTGGTCTTGGTCAAAAGTTTTAGAGCAAAATGTACCCAATATTATTCTTTACACATGAATTTAGAGTTGTAAAAGCTTTCAAACGCATTATCTTGATGCCGAAAGAGTACCTACATCAAGTGCACATTTGGTAACCGCATGTGTGTGATTTAAAGATGTTAAATTATTTCTCTGACCTCACATGGATTTTGATCAAAACATGTCCAAATCGTTATTCTTGCATCAAGATCGTTGGAACAAAGACTAGGAGCTCTCGGGCTTTCATCAGATTATTAACGCCAACATTAACATGTCTCTTTAAATTATTATAAAATACAATCAAAATAGTCGACTATTTATCAAGGTCTTGTTGTATTACCCTTGACAATTCGTTTTTCTCGTTGAGGGTAGGTTTCTTCCAGATATTTTCTTTCTACACGCGGTCCATAATTAATTTATGGGTAGGTATTTTTGTGAAAAATATTGCATAATCTAAGTACTAACTACCCACATAGCATTCGATATCTTATGTATATACATTTTAAATCCATAATGTACAGGGAATATCCTGCCCATCTTATGTATATTCTATTCCATCTTATGTATATTCTATGCATATTCATTATAGACATATTTATTTTATGTGCAGTATGGATATTCTTTAATATATACATTTTGGATGTATTAGGCACACACATTGTATGTATCTTTTATGTATAAATCGTATACCTTCTCACGAGGATCTTCTATGTATATAGATGGGATTATATGTTATGTATATACGTTTTGGATTTGATACATGCGTTTTCTGTATTACCGACGTTACAAACGTTAGCGTCTCGTTTTCTGTGAATTACGGCGATAAAGATAGTAAGGTGCTATTGCAAATACAGTTCATTTTTCTAAAATCTGGAGTGTTATTCCACGAGTTATTAATGAGTTTGTTTGTCTAATTTGGACAGTGAAAGTAATGATTTTTATTTCGTGTGTGCGTGACATAACGTTGTAAATATGTGTTAGTGAGATGTAAAGACTGGATGTGAATTAATATAAGGACAAGAAAAGAGATACCAAGAGATCAGTGAACTAGGGAAAGAAGTCATCTTCAAATGGGTACCCTCGTATGCTGGCATCAAAGGCAATGAAGAAACCGACCAAGCAGCAAGATTGGCCATATACCTGGGAACGCGTAGTAATTGGGTTACACACTCAGACCTCAAAAAACACCTGCATCAAAAAACAAATGAATTGTGGAATACCGAGTGGATACAGCACAGACCAACAAAAATCGCACAAATCAGAGACGGTTTCTACACACAGACAAATACAACTTAATAACAGAAGAGACCAAATCATTTACACACGGTTACGAATTGGCCACTCTAGATATACACATGAACACCTCATTTCCAAAAACCCACCTAAAGAGTGTAAAGCATGTCACATACCTATAACAATCCAGCACTTGTTTGAATGCAACTCTACAGCAACCCTCCGGACGAAACACAGGATCTCTGCAAATCTGAAGCAAATGCTAAACAGTGATAAAATGGTTCCAGAAGTAATTAATTTTATCAATGATTTAAAGCTACGCGACAAACTGTAACACCTTATATACCCTGTAACTGTAATCATGATACGTAAGTTATAAGCTGTACCAACTGTATCTAAACGTAGTCGCTAATGACCACAAGGTTCACGCGACTGTAAATAAATATAAATTTAAAAAAAAAGAATGGCAGGTATGTTTGCAACCTATTTGTTATGAACTCGCGCTATTATAGTGTTGAACAAGAACACGATCAAGATGACTCAAGACTACAGTGTTAAATAAAACAATAATAATTTCTTAAGCACATTGTATACTAGGAGACTTAATAAACAAAAAGCTTCACTCAGTGAAAAGAATTTATTTATGTAGGTAGGTATAGATGCTAGTAAACTTCCAGAATGTTAGAGGAATCTCTATAGAACATCCATTCTGAATGTATACAATGTACATAGAATATCCTATTGAACATCTTTGCATATTACAGGAATATTCATGGTATATCCAGTTGTCAGTATACCAATATACACAGCATGTCTGATGCATATACATAAGACAGCCGAAACGTGTATACTATGTATTATGTGAAGTCTGCCAAACTTATATCCCATGCATATACATCGGGCATTTGCGACATACTTTTCCACATTCTATGGATATACAAAATCCCACGTGGAATGTGCATGTTATATGTAATGTATATAAGTCTGCTATGTGGGTACTACGGGGTTTAGACACTGGACATTTCTTATAAAAATGGAAGAGAACACAACAAACTATCGAATAGCGAAATAAAATAGTGGTAATTCCATTTGATTAAAAAAGTTATAGCACTAAGAAATGCTGAAAATTTTTGCTATTTCTATAGATGTGCAACCATCTATAGTTGCTCAAAGGTATTTCCTAACTTACAAAAACAAGGTCGCTACTATTTATCAATGTGGGGCTTGCTTATGGGGAATTATTCGGCAAAAAATTAATAAGATGGCAACATTGACAGAAATCAAAAAGTTAATAGCGTTCAATGTAGTGGTAAACAAATGACATCGATACATGTAAAAATATACAGGGTGTTTTATTAAAAAAAAGTTATTGACACCGTAAAAACGGGATATCTAGTTGTGCATTCAAAAATAATTTCTATAGATGTGCAACCATCTACGTATAGTTGAAACACGTTTTTTTTTAATTTATACGAGGTATGAGTTAGGAAAGACCGATGCACTGTGGGAGGACGCTGTACAGCGGAATACAGGGTCGCCGATGAATCTGGAAACGGTCGATTATCGGTGAAAATATACAGGATAACGAAACAAGTTTTATACAAAAGTTTTGCAGTTCTTCAATGTCTACTAGGCAGCAATAATTTTAATTATTCATGGTTGGTCAAAGGCGTGACATACCAAAATTACATTTTATTAATAGAACACCTTGTATATTATTCGATGTTCAATTCTTCTCTCAATTTTAGGCAAAATTTGTAAGAAGCATAATGCACATAATTTATTAAAAAATTAATTATTAACTTAAAATGAATAAAATGCTCAAAACCATACCTAAGCTGCATTTAATGTCGAATATTTTGAACACTGATTGCGATGAAAACCATTTTATTGCTAATTTTGTATTTAAGGTAATAAGAAAGTTACACGTTCATTTGTTTTATTTTGATGTGGGATATCTAGATTATAATTTTATTGATGTACTTACTTAATAAATAGTTCTAAAATTTGTTGTGTGTACTAACATGCTACGTCATCGAACAGAGAAACAAAATCTTTATCAAATGATCCTAATTATTTATTATCGCTCTCTTGTTCTGGGCCCTCAACAGGCTTGCGCCGAATTACAGACCCGCATAGTGCTTTTTAAAGGTGGTCCGGTATTTACATACCTTACGCTTGACCTCCGGGTATGTAGCTCAACGCTCTACCACCGAGCTACATAGACATGTGAATGAAGGGGTACATTGCTATTAAAGAAAACTCAATTGTTTTTCGTTACTCACTTGTTTGTTGAAATAAAAACAACTGAATGCCGCTTGCTATGAAAAATAAAATGTTAGACAAGTTTTATATAGAAAATGTTGTATACAGTCGTTATTTACCGAGATGTGCTATATTCTATACAAAATGGGCACTCTGTATATAATATATCTATCTATAGAAAAGTAATGATTTTTTGAGATTCACCTTAAACTGTATTGTGTACCTATGGGCACAGATTATTGTATTTAATCTGTGCTGTGGGTGATGAACGTTTTCGACAATTCAAAGTGTTCATGGTTTATCTCGTGGTTTGTTATTATGACGTGTTTGGATCTCAGTAGACCACCGTAGAAAGGTTCATTTGTGCAGTTGTATAGTATAACAAGTATTTACTTAATTGTGACAGATTTCTTTTCCACGTATTTTGTTCGTATAGATCGAGAGTATAATTCTGATTGGCATTTTGCGTTAAGTAATATCGAATTATGTTGTAAATATGCAACTCATATTCTAAGTAGCTATCTCCTCTCCAATATGCATATTAAGGGTATAGAAATGGTTGGAACAAATTGATTGCGCACACAAGGAATAAGCGCCTTAAATGGAAATTACCTATTTACCACGCAATGTAAAATTGTTTACTGCGTAAAACATGGATATAAGAAAGAAAAAGGTGCACCAACATGATTTCATTTGTTGGAAATAGCAAGCCGAAGCATATCGTCAAAATTCTAAACGGCGATGAAACACCTACAAAATCTAATCTGATAATACTGTTAGTCTGGAGGCTAAAATTTAATTAGTAAAGGGCGCGGAAGTCTTCAAGTTAGTTAACAGCTAAACATTTCGTATTTCTGAAACACGTTTACCTTCCTTTTACAAGGGATCGTGGAAATCGTAGAACAGCTACCGGGGAATTAACCTTATCCTTTTCACTTTTCATTAAAGCTTACTTACATTAGCTACTGTACATATTTAGGTGAAATTAGAAGTTATAAAATTTCGTACTTATAAAAACGATTTTATTTTATGTCTTGTATGCTAATTGAACTGGTCTGCGTTAACTGCTTGTTTAATTTTTGCCATTTTGATTCAGATTCAATGAAGTTTGGCAACTCGGGAGAACCTCAACTGTTCGGATGTGAGTAAAATGAATTTCATTTTTCTAGAACACTGCCTATAACGTGTAGGAACACACCTAGTAGTTATGTTTGTTTCGCGTTGAACATCATACTAGAAGTGGCACACTTTCAATTTCATTCTATAGAAACACAGGTACCGTACAGGCGTACACTTTCGGGTAGTCTACATACAGTTAGAGTTAATTTTTAAAAAAATATTAATCAAGATACCTTTTTGTAAACGTTTTATGTGTATAATTACCTATTAGATAATCAGCCCTGTGATACTGATGTATCACCAACGTTAAACTTAACGTGCAGGTCATTTCGCCATTGAATAAAAAATTTAAAAAACTGTTCGAAAACTTTGTTCCTTAACTCATCAAGTATGTACACAACAAATTTCGTGGAATTCTGTCCATTTTCGTTCTCCGGTCAAGAATTGCAGTGGAACTTCCAATTTTCAAAAACGAATTCCATATTCGACATTTTCATGTTCAAAAACCCCCAAATACCAAATTTCGTCGAAATCAAAATTTTTTTCGCACCCCCCAAGTAGGAGTGCGCCCTTTCGTGGTAGCAATTTTGAAAAAAAATTCAAAATCGGGTAGGGCTTACCCGAAAACCTATTCAAAAACATTCCACCCATCTTTGTGGCTCTTATAGTTCCTGAGAAAAAAAATTAAAGAAGAAATCCAAATTTCAACACTTCTTTAGGGGAGGCTCCCAAACGAAACACGTTGGACCCTCGGTTTATTTAGAAAAAGTACTTGTCTTGATCCCCTCTATCAACCAATTTTTTTTACATGCGGTCATGTAACACCCTGTATAAATATTATAATAAATTACCGGTGAATATGCAATTTTCTTTAAATATGGCTATATCGTTATTTAGAGACTACCTGAACTACAGCATGGATCCGTTTTGTTATTCTTAGAAACTATGATTTTCACTGACTGTCCGTCAACTAAATCCACACTCTCATTTCGATTGATATTCTTCTGAATTGCTTCTGTTGCTAATAAACTAGACGTTACGTGTAAAAGCAATTATCTTATGTCACGGGACTGTGAGGTGGCATTTTTAATCCCGTATCCCGAGTGGGAAAGTTTATTTCTCGAGTTCCTTGGTGTATAAATTTTTCTTTTAGTATAGATCATACCTCGGATCATACGCTTATTTTTCGGGCAAACTTGAGGGGTAACTTGATATGTCCCCTTACCGCCTGCTCTTTGAGGGGAAAAATTACTTTTTATTTAATTCAGGAATTTAGTATCATAGATCTATCAGTAATGAATGCACGCAAAAGAAAAAGTTTTATTATGTGACTTTCGGCAACGAATTTAACTTATATTGAACATTAAGACCTATGGCATTGACGCTATCTATACTAATTTAGTGTAAGACATTCCAGTTCTTTACGGCACCGTTCCTTACTGGGTATTACGACTTGATAAGGTGATTTTGATTGTTCCACGATCCATATTGAACCATTCGGACAATCTTTAATAATTTTGGCAATAGATTCTCCAACATGCTCGGGCCTATAATTTTTACAAATGCAATAGAATTAGATGCCACATGATTTGTAACACTTACGGTTGTGAGACTTGGGAAGCTTCCGTTGTGTTGGCGCTCATATTCATTTGGAGATACTGCATCGAATATATTCTATCAACTATGTTCTCGTCCTTCAAAGGTGTGCTTGTGGCACCAGGACACACGGTGACAACTTTTACATTCGTACGGTCGTAGTGAGCTTCATTTCCAAAAGCGCGCGTCAATCCCAAGATTGCATATTTAGTGGCTGTATAAAATGGCACCATAACCTCTACATCGAATATGCTTATCGAAGCAATGTTTATTATCAATCCTTCGCTTCCGCTTTTATGATCTTTAATGTAATGTTCCATAGCTAATACAGTTCCATTGATTGTTCCTTTCTGTAAGAAGATTAAATTAGATTTAATTTATTCGAGTTAAGCCACTCTTACAATATTTATATCAACTTGTTTCTCCCACAGCGCATCATTTAAAATGCTGGCGTTATTAATTAGAATATCCACGTTTCCAAATACGTCAACAGTGCGCTTAAAGGCCTCTACAAATGCATCATTAATTCATGATTCAAAACCAAACACTCTGTTCGCTTACCTTCAAATTGAGCTTTGTTTGTGATATCTGCTTTGACAAAAATTACTCTGGATCCATATTCTGCTAGAGATTTTAAAGCCTCTGCACCTGCATCGTCGTTAACGTCAACGATAGTTACACCCTAAAAGCCCCAAATAAGTGCTGTTCTTACAAATTGAATTAAAAAATCTACCTTAATTCCATTTTTCAACAACTCCTTCGCTGTATTAAATCCAATGCCGGAGGCCGCACCAGTTATCACTGCAACTTTTTCAGTAATGTCGAATTTCTCCATTTCTACTTGACTACGCGAGTAGACGTACAATAACAGGAAAGACAGATGCTTTCCCGTACAGGCGTATATAAGTTGCTGGGAGGTCCTATCTAGATTATCTTATCTGTTCTTAATAGTTTCGTCATTTTTATTAACATTATAAGTGGTTTATTTTACTACATTATTCTGCTCCAATATCAAATTAGATGCAGCAACCAACGCTCATAGTTTCGATTTGCGTAGGGACACTGATGACCAAATCCAACGTATGTACCTGCTCCAAGGTTTTCCACGTGTTGTGATAAGTAAATTGACTCGATTGTTCGATTACGTATTTCATTAATTGATAAACGGCCGATAAGGTGAATTGCAGATAATCGTTCACTTTATAAAATTTTCAAACGAATCGCCAGTTCAAGACAACGTGTTTCAAGGTCTTTAAATTTGGAGCTGCTACATGTGTGTAATAATTAACCACTGAATCCCACTAAGTATTGTACCCATAAATTAATCTAATATAACAACTAGGTTTCATTTTTTTTGCGACTATTTAAACGAAATATTTAAAATTGTGTAACAAAGAAGAAAACAATAATTAATTATAATAAAAAAATTTCGTCGAACTGTTTTTCACTGGGGAGAGTCCCAGGATACATGCGCTATGGCCACGTTGGATAGCCAAGGATATCCTTTGAAATAAAAATTGCTCAGTGCGTTTGTCGCCGGATTCCGCAATTAAGCTTCTGCCTATTTTATTCAGAAAATCTCGTGATTCCTTGCACCATGGTCCAAGTGTCTCGAAGGCAAGCCCCATAAATATATAATCTTTCTTTAGATCTCGATATGTGTTTTGTGAGCATGCCTCTTCTGCTGCAGCTCGGGCCCTTATAGAAGTACTTTTCATGTTTGTTGTGGATAAAGTGTCCCCGCATGTACTGTCCCATGCAAGTGATTGGCCTTTTGCGTATGCTGTAAGCGTTATCCCATCAGATCGTTTTCCATCGGAACGATATAGTCCAACCGGCAGCTTACTTCCCTTAGTTCGTATGGTTGAAATGCAAAAGCTCATGTAGATTCTTTTGTTTATTATAATTATAATAAAATGACTATATATATATTTTATGGTGAAATTATGCCTTCCAGCATATAACCTGTACAAGAAAGCAAAAAATCACATTACAGTCAAAAGCAATGTAGCAATCGGCGAATTTTTTCTCTAAAAGAGATTTTACGTACTTTGAATATGATCAAGTCAATGTTCATAGTACAAAATTATGTAATGCCCACGAGAACGAAGTTTATATCTCTCGTACTTATAGGTAAGATATATGGACATCAAGGTTAACCTTACTAAAGCAATAAGATAATAAAGACAATTGCGCATCATTTTCATTAAAAAAAATTATTTTTATTAGGGGTGGCGAAACACACGGTTAAGACTTATTTCTAGATCTTGTAAAGAACAAAACGAAGAACGTCCAGCAGTACAGATAAGATGGGTTACATAATAATTTAAAGGATGGACGCTATGTGCAGCGTGCGGTTCTCCAGTTACATCAACGTTTTATTCTGCCCCACCTTAGTTTTTATACTGGTTTAAGATAAAATATTTTGCGTCTTCCCTTCTGTACTTGTAGGTTCGGTAGGTTTTTACAATCCTTGTGTCGGTGCAGATACTCCACAAACTTGAATAGCTCTTATGATATTGGAATTGATTTTCAGATTAGATTAACAATATTTCCTGCCTATTAGCTTTGCTTAATTTATCCCTAATATCTGTAACGACATTCGGCGTCTGAATGGACATTTTTTCCATTCCGGATTATTTGTTGTATGGTAGCGAATTCTCTGGAACTTTATCAAGGAGCCATAGAGTCGATAACGGATTAGTCACTTGCGATATGCTAAACGTTATAACATTTTTGCAGAAGATTTTTGTTTGCAAACTGTATTGTGTTTAGTTTCAGTGTTAATATCTTGGTTAAAGTGATAAATAATGAAATTCGCATTGTGTTATAAATGTATGACCAGTATTATAAAGCACAGTTAACCACGTTGTGAGGCCAACAATGTTGTTAAGGCATGTCATTGGATATTTTTTCAAAGAATGATGTTATTCTTTGAGTAAAAAACATTCAATCACATGCCTTAACAACATTGTTAGCCTAGTTAACTATGCTTTATGTTTATAATACCGGCCTTGTCAGTGTTATAAATGTGATAGTGATAAATCTTAATTCAATTGTTATAAATCAATATATGATTAATAGTGTTAGTTCCTACGAACCTGCTCCAAAGTATTCATGAATATCCGGTGTATCTTATTAATAGTTAGTACTACTAGCTTTTGCTCCTGCGACTTCGTACGTGCATAAACATTACTTTTTGTTTTTCCCCGTTCCCGTGGGAATTTCGGGAAGAGCTTTTGGAGTACACCTTAACGGTTTCAAAGAAACTTACGTTCTAAGTCTCAAGTCAGTGTCTTCCACAGTTTCGACTGTAAAACTGTAAAATTCCGTACTTTCCCGTTCCCAAGGAATTTTGGGAAATCCTCGTAGTGCTCCCCTACAATCTCCAAGGAACCTACATGTCAAACTTCAGCTGTGTGCGTCCTGTAGGTTCGACTGTGCGTTTGTCTGTTGGCAAAGATATATTCTTTGCTGTTAGTAACAGAAGAGTTTTATATGTATTGATTACTATACAGTGCGTTCGAGATAAGAGGGTCATCTCAATATATCTTTTATTTGACGAAAAATTTGTTAAATATAATTTTATATGTGAAATTACGATCTATCCGATCGGATATGGATACTTCCTGCGTCACATCCGGTTTAACCGGAAAAGGATACAATTTTTGTTTTTCAAATGGAAAACCGATGTTTTTTTAAGATATTTGAAAAGAAATAAAATATGCTTATGGTTGAAATGCAAAAAAAAATGGTGAAATGCTGTGTGCCATATCTCAGAAAAGATTTACACATTCTTGTTCAATGTTTCGTTTTGAAGATATCCTTTGCACGATACGATCTACCCGTATAACAGATATGGCGCATCCTGACAGCACACGGTGTGCTAGATTTATAGGCATTAAATTTGAAAAACAAAGTTGCATGGGTTAGCGGTTTCGCTGGAAGTGATACTGGAAGTTTCAATACGCGACCATGTCACATATAACATTATATTTCACAAATTTTTCGTATCTAGTCAAATAAAAGAGATATTGAGGTGACCTTCTTATTTCGAACGCCCTGTATTGCTGTGTGTACCCATAAAACACCTTTCCAACTTGCTCAAACAAATCCAAATTGAATTGTTTCCAATCTCTCGTCGCACTCTTCCGTTATCTGCTACAAAGAAAAGCTCCATATTGACTTGAATTATTGATTTGGAAGACCCCAGCTCCAATTAACTAATTAAGTAACTAAGAAAAATTGAAACCAACTAACTACACACATTTTCATTAACACCTGACACAATTTTTTTTACGCGAGAAGAAAAATCTGACATGAAAACTATCCGGCTTGGTTAAAGGATTCGAATAAACACACAAGCAATTGTTTGACATGAAACAAATGAAATGAAAAATTAAAACAAAATTCTTCAAAAAAAGAAAAGCTTACAAAGTTTGTTTGGACAAATTACTTCCAGTTTTTTCTCTTTTAATAACTAATAACCTGACTAATAATGAGTAATACACTGACAGCTTCTGAACCTTATTTTTCTTGAACACATTAAACTTGATGACAAACAACATTAAAAATAATAAAATTCCGAATTGCCGGTGGCTGACGATAAAAACGTTTAATAGCAAGAGAACCATAACAAAAGGCCTCACAGTGCACTAACTGCTGAATAAATCGCTTTAAATTGCTCACACAACTTTAGTTAACTTGCTTCTGCACAAAATTATTATAATAAGAACAAACTACGTCTTCAACCGGGTGGACAGCTCGAAAAAGAAATAGCGTAAAGAAACGTACCCGCTTTCCAACTCTCGCGAACCAGTCAGCCTATTTTTTTCCGTTAATTCTCCGTATTTAAAAGAAGACCACTTTCACTATAAAATAATCTCCTTCCTCAAAATCTTATAACCAACACCGCCAATCACAATCAGACTTGATAACTAACGCGCACACCGTAACATCAGCATCTTCGTTTGTCATTGAACAGCAACAAGAACGCGCCCATTAAATCTCGTCCGATAACAAAACTTCTTATCGCACACGACCAGATGTTCCTAAATACACAATTCCAAATAAACAATCTACGAAATCTTTAAACATGAAAATAATAAGCAATTACCAACTCTAAATGGAAAAATAGACACTGAGATAACAAATTCAAGTACAATAGGCCAACTCGTGTGACTATTTCGTAAATATCCCACACTTACACTTAATAAATTGAAACATTGTCATATACCTACAGGATGTCTCGCCATTATTCCGGTGTTTCGACCGCAATAACGTCTACAAGATGTTGTTTACAAAACAATGCTATAGTAAAAGTAACTAATGCGGCGATTATTTATAATAATCGGTCAATTCGAATAATTAGAGATGTACAATTTTTTAAACAGCCCCCGGAATGAATTTTGTTAACTCAATATCTTCGTAGTTTCGTAAATGGCAGTAGTTTCCCTTCCCCTTAAGTTTTAGAAGGAAATACACCCCAAATTTATTACGTTATTATGAATAATCGCCGCATTAATTACTGTGAAAGGAAAATGTAATATACTGTCTTTTGAGATTAAAATGTACGGGGTGTTCTATTTGAAAAAAGAAGTTAGGTCCGATAACTTTTTTTATCTGACATTATTTTATTATCTATATTTAAATTTTGGCATAACGCATTTTTCTGTGTCTATTTTAACTAATTTCACATTCAGAAATGGATGTTTTTGATTTTCACCTTAAGCAAGCGACAATTTTTAATTTTGATCCTAAATA
Organism: Photinus pyralis; assembly: GCF_008802855.1. Lineage (NCBI taxonomy): Eukaryota > Metazoa > Arthropoda > Insecta > Coleoptera > Lampyridae > Photinus > Photinus pyralis. Next base: position 29,148,106 of record NW_022170511.1, read on the forward strand.
TCACACGACGCCTATAGGTATTACTTTTTTGATATAATTACGAAATACTCTATAAGAGTGTCTAAACGGGACACATTAGTACATACTCATACCATATCATCTTGTAAAGCACATAAAAAGATACTAAACTACGGAGTTTTATATCCGCAGGCCACGTGGTATTTTAATGATCAAACAAACGTATACTACCCTCTTGCCAAACATTACAGCCGGGGCAATAGTGAAATTCAAGCGAAGAACAAGCACGAAAAACATTCCAGTCTAAAATCTAACAATTTTTTCTTTATTGCCATAGCTTTTGAAGCCTTTGACCCGTGCGGTGCGGAAATATCATTTCTGAAGTTTATTGGACAAAACCTCATAGCAGAGCCCGGAGATATCCGTGCTAATAGTTTTCTACTTCAAAGAATATCCTTAGCTATCCAACATGGAAACGCAGCCAGCATCAGGGACACCCTCCCAGATCATCCAGGAATGGACGAAATTACTCTTTATAATTTATTTAGGTTCTTGGCCATGTTCATACTTATTTTAATTTTAAAACAAGCAATTATCGTAATTAAAATAAAAATTAAAAATCTATATTTAATCTATGCATCAATATTGTAATATCTTTCTCCCCCCCCCCACCGCCTCCTCCCTATAATTAATGAAATGGAAAGTAACAAAAAGCTTTCCTTGCAAGTCAATGAGGTTGGAAAATGCAAAAGCTATAGATACGGAAAAGCTCAAAATTAAGGTACTTACAAAACGTAAGTTGCGAACGTGCACAAGGCAGAAAAATAAACTTACTATTCGGTTAAACACCAAAGGCAAAAAGATCCCCTCTAAATTGAGCGTTTACTTTATATAAAATTCGGATATTCCATGGAGTGATCGACGGTTTTTCCTGCTCGACGGCGTGTCCTTGACGCTAGAAAATTAAAACTTCTTTAATAAATTGGCCTTCTGACGTACTAAAAATCTGTAATCGGTTCCAAAATTGAAATTAATTAAGAACGCTTCTGTAATACCCCACATGACAAAATGACGTTTACTGCAACACATTTATTTAGTTACTGTTAATTTCACCGGATTGAAATATCTAAAAAATGAAATGTCTTGATGGGAAGGGTTACAAACGGCGAATTAATTGCAGCGTTATCTACTGTAGCTGAAACAACTCTCAATTAAATCAATTACCTTTAGCTTTTATCTTCAGCTCCTAGAACCAACACAATTTTTTTCAGAACCACACTTCGTAACGATCCGCTTCTGGATACCGCGTGTTCATCTACAGAGTGATCACCAGAACTGGTAATTTCAAGGCGGAAATCGAGTGTTTCGTTACAGAGAGTCCAAGGTTTTTGTTTCATTTAAAGATACTTGGTAAATAGCATGTGAATGCATTTGTTTTCTGAGAAGTTAACTGTCAGATAAATTTTACGGTAAGATGAAGGATTGGCCTTAGGGTCCATAGGTCTACGCTGTTTCTTCCAAACTAACCATTAAACACCACTGATACCAGCGGAGGTATTAAAAAAGCTGTTTAGGCTTGGCGCTGACTGGTACCGTAAATAATGTTAAATTGTCGCTCGCATGGTTAAGGATTGGCGTTACCTTTTAAAATAAGCTATGTAAATTCATTCATGAAAAAATGTTTGCGAGTTAAAGAAGTTTAAGCTAATTTGCAGATAAAGTTAACCTACCTGTACGAATAACTTGTATTGATGCTCTTGTGAGTATTTTTCGTGAATGAGCTTTTCGGGGGTAAGAGGGGAGTCAATTGCTCGAGCATGATGTGTGGTTAGGGGGTGAATATTTGCCAGCGAACACTCTTTCGCTTGCGAATTTTCCTTGAGCAAGCCCTCTAGAACTAGTTCTCCGCGGCTAATGTCCATCAGGAGGCGAATATATCTTGGACGACATTTCCTTGTGGACGAATATTATGAAGGCCAGTTCTCGGGCGGGGATAAATTTATCATAGACGAATTAATTTACGTAGATATCCCAATTAGACTTTGATCTGATGTATATACATAGTTGTTCTTCCTTAGATGTGTAAATGTTGCGAAAAAGTGTTGGAATAACTTAACGTTTAAAATCCTTCAATGATACTCTTTTGGAAGACCTAACCCATCAAAGTTACTTGTAAAGCTAAAGATTGTTATATTTTGCAACCTTTAAAAGAAAATTCTTGTGTGCTTTTAAACCCTTTTTAGTAAAACTTGTTCTTTCAGGACTTTTAATGATCATTTGAAATGATGCGTTGGTACAGTCATTAACAAGAAGAACATCGTTATAGAAAAACCTTTTATACCTCGTTTTATTTGTATAACAATTCGATGTAAAAAAAAATTATGGCAAATATCCATAAGAATACATAATAAGATTTCGCTAATAGCACCTAAGTATAATTTTCGAACCCGCCAGCAGAATAATCCTTAATATCGTATTCGTTCGTTTTTGTGGATTACCTCTTGTGTTCCATAGCATAGTTAAAATAATTGATTTGAGAAAAAGAAAAGGAAGAGTTAATGTTTCGGAAAGTATTTTAGTATATTCACCTTTGCATTTGGTTTTTTTTTAGATTTTACACTTTTTTGTTGAGAGGTTATTATTAATCACATACATATGTTTAGTATTTTAGGAAGTCTCCTTTTTATATTGTGTGTTTTCGTAATAAGATTATTATACCATTTTTTGGTTGAGTTACGCTATTTGTTCAAAGGGTGGCAATAATCAAATGTGTAAATGAACAAAGTAATACTCCCCTTTGAAAACATTTATTTACATTCTTACATGCAATTGGCAAATGTGCCTAGTTTTTACTATGTTCTACAGGAAAGGGCCACTCACGCTACTCGCACGAATAGGTACTGGCACTTGTAAATAATCTAACAACTGACGACCTTTGAAGAACACCACAGAAATAGATCAGTTACGAAAAGGAGCTCCTTTAGAAATAAAGATGAGCCATTAAACTGGGCAAGGAAGTCGAAGCGCTATAAGAATTCTGTAATCGTAGTTGAGGGTCACTGATTATTGGTTTATTATTAATCATTTCAATCGGACACTGCCGTTATATTAATTATACAAAAATTACTAATAACTCTTCTTATTCTTGGCATGAATTTCATTGATGAAGTGTGAATGTGGCGAGAAGGTACTTGGGAAATTGGACACGAGGTTAAAATAATACCTATCAAATATGAAGAGTATTTTAAATGTAATGTTGCGGACGAGCATGGAGTATGCCAAAACGGTTTAGAGTTCGTTTGTTCTCTTCCACGGTAAAGCTAGGACACTTGCTTGTTCGGCGAGTTTATTGATATTTGCCTACTCGTTCTCTCCTCTCCTACTCCAACCGAAGTATTTGCTTCGATATAAAAATATCATTTCATTTTAAACATTTTTTCAATCAAAGTAGTGTCTAGAAGAACTACTCACATGCACCAAATTCATTTATGCCAAAAACTGCAATTAAAAAAATTGTTTCGTGTACACGTAGTGCAATAATGACTTCGGCAAACGCCATTGGCGCTACAAAACAGTTTGTATAAAAAAGTAATAGTGAAAACATTTTCGATACTTATAGTTTTATGATAGTGAAGTAAAACACAAGTATTACTATTACAATGTTTATAGCTATTTACAGTGTCGTACAGCCATTTCCCTCAGCAGTACTAAAAATACCTTTCGGTTCGATCGATCAGGTGTAGGTCGATTGCTATAAAAGTGGCCGCCATTTTGTTCCAATATGGCGGAATTGGCTGGTTCACGAACTTGACCGAGATATTTATGAGTTACACTTCGAGTTACACCAACCATGCAAGTTTGGTTGAAATCGGTTCATAATTACTAAAGTTAGAGTATTTCTTGAAAGTGATTTCTATAAACCTAAAAACATAATAAGCATATAAATCTATACATTCATAAATATACTGCTACCAGGTAGAAGAAATCTACCTAAAAAATGGAACGCAACTGAATATCGGATCCATATAGGATCTTAGTTGGGAATTTATCGTAACGTTGTTCGCATTTAGAGCACTTTGCCAACGAGAACGCTGTCTGATCAAGAATATTTCAAAATTGCGTAGACCCTGTGGTACGTATGTACTTATTAAGTGTCTATACATACGTAATCGATTGATTAAATAACTTTGTTTTATTATCTTAAAATTCTCTCATAAATATAATATATACTTATATTTTCACCTTAAAGATAAATATAATACCCTACTACTATATTACTACTACTACCTATTCATGGAATAGAGCAATTTCACTGTTTGTATAATTTGACGGAAAGTGAGCCATAAATAAAATAAATATACCTAACCCTATTTTCATGTGCTGCGGTTTAGGCTTATTTAATTGCTTAACAAATTCCGTTTTGAAACTGAAAAAAATCCGACCACTTTCAGAGATTTTAAGCCTGACATTTCGTCTCTGGTTTTCCATCATCAACTTTGTTTCTTCTTATGGAAGCCATTTATTATTTTTTTAATAACTATTAAAAGATGTCAATTACTGGTTGTCATTGATACTCTGAGTAATTGGGAGAGCGAGCTGTTTTTTTCCCCCTTATCCCGAGTATCCTATGACGACATCTTTCATTTGGGCATAAGATTAAAATAATCTATGATTTGAGTGAAAAAAATTAAATTTTTGGAAATATGTGAACTGCTCGATTGTAGAATAAATCTTGTGTGTAATTCGAGCGCAAATTGATTGTCGATTTCAATCGACAATATATCATTTTGCGCTCTTAATACACAAATAGCTATTGTGCACTCCTTTTCTTGGCGTAACAACGCCGCTGTTTGTGGCGATAAAGTGGCTTTAAACAGCCAAAACAAAGTGGAAACTTGGAACCACGCCCCTATCATGATCTTTTTTGTATTTTTTTAACCATTCTTTAACAAATGGTAGTAAATAATGCAAATTGCAACTTTCATCCGTGTTTTACTTCTCTTATGTGTTCTGTTAGTAATAACTAACGAACGTTTTGGATTCTTTAATTTATGATGCTTATGTTTTTTTTATTAAACCATACGATCGTAAACCATGACGTACCGGCATTCTCCCCTGGCGAGAATAGTATACAGTGATTTACCAAGAAGTAGACATAGGGATTTACGTGTATTGTTTTTCCATATGTTTACTTTTAAATGACTAAATTGCTTCTGAAGGTCGCCTAATTTTATGCATCCAAGTTTTCATATTAATTAATGGTTTACGATCGTATGGTTTAATAAGAAAAACATAAGTCAAATTACTTCCGTAATAATAATAATAATATTTTGATTAGCAAACATACTCTGAATTGGCGACAGCTGTCATTTATTTAACTTGCAATGCAACCAAACATAAGGAAGAACTATTTTGGTCAAATAAGAGTTCAAACGTGTTGGTCATTCGTTGTTTTTTCTCTTTCTACCACATTATCTCATTTCAATAACTCATATCGTATCCTCCTACAGACCTCTGCTTCCGCTTCCGCAACTGCGAAAGTTCTGCATACCTTTTCACTTCCGCACCCGCCTCCGATTCCGCTATACCGGAATATGGCAAGGTGCGGTGTGTCGCTCTGACTGAACGGGACGGCCCGTTACTTGATCCGTGTCCGGGTTAGCCGAGTCGACCGTCAGAAGTATCGTGACTTGTTTGCTAGTTAAACTAAATTATAAACTAATTATTCTAGTTTTTATGAAATTTATAATACACTTCCAATTCTGCTTCCGTTTCTGCTTCAGCAAAAAAATGTCTTCTGTTTCCACTGCTTTCGTTTCATCACTAATAAGAGGCTTAGGTACCTTCTCTATGAATCTCAAACCTTCACGAGTCGATTTCTAGTTCAAGAGTATTGAATATGAGCCGGGTTTTGAGTTTGGATATGCGCAATGAATAGCCATTTACGGATAAGGTTTCATTGAAAAATTCCCCTCCTGAAAATCATATTCGATTGTCCATATTTTGTTTTCTTATGTAGTTATGTGAAGACTATGCTAAGAACCTTAAAAAACAATATTATTCATGAGATAAACGATAAACCAGTATGCTCATATGAGTTGCAAATAATTTGAACTGATTTAACAATGTATAGAAGAATATGGTGGCAATTTAAGAAACACCATTTTCAAATAATAGTTTGTATAGTGAAACTGTCCTATATGATATATTATGTGGATGTAATAAAATATGCGTTTAAAACTGGAACAATTATTAGTATGACCATAAAAACATTCGAACTGTAGCGAATATTCCAGAGCGACATCGGGGTGCCATCAGGTCGCGATCAAAGCGCCATCAAGTCGATAAAGGATTAGTCATCGGCGATAAGGTATGAAGGCGGATATGACATTATTTCCGGAAAATAGAACTATTATAAATTAAATAATTCATTAATTGCACATAAATAAATCACGTAATTAAATTTATGTTACCGAACTGTTAAGATGAGCTTGTATATTGTCTTTCCTAAGGGACTCTAATTTTACATTTTCTGGACATTTCTTTTATATTTATGAAATATTGTCCCATTCTTCATTGTTTTGTATATGCTACTAGTTATTTTTGCTTCTTGTTGTCAACCTTATTTTTAAGAAATTCAACTTTGATATACTTGTATAACAATTGCAAATTGCAGTTACGTTGAGTATATTTTTAGGTTATAGCTTTAAGGAATCCTTTTACATGCACCGACAATGAATTTTAAACATTCCACCTATGGCCTACCCTCTATTGTAAAGTATGTACGAGGTATATGGACTCCCTGTCTTTAGCATAAGCACAAAGTGATCTCGTCGGTCTCCGTGTACTAAAGACGAGATGAAACCGGCTCAATCCATTACTCTTTCACTAGGGCCTTCTAAGATATAGTTTCTCCACATATATTCATAATGAATTTGTGGTTTTTCTTATTGTTCTATATGATTTTGTAGCTATAGTGTGATAGAATGTAGATATCTCTTTGTTTCCTTTACCATAGTTTTCCATTCTGATTCCGCATCCTATCAAGGCTTTCTTTTGCTTTTCTTTTGTTTCTACCAGATCAGGCACCTTTTTTGTTGCTTCTTTGTATTTTTCGTAAGATTAAGGTGTTTTTAAAGTAAGATTTCCATCTTTCTTCTTTTATTGTTTTTTGAAATGCCTCTATAGTGTATCTATATTTTTCTGACTTTCAACAATTCTCGTGAGGATTTCTTTGTATTTGTTCGGTTTCCTCGTTAGTTAGCTTGTACATTTTTATATTTACACTTTCAAACGCTCTAGCTCTTTCCATTTTGATTCTCAGCTAGCACTCAAAAGATGGTCGCTGCCTATTGCGGACCCTATTCTCTCTTGTGCATCGATGATTGTTTTCGTTATTTTTCCTACTTAATGCGTAGACTACGATCGATCGCTCTTTTCTGTTCACTACTGCATTTGTATATCACCATTGTATAAAAACACTATTGTACCATAACATTAGTGTATATCTTTCTATAGGGGAACGTGTTACAAATTTTTTTGCACACGGAAGTCTACAATTATTATTGCATTTTTGTTACTCACATTGTCACTATTTAAACCACATTATTTTAAAAAGATTTCTTCTATAGTAAGACTACATTACCTGTGTACCTAATAAAAATGTTTCAGGCATGTAAAAACCATTTATTTGTTACTCAGTTGTAAACGTTGATTAACAAGACAAAACGCAAACGGGTAAACGTCATGTTTAAACGCTACTGACATTTCTTCAAGATCAATTTAAGAACTAATTATTTACGTTTACAAATGAGTAACAAATAAAATATTGTACATTATACGCCAGGTAATAGTTTTTACTGGCTTTAGGAGATGACAGGCTCGCCTGACGGCTCGCCAGTCAACTTCTCCTATCGCCAGTAAAAACTCACTTACCTGGCTAATAATGTAAAATACTATAATATACCGATTGCGCCACCCGTATTATTTTCCCCAAAGCTTACTAAATTACATGTTTAATTCCCCTGGTTAATAGAAACCATAGGTACGACAGTAGAAAACCTTTTACTTGAAAAATATTTGCTGACGTTACTAACATTATACACTACATCGTATATTTATCACTTTATTCGTTCGTAAAACTTACAGCACAATTACTACGACTACGACTAATTAGGCAGTAGCACAGAATTTGTCAACGTCGTTATATATAGGCATTAATGTTTTACGGACGAAGATTGCTGGATGTACTAGGTATACCTAACGACAGTGTGTTAAAATTACGTACTGAAGACGAATAATTATTGAAGAATTGAATAGATCTCAAACTGGCCCACTGTTAGAGTTCCAAGTAATGGTGCATGATAAATAATAAAATAAACCGATTTTGAGATTGCCTCCAGTATTACGAAACGGGGTTCAAGAAGAGAGCATGCAAATTAATGATTCAAATTTTTAAGATTGGCAAAGGTTACAAACCTTTTAGATACTTGTTGCCAAACAAACGTTTTTATGTCAAAAAAAACGAATGATAATTTATAGTCGTTTCTTTCATGGGTTTTTATCGAGCGACTGACTATACATCACTAACATAAACTTTTATACTATAAAAGTACCTTGTAATTTATACGAACTTTCACTGTGTTTAGTTATTATGGATTTGTGCTTGAATAACCCGTATGTGCTTTGTAATTTAACATAAACGTATAAAAGTAAAACTTTTTCGTGTACTAAAGCAATACTTTGTGTGGTGAAAAGAGATTGACCTATGTTACCGAATGTTTATGGGGAACCTGTTTGTTTACAAATAAATAATATTTCCAAGAGCTAAAAATGAGATTTTACACTCGCCGCACTTTCACCCTAAAGCCGTTTCATATTTTTCTGACAAAACCATATTAATTGAAAAAGATATTGATGTTATAAGAAAAGTGAGTTCATCGAGGTAGAAACAATACAATGACTAACTTATCGTGAAGGACTGGGAACTCTCGTATCCGGAAATAAATGAAACAAGTTTATTTGACGTCTATTTCGCCATTGTTGACGGTAGTAACTTATGGCTTACATGCTTACATAGAAACTTTTTATCGAGTGAAACTTCGGCTTCAGGCCAAGTTTGCAATCTGCATATTTAATATTTCAAAAAAGTCATTTCGTAGTCAATTAAACAATATCCATATATCATAAATACTACTGTTTATTCGACACATTGTAATTATTTAATCAACAATGTATTTTAAGATGGGAACATCTGTGTGATGTTAACACTATCATCTGTACTTGGTAATTACAAGATTGCGCAAATAATTCGTAGGTATTTATGCTGCTTTAATTGTTCTTACGTCAGCATTATTATGAATTACTGTTAATTATCAACGTATTCCCTAACACAATCCGTACTAGTGCACTAATTATGGTTATAATTAGACAACATACATTCAGAAGAGAATGATGCTCATTTGGCAACGAACTGTAGGAATATCTTTTAATTGAACCCCCAAATATAATAATTAATAGTTCTACTAGTGTAACTATCATCATCAAGTTGGTCATTCTTCCGGTCCGATCAGCGATTTCACAAACGGCAGCAATCTGTTTTTACCACCCGGGAAATATAACGATTCGGCAGCAGGCTGGGACTTTTACATACCACCGAGTAGTACGCGCAGTATCTTGCACCGCAATGACTCTATCGGTGTGGCACCTACGGCGGCAAGAGGATTTACATATTCTCTTTTTACCTATGTTAGTGTTACCTAAATTTTTCGGCTCTTGGCATTTTCAAAGTTTTCAAAATATACGATTTATGGATAACAATTGCGGTGTGAACCTATTCTCCATTGGAATATTCGTTGACTCAGTGGGTATTCGTCATTAAAGTGGAGGATTCCCAGAAGAGAAATCAGAGGGGGTTTCTCTTGAAATTGAAGTTTGGTGTACACGTCAGTTTCGTTTAAGGAATTGTACCCACAATAACATATTTCTGGCGCTTTCTGAGTTTCATGAACGAGTAGCTACTATGATTATTGATGAATATGTAGTCTTGTTACTGCCATATTATGGAATATTAACTGGCTTCAATTCCGAATTTTTGTTGTAAATTGTAATATTGAAGAAATTCTCATTATGCAGAAGTGGCATTACTTTTTTCCCAAAAATGTGGTTGGAATAGTGGTATGCTTTTTATTGCTATTCTAAGAGCCATTTTTGTTACGATAGATTATCTTCAATGAAGAAAAGCGGTCCAAGGAATTATAAAGCTAAAACATACTCAAAGCCCACGGTAATTTCCCTAAGCAGGAAACAGTAAATAATGGATTTAGTAGCGGTTTCTACGAAAAAGCCATTTCGTAAGACGGTACAATATCTTACCTTCCCCTTATAAATAATGAAACAAAAAGTAGAAAAAAGATTGCCTTGCAATTAACGGAGTGGTAGCAATTACTGTGTAAGATAAAGCAAAAGCCCTAAAGCTATAGATACGGTGCGGTAAACTTAATGTAAAAGCAAAAATTAGATGGTATGAGTACCAAACAAGCTCGCAAACAAGTTTACAGAAAATATCCAAATTTAATACTGTACCTACAGAACGTAACTGGCGAACATACAAAAGGGAGAAACTTTACGGTTAAACACCAAAGGCAACAAATGCAAAAGGCAAAAGATTTTACGTTTCGGTTAACCTCCAAATGCAAAAGATCCCCCTAAAGCGATTACCTTATATAAAGCATATCCTGATGTATGTATGTGTAGCTCCTCGGATAAGGTATTGTTAAGGTATTCAGTTACTTTACCTTCAACATTGAGTACGTCGACCACAGGGATGAACATTTCCATATCTTTCACTGTTAATACACGTACTTTAGTACAGTTGCAAAAGAATTAATTACATTGTAATTTCAAACATCTCACTCGCCAATAAAACGCCTCATTTATACACTCATTGCATAAATAACTATTAAATGTTCCTACGGGAACAATTGCAAACGGCAAATTACATACGGCCCTTTATTTTCCTTAACGGGCGGTTCTGCAAATTAACCCACTAATTTCTACCTTGTATTTCTAACCCGTAGCCAGAAATAGATATTTTCGTGGACACAATCTTCGTAACGAAGCGCCTAACTTAAACCGCTTCTGGAAACCGGGTGTTCAGCAGAGCTGTATAATTAACATACGATATTCATAACTTCGCGTATGAAACTTCAAGGCTGGAGAAGGGTGCTTCGTTACAGAAAAGTAAACCTCTATCGTGCACAGACAGACTTAATGCATCATTAATTCTTTCTGTGTGCTTTCCCTCTTACTCACGTTCTTTTGAACTGTTTTCTGTTCTGTTGCCTCTAGAACGTTTTATTATTTACTTGCATTAGTCTTCTCTATCTCTTATGTTTTGCAATGCTTTCTTTTTTATTTTTGGACTTTCTGAGTACCTTTAACGTTGGGCATGGCTTCCATTATTTACTCTAAGTATTATCTAAATCGCTCGAGAACCAACAGGTGAATGTAACCCAAGGGGTAATCCTTCCTTCGGTACATGAACTATTTGGGTGTTGTAAAAAATTTGCTTCACGCCAGGTTTAGGATACCTACCACAACCGTTGACAAATGTTTACTTTACAAACAATTAGGTAGCTCTTCAATGCATTCCTAAGATTCCGCATAAAAACTAGAAAGTACTTAGCATTTACTGACATACCATATTTTGAACTTTAGGCACCTGCTGATATAAAAAGGTCATTTATCAATAACGTAATTAATAAATTTAATAAGTTATGAATAATATTAATAACTATGTTTGTGATTAATTATTACAAACCTTGCAATATTCGACGTATCTATAAATATAAATTGGGATGCATAGAAGCCATCATTCATATAACAAAATGTGTGTTAACGTTCTCGTAAAGGCTAAAAGGCTAGGTATTCGCATAATTATATTCAACACAGTTATACCGCGCCAAATGGTAATCACATACTAAAGATTGTTTTTACGCGGTTACAGTTTCTGGTCCAGATTCTCGATATCCATGACACCTATTTAATTTTATGCGTGGACAACCGTCAATACGAGTCTTAGCTTTTATGATGTGAGATTCGATCAAAGTAGCTACATGAGTAAATATTTTATGATGTCATTTGAAACATTAGGCATTTTAGTTTATGTTGTTTGGTTTAGTACAATGCGAATGCGACAATCTACCTAGTATTCAAATTGAGTAAATTTCCAAAAAATAGATTTACCTAAATGGACTTAATGACCATTACTAGAGCTACAGTCATATTCTTTTCTTTCTCGTTCATAAAATTCCATTATAGGTAATGTTTTCTGTATGAATAATAGAATTTTTCGAAACTTCCGTGTTTATTCCAATAGCTATTGGTTATACATTACATTAACTCAGTTGTAAAACCCAACGCCCATCTTGCTCTGCTGGCTGATCGACCATTTTTTGTCACTTATTTTTAAATATAAAATAAATTAAAGCATTGAATAAAAACACTATTTATTCAATGATTAAAGTGACCACATGCAAACTGAAGATCCGCTTTTCTCAGTGAGGTGTTCGGATTTTTTGTTAGAAAGGTGTTGATATTACACACTTGATTCTTCCAAATATATTAATACTTGTCATTTATTTTCGAACTGAATTCTATACAAAGTATGGGCCAGAAATAAATTCATTTTCGCATCCGGCTTGCAGTACAATGCACCTACAATGTAAAATAACACATTATACCTACAACTTGTGCAAATATTTAACTAAACAAACCTTTTGTTTGTCATTAGTTTTATCGTCATCTTGCCACGAACATCCGATTGCGCCATAAAAAAACAGATTGGAAGCTGCTTTGCTTGAATTGAATGTTATAATATAAGCGTTGAGTGAATACTCAATGATATAAGTGAATTCGTCTTTGTGCAATTTCGGGCAACTCTATCGTTCCACGACGTGTTTTCCCATTTAAATCAAGCTTCATTCGTCAATTCATGCAGACTTCTGCAACCTTATAAAATTTCTCTCGATTGGAGTTTGGATTTGGCTTTCGTCTTAAAACAGAAAGAAGTCAGTTAGCAGACACTCTACAATTTTAATCTCACTGTTTGAATTCATCTCCTATATTTTATTACTAATAGATAATATTAAAAAGATCTACACCTACATTCTACAACTTTTTGGTTTGGGCATCGTCACGAATTACAAAGTATAATAAGCACATTGTGTTATTTGTACAGTATCAACGACGAAAGACCAGTTAATCTTCTATCACAGCGTTATTCTAGATCAGACAAAATGTTTCAAAAACGTGCATATTTTTAAGCGCCTTTCAATTTCAAAAATGAATGATTGTTTTCCCAATTTGGTACACTGTCCGTTAATTTGCTTGTTATTGGAATTTTGCAGGGTATTGAAACATATTACTTGGGTTCCATAAAGTGTCTGTCATTTAGTTGTATAATGGGTAGAAATTTGGTAGGTGCATAATGCCTACACATCTTTCCTCTGTATTCAACATCGCCGTTCCGACAAAGCCTTTCCACGTCTTCCGCATGACACTTTCTCACGCAATACCCAACTTAATCAACAAGAAGCAATTTACGTATCTTCGTTCCCTTCGCTAAAAACTGAAAACGGTACAGATTCAACATTATGACAGGAAGGAAATCCACCCTTATCCTCACCTCATCGACGATGGAAACAAGTACGTTTCCTCGCGCAAAAAGCAATCTGACATATTCGCCAGACCCTTACAAAAGCCCTTCCAATTCCCTGACCGACTAAGCTTTGATCCTCGAATTGTAGTAGTCCCACAGCTGCCCTTCCTGCACAATTAACCGACCGTTGGCATATCCCACTAACTCCTGGAAATCACAGGCAATACGCTTCCGACACGCACACTGTGACCGCAGTGCGCTACAGCACCAAGAAAACATAGACCCACTTCTACAACTGGCAACTCACATTAAATACAGTAGGTACCTTCGGGCAACGCATTTACTGATATGGTCTCGATAGACTTCAACACACATACAAAACCTTCATTAGACCACTCATAGACTACAGAGACCCACTTTGCCGCACTCTTAGTTCAGGAAACGCTCTCACATCTCCACATGCGAGCATAATATACTTAGTAAAATACAAAGATTAGATCCGTTTTATTCCGCCGAACTCAAAAAGCAAAAACCAATTGGTGCATTGCTGTGTTTATGGCAACACTCCTCCCACAAAATCCATCAATGACCGTGCAATAAATCTCCTTGCTGACCGAACCTCGAAAAAGTTTTCCTGGATTCCTTCCCGAACCCCTCGATGATTTTCTGCTGGAATTCAAGGTGCTTCTGGACCTGACTCCGTACAGCATCCCATGAACACATCTAAAATTGTATCACACTTCCCGTTTTTGAATACGGTTTTCAAACAATTGATGGACTTCTTGTAAATTCTCCAAAAGTAGGAAATGCTCTACGTAACAAGATGTGAATATTTAACTTTCATCAAAACTAATCCTACAACTTGATGACAATTTAATTACTCATTGTAATAGGACAAATTTATTTAATAGTACCTATATTTCAGAAAAAGAAAAGCAAGTCTTTAAAGCACGCGCAACGGGTTTAAACGTTGGAAGTGCTTTAAAGACCAATTATTATACACGTGTTTGGTATAGTATTTCGTGTTATACCTGCAATATAATTTAAAAATAAGGAAAACAAATGGAATCATATTGACGAATGCATGTCTAATTGAGTGGGCTGCTTATTTCTAGGCCCATGATTGCTTGACATTTAAAAATCACCGTCTTTGTAAATAAAATGACTGCGGTTGAGAAAGATAAAACACCGTCCATTGAGTGGCTTGCTGCAGAAGCAGAAGGAAAGTTGGTACCTGCAAAATTCAAGTTCAGTAAAGCGTACTATAAAGAGTATGAAGTTGTTGACATGGATGAATAGGAAGAGACCTTTAAACAAAGTTTTTAATGCATCGATAATGCTGGCATATATGAAGGAAATGTCTAAGGTATTTAAATCTTTTACCCTTTGGTACATCCTAAACTTCAAAAAATACCGCGATTAACAGTGGAACAGATTTGACAGCATACCTACCCTAAATCACTTGTTTGTGAAAGCTTCATGCTAGATTTCATAAGTTTTCTAAATATTGAATTATGAATTTCTCCATTTTGTGTATCTCAACCATATGCATATTTTATGGTGTACAGCAAATTGATTGCTCTTTTCAACAAGCATACAAAAGTTGCATCCATTTCCGGTTTAGCCGAAACTGATACAGGAAGTTTCAATATGCGATTGGAAAGATCGTAACGTCACAAATTGACAAATTTTTCGTAAAATCATAATTAAAGTCGCCTTGGGCCCCTTTTGTATAACATACTGCATATTAAACAACAAGCGACTCAAATACGCAGGCCCCTTAGATATTCTTGCACTATTCTTTCATTAGAACTATTTCTGTATGTATACCGTATCTATCCCTCAACAAACTTATAATACTGCGTGTTATAATATTTTAAATTCCCGCAATAGATAATTTCAAAGCTACAGCTTCTAAAATTACGGAATCATATGCATCTAGAAGGTCATAGAAACACAGTCATGGTAATGGTTATTAGTAAAGGAGATCTGGATATCTGTTACTGAGTGTGCCGGTGTACCTGTGTCATGTTCTCTTTTAAATCTACACTGCGCTTTCGGAAAAATAAAATTCTCAAAAATCCACTACTCCAGCAGATTCAATCCTACCCTCACACACTTTTGATAATTGACATCTGCCCTATTCTGGTTCTTTATTTGGTTTTAAAGTCGCCATACCTACTACTTATTAATGATCTTCGAGATCGCTTATAATTTTACTGACTATCCGTCAATCTGTCCGTGCGTGTACACGGTAACTTTGTTTAGAAAATTCCAATCGCTTTGAGAATTTAAACACATGCGCTCTTAAGAAATGTCGGTATTCCGTTGTATCGGATTTTTTGTTTCAATTGCGTTAACTCTTCGCCTGATAACCGCACATGTCATTCAGCTCTGTGATGTCACAAAAACGTCAAACTTGACGTGCAGGTTATAGGCCAAAAAGCGTTATTTTCCGTTATTTAGTATAGGGAAAATAACATTTTTGGCAGATATCGTGCGCATTAAGTTTAACGTCAGTGATATATTACAGGGCTATTTGCCTGCGCTTAATAAGGAACCCTTTACATTGTCTGAGCAGTGTTATAACATCAGAAATATCATGAATGTCTGGAGCTGAATCTTTTGTTGACTTAATAGCCGTTTCCAGAAATCTTTAAGGAAAGAGACTTGTGCATCGCCAGTCAAAGAATGATTTGAATTTATCTCAAAAGGGGTGCCAAATATTGTAAAAAATGAGGTATCCATGAAATTTTCCAAGGGGGATATATCATCGCACTTTTAATCCTTTTATTCTTATCCCAGGTTTCTTTAATGGACCAGTCCCTATTCAGGTTGCAACAGAATTGTTTCCGGCTTCAGCTTTCATTCAAAGAAAATTCCAGGATGCACATTAAATAATCTTCATCACTAGATTATATCCAAAACCTTTGGGGCCTAAAAGCGTAAGACACGTCTGGTTGCATTGTTTCAAGGTCGTGACCTAGGTCGTGATGATTAATTATAAGTGCATGTGGGGTGTGGAAACCAGTGATTCTGGTTAAATCGGCTGTTTTGCAGTTTTCACAAAAAAACATACGCTTGATTCACATTGCAAAAAATATTACACGATAGCTATCGACCTTCCGCTTTTTAATTTACGAGTTTCTGTGGGTTTTTGCAAATTATAATCAGCATTTTCTCAAAACGTACAAGTATTTTCGTTGTGTTGTTATTCGCATGTTTGAAGTAGCATTTATTGCCACTCACCATCAAAAACGAACCGAAACCGACCCTACGTTCATACTAGGAAGAGAAAATTACTGCCCACTACATCCAAAACAATTATTGAACTCCCATTATAATAAGATCGTTAGTTAAAATTTATTGAATTGGTGTAGGTACTTAACGCCACATATAACTTATCATTTTTGTTTGGACATGCAGCGCGTAGAATTTTCAAGTTTTGTTTTGGTTGATCAATCACAAGCAAGTACTAAAATTGTGCATCCCCTCGTCAACTCCTGTGTAGATGAATTTTTCTTATCTGTGTCCATACTAAAGACGTTTACAACCTAATTAAATTAATTTTTCTGCTTTTAACTTTGCCTTTATAGGTTAGGATTAGGAATAAGTTAGAGACAGGCAACTACATCAACAATAAGTAGCCTTATATAGCTTCCACATGTTGCACACTATGTGTGTGTCCAACATTGGCCATACCCAAAAAGTACCTAACAAATAATCAAAATCAAAATGTCATCGATTTCAACTCCTTATCGCCTTCATCAAATATAATTCAATTTCACTTTAGACGATTAAAATTCCCGTTACTTAATTGGCTAGGGAATCAAGCAAGCCTAATTTTAGATCAAGTGATTAAGTAACAGAGAATTTAATCAGCATCTTTGAAACTAGACAGTGTATAACCAAATGAAAGGGAAAATAAAAAAAGCATAGATTAAAAGTCGTTTAGCTGTTACCTTGTCTCAAATTTGTCTTTGTACTCGTAGTTTTGTTGGCTACATGCCTAATGCTAAGTACTTTGTCAACTGTTGTCATTACAGGATCCGTAACACAGTACTCAGTGTTACCTAATTGATTAATGGACAATCTGATATTACCAGAAATGGAAAAACCAAGCTAATATGTTTTGAGTTTTCGCTAAATGATTTCAAAATGTGATTTTGGTATATATCTGCGCAATTATCCAATACGTTTGTGACATTTTGAGCATATTCCCTTATACTGTTCGTAAGGCTGCCGCAAAAAGTAATTTATGTCTAAAAATATACCTAGTAGTGTAGGTATGAATGCACTTGCAGTTTGGAGTCTAGTGTACATTCACCTTCATAAGAGACTGTAGGTATGAAGAGAAATAATTTTAAAGGAACCAACAAGCCAAAATTGAAAATCAAGTGTTAGATAAAGTTTTGATCATGTTATAAAAGTTAGAACCCAGAAATGTCACAAATGGAGGTAGCTTTTGGTAATTTTTGGTTAGAATAAATCAATTATATTGTCCTTTTAATTTCTCTACTATGCTCTAATAATTTTTTAACTCCACCACCGATATATAAAGTAAAATCTAGAAACAAGTCCTTAGGAAATATTTTCCTGTATATAGACAACACGCTATTCATTCATTAATATTGCTACGTCAATTTTGATATTGTAGATATTATTGTCGATGTACGAGTAAGTAAAGCACGTAGATCGTAGCATGCAGAAGCATGTCTTAGTGTATAACCAATGCTACTGCCAAGTAAGACTATATTAAATTTTCTATAGCGATCCTCTCATTCCTAACCATTTATGATGGAAAAATTGTAGGTAGTTAATCATACTATGCCTTATTACATCAAACTGCACTTCAAGTAATGTTAAATCTGAATATAATAAATGAAATGCAAAACTACAAAAGTAGTTTCTATCATTGAATAAAAACACTTTTTATTCAATGTTTCTATATAGTAGGAGTATATATACTTTTATAAGCTGCAGTACACTATACTTCATCGTGCCCGCGAGCAAAGTACAGCACTAAAGGATTACTTCTTTAGATTAATAGATAAGTATCTTGTTCCTTTGAACAATGTGTGACTAATAGTCTATTAACGTTTGTTTCGTTACGTAGGTGCCGAGAAAACTAGGCAAATATTTTTAAATGCTTATCTTCATTAATGATAATCTGTTATCTGCTCCTTCTGTTGGGTTTCCGTTTTACGTACGTCGGTTCAAATAGCAAGCACCGATTTTTATTCCATTCTAAATCCCACAAGAATTTTCGAATACCTTAAAGGGAAAATGGTGTTATATCAGGCAACCCTTCAATTTTTCCCCACTTCAAAGCATTAATATTAGTTGCATGTACAACACAAATTTTAACTCTGACCATCGAGACCGCTGTCAAGTCCATGTTCTGTATCGTTCAGTTTGGAATGCTGGAATGTACCTGATTTGTGGTTTACGTTCAAGTTAGACAATCCAATTTATTTTCGTACCACAATATCAAGCTTATCATCTGTAATGAAAGCGCCTCACTTTGTTATTTGAGGTAGGTTTTAAAAGAATCATTCATAACAATCCTTGTCCTTATCGATTGCCACCCATTAAGTTATGAATCAACTTCTGACTCCACATACGCCATTGCCTATTACATTAGGTTCCACTAATTTGAAAATTATTCTGTACGCGAACCCCTTTACGGTGAGTAGCTTAATTAAAACGGTCGCGTCCAGGTTGTAAAATTGTACCTATATCACGAAAAAAAGCAAAATTAATTTTCTATAAAAAATGAAACCATGACCCTATAATAAATTCAGGACCACACCAAATACAAAACATGACCTTGCTTCATCCCAGTCAGGCGGTGCAATTGTTGTTTTGTGTTTAATAATGTGCACAATCATCGTTCAAGTAATAGGAATGACGATAACAAGCGATTCAGATCGCTTTTGAACTATTTCCCGACATACCTCTATATCAACAATCACTATTTATTCACCAAACATGAATCGTTTACCGTTCGCTTCTTGATAATGTCAGAGGTGTAGATGATATTTTTAACAAAGGATTACATGAAATAATATGACACAATCTGATGTATACGTTTCATTAATAACTATTTTATTTTTTCAATCAAATTGTTTACTAATTGAATGAAATTCATTTATTATAAACGATATAGGACGGGTCTTTCATGTTTCAGTTAAACTTGTGTGACAGATCACCTATTTAAATGCATTTGTTTGCTTGCATAAAAATTAACCGTCAGGTAAGTTTAACTCGACACTGAAAGACCGGTAGGTATTGTTTCTATTTGTTCCTTTTAAATCATTAATAAAGAGAAAACAATCAAATTCAACAGGGTTGTCCTCTCTTAATCACACGAGAATAGCTCGGAGCAGGACATTTCGGTCCCGCCGTTTCGGTCCCGCCATTTTGGACCCGCCATTTCGGTCCCGGTCATTTCGGTCCCGGCCGTTTCGGTCCCGGTCATTTCGGTCCTACAATTTATTTTTCTCTATCACCAGCACATTGTTTAATAAATAAATTGAACTTTTGCTTTATGCGAATTGTATTCAATGTAATTAATAATGATTTTATTCATACAGGTCACAACACAATGAGGCAAATCTTATAATTATCTCAAATTTCTAATAATAATCGTTAGTTAATTACCTGGACGCCATAAACAAATAAAAAATAAAATAAAGAAAATCATATGTTTTACAAAATACATTTTATTATTTGTAATATAATATTACATGGTCAATATAATAAACATGATGCCTCGGGCGTAAATAAACCGTTATATGACACATTACACTAGTTCATCAAAAAATTGTGAGCAATTCCTTGAAGGAGTTCGTTGTGTGTTCTATTATTTCTATCTTGCAGAATATTTAGTATTCTATTGTCAGCTTGTATATATTTTCTTCTTTTTGGAATTGGCCCGTCACCACGGATATACTCCTCAAATGTTTGGTCTCTTCCCGATTGAACTTTTTTAAGAGAGTCAATAAATTTCCAACGCGTTGGGTGATCCATTCCCATCTCGGCCTGTAGTGCTCTGTGCGCAGCTTCCACAATATTATTTGTCCTTGCATCGCCATTTAATGTTCTTTCAAAAACAGTCCATAATTCTGGTGGAAAGGTTGACTCTCTTCGATTTCCCCTTCGATTAGGGCGCCCAATGTAGGCGAACCAGTGTAATATTGGTTCAAGTTCTACTGGTGTTGACTCGCTGAGTTCCTCGAATGCGTCGTCAAGATTATCGATAGGCACAAATGCCAGAGCTACAATTTTCCTAGCAGCCAAAGCGAAGTCTGCATCATTATTGTCAATCCTTCTCCCGCTAACTTTTTTTTCATATTTTTCATCAAATGAAAAAGACATCCAAAAAAATTTGAATTTGTAAACGCAGACCGCATAGCATTTATTGCTGCCAGTTTGAAATCTGTGGAAATAGAATCTGGCAAAAAGTTTGGCCAAAAATTATGTGGGCATGCGCAGTGACTGCGCAATGCCAACTTTCTTATTTATGGAGATATTGCTTTGAAATTTTAACCACAGACGCTTCTAGTAAAGGCAAACGTTTCGCATATAGTAAAAATAATGTGTGGGCATGCGCAGTGATGTGTGGGCATACTGCGCAGTGGCAAAATTCTTATTTATGGAGATATTTCTTTGAAATTTTAACCACAGGCGCTTCTAGTAAAGGTAAACATTTCGCACATAGTAAAAATTATGTGGGCATACGCAGTGACTGCACAGGCTGCTCATACCCAACTTTCTTATGTATGGTAATATTTCTTTGAAACTTTATTTTACTTATTTAACTCCTTTCTTTCTCTGGACGTGGACGTGCTTCAATATGCAGATTCGACATTTTGTGTGCTTTTGGTGACGATGCGTCGTTTCAATACTTTGTGTTACGCGGCAATACCCACGAGTGGGTTTTGGAACATTTTTTCATATGTTCTCTGCTGTTTATTGGGTAGCAAACAGTAGGCAACCGAAAACACAAAACCTCCTCGTTCAGCCATAATGACATATACCTGGCCAAACAATTGTGTAGCAATGCGAAATGTTCCATCCACATAAATTTTTTTCATTTCTTGAGACCAATTTCCATACGAAGATTTTCCAAAAATTAGAATGCGTTCATTGTCTCTTTCACCCGAATCATGTAGAAGGAAGTTTTCAAATTGATCACGTTGAAATTCATATTGTGTATACTCGGGTAGGATAATGAGCGCAGCAAGATTATCAGGCTGGACAGGTGCTGCCCTCAGGATGATTCGCCTTCTCTGAACAACTTTTTTTAACGCATGGTAGGCTTTGCATATAAAAAATTGAAAAACTGTTGACATTTTCAGTTCCCTTTTGTGCAGGCGGTGCATTATTTTAAATAAAAATGTCATCAGATAGTGATTGTAGTGTTTTGGAAAGCACCCCACCTGAACTTAGAGCGGCTGCCGCAAAATTGTCAAATAATTTGTTGCCGATAAAGAGTAAGTCCCGATATGAAAAAACATATGTCAGTTACAAGAATTGGTGCGCTCAAAAAGGAGCAAAGAATTTTTATTCCGAAAACGTGGTATTGGCTTACTTGAGTGAAGTTGGGGAAAGTAAAAAACCTAGTACATTATAGTCAACATATTCCATGTTGAAAAGTACTCTTAACATTAAACATCAAGTTGACATCTCGAAGTTCGCTAAATTGATAGCATACTTGAAAAGGAAAAATGTTGGCTATGTCCCAAAAAAGTCATGTGTTTTTACAAAACAAAATATCGATATCAAACACTAAAAGTCCTAAGAAAACTGTGTCTTACGCTTCAAATCAAGAATTTCAATTTTCTAATCAGAAATTGCAGCAAGGTTTGTCCTTAAATATTAGAGGCTATGATGATCAGGCAACATTTAATTTTCATTTTCATTACTCTAATTCCACCAACGACAATGAAAAACATTGAGCGAATTAGTTGCTAAACTTGAATTTATGCGGTTCAGTAAAATGTGTATAGTTATTATCAAAATAAAAAGTAGTTTGTTGTCGTTTTATTTAAATTGTCATCCAAATAAACGCAGAAGTACGAATGGAGACTACCTCAAGAGCAATCTACTTGAAAATCAATCGCAATCACAAAACACCAGCGTGAGCTTAATACTGAAATCAAGTCGGCATTGGCGTGCAGGTTGGGAAGTACTTTGCCGACCTCAAAAGGGGTTCGCAAAAGATGTCAAACAATTGCTCACTTCCAAACTTCAAAATAGTTGGCAATTGACATATTACATATATGATTGTGAATAAAATTATTTACTAAGACTGTTATGCAACGGACTCCGACATTCGCACCAAGGGCTCACGGTACGAAAAATATGGGTTGAGCTCAGGCGCCTGCCATTTCGGCCAAGACATCACTTGTTTCATTGTAATAGTATACAGTTTGTTTCAAATTAAGTCGGCACTATTGCCAACTTTTATAGTTTTAGAGGTAGAAAATGTGATTTTTTTTTCTACTGAATCCAAACCTGTAATTAAAAAAAACAAAAAAAAACATGTGACTTTTGATGTGGAACACCTTGTATATTATTACACCATAAGACAGTTTATTAAATTCTCTACAAAGGTTCTTAATGAACCATAGCCAAAATACTTCAAGAACCAATTTCAGTTATTTTCATTAACTGGAACTAGGACTTACTATAGTAGGTTGTTAACAAAACAAGAATAACAGGCAGGGGAAATAAGTAATACATATAAAAATAAATTAAACAAATATAGCAAACGAGCTCCTGGGTATGGCTATAGCATGTGCAAAACCAAATTTTAAACCTGATGTTGGTTTTGCTTTTATTTAAAGTGTATATGTATGAAATTTCATTAGAATGCCTCCATAAATAAGCTGCGCATGCGCAAAATCAAATTTTGAAACTGTTGTTAAATTTTCATTTATTCCAAGTGGTTATGCACCAAATTTCATTTAAATCCCCCTATAAATCAGAAAGTTGGCACTGCGCATGCGCAAAACAAAATTTTGAAACTGGCGTAAAATTTGGTTTTATTCCAAGTGCCTATGTATCAAATTTTATTTAATTGCCTCCATAAATAAGGAAGTTGGCACTGCGCATGCGCAAAACCAAATTTTGAAACTGGCGTTAAATTTACTTTTATTCCAAGTGGCTATGTATCAAATTTCATTTAAATACCTTCATAAATAAGAAAGTTTGCAATTCGGTCTGTAAATGGTCGAGATGCGCAAAGGGCACTGTGAATGCTGATCGATTAGGTTCAACTTTTGGAATTGTGTTTTATATGGCTAAAGCTATGCGCATATTGAATTTCATGCAATTCGGTTCATAACTAACGGAGATGTCAAAAGGGCCTACTTTATTTTTTGGACTACATTGCCAATTCACGAACTCCGATCTACAAATTTGATAAAGAATCCACCTGCAAAATTTCATCGTAATCGGTCCATTCGTTTGAGTTATCGTGCTAACGGACGGACGGACGGACGGACAGACAGACACAACAAAATTATAAACTCGCTAGGAGCTCGTTAATAACTTACAAGTTACAATAGATACCTACCTATGTTCAAAAACATTTTCTTCAGTATAGGACGCGTCAAAAGCATATTTTCTAGGAAATAAATTTAAACAGGATTATGTAATAAACTTGGTTAGCTGTCAGATACTTTACAACAAACAAGTCATTTTACAATTTTCGTAGATAACTAGATCTAAATGAAAATAATTGAAAATTCTTGGTTATTCGAAGTATTTTGGCTATGGTGCACTAAGAACTTTTGTAGAAAATTTAATAAGGTGTCATATGATATTATAGTATACCGGGTGTTCCATATAACAAAGTTACATTTTTGTTATTATCTGAAAAATGCGATGTTGTTTTGTTTTAATGGCAGATTTGGATTCAGTAGACAAAAATACACAGTTTGTGTAATTTAACCGTCTTTTTAACTCTACAACTAAGAAAGTTAGCAATAGTGCTGACTTAATTTGAAACAGACTGTATAGGGGTATGTTCAGGGTTTATTAAGCGGCAGAGCAAAGCGATGCAAGCTTTATAGGGGAGTCGATGGTGTCCGTCTGTCCGTGAACACGATAACTGTCAAACGCTTCGACCGATTTGGTTCAAACTTTGCACAATTGACCTCTATGCCACAAGCAATAAACCTATTGAAAATGGGTCAAATCCAATGACCCCTTGGGGTTACAAAATTATATTGTTAATTAAAAGACCGTGTCAATGAACAATAAATTTATCATTGCATAAAACAGAACATAATGTACAACTGTAAATCTTTTGGAAAAATGTTATTAAATGCATTTCAGATTGCCGAAGCTTTCGCATTCTAAGCTATAGGTTACAGGCGTTTCTATTATGAAAGAAGTATGTAAAATGCTGTATACTGCTTCAGATAATTAATATAGCATAACAAATAACAAATGACTTGTATTGTACCTACTGTGATAATAACACTCAGCTACATCTGCAGAAAGACGTAACGCATTGTTGTATGGTAATTAACACTTCTTTAATTGACACACGTTGGCGGAGAGTAACTAAAATTATTGATGATGATTGCTACCAATGCAAAAACATTATTTAATAAAGTAAGAATTAATTTCTACGTTATATTTAATTAATATTCAACGAGTTCCAAGCTAATGTACCTTTGGAATGATTCGTTTTTGCATTTGGCGTGTGTTTTTTAACCATTGTCATGATCTCTATTCGGTTTAATGACAACGGCACGGTTTAATATAGTCAGTGATTAGGGTATTGGAACACTAAGAAGGCGTTGGAATTGTTTGGTAAAAAAATATTACAAAAAGTAGAAACAAAGAATTTTACTTCCTTGTTTAATGTTGTGCTCCCATCCTCCACTCCTAATGGCTTTAGACTGACTCTTCGTAGCATCAATTCCTGCAGGTAGTCAATCTCATCTTAGATATTCGTACCGAAAGTGTTTCAGCGTCTGTGGAAAATTCGTTAACAAATAAAAATGTAACGTCACCGCAAAGCGCCATCTAGGGGATAGGAAGAGCTCTAAATACTACATTGACTTTTATGCCATACTAAAAATATCACAAGCAATAGCTATGAAAATACAAATATTTAAGAGCTATTCCGATTTTTGTTATCTACGAATATATCCAACTATAGTAGGCGTACCTATAGCTATAAATCCATTGAACGAGATGTGACTTAAGGCCCTGCGGTTCTTCTTGCGGTAGCAATTCTAAAAGCTTTTTTGGAGAAAATAAGTTATACACCCAGTGATGTGTAGTGGGTTCCACCAGTGCAGTTGTTGAGATCGAGGTGAAATTTTGTAGTGTTTCGCTGCTGCTCAATTGTGGGGTTAGCTGCTGTAGTTGTTGGTTTGCGATGAACAAGGGGGCGTCGACTGCAATTCTGAGGAATTTATTCTGGAGTACTTGAATTCTTTGGAGATCGCTTTTGGTTATATTACCCCATACCATATGCCTGTAGAGGATTAAAGGACATTAGTGCTGTGTACAGGGTGATTCAAATTCGTGATTCACAATTGGAATCTCCGCAACGGTGATACAGCGTAGGTTAAATGGGGGCAAAGTTACCCCTTTTTGTGACTGAAGAAACGCTTTTGAAATGTTTGAAAAATCCCGTTAGTACCTTAATGGGCACTTTTTTCGGGAATTTGTATCTGGTATCAGAATTTCCACAACACGGTAGATGTAGAAGTTACAAACTACTCCTTTCTTAAGTTCTTACGGGTGCCACATTAGATTTTTACGGAACCCGATAGAGGACAAAAAAAGAATTTCACTTTGAATGCATCACCATCATAGCCATATTGATTCAGCAAGATTTAGTTACCCCGTGGATGTTTTGTTGAGAAATGAATATAAAACTTTTGATTTTGAAATGTTTCTTGTAAATTTATGTAAAAATATACAGGGTGACCGTATGTAAAAAAATTGGTTGATAGAGGAGATGAAGACAAGCACTTTTTCCAAATCAACCCAGGGTCCAACGTGTTTCGTTTGGGAGCCACCTCCAAAGAAATGGTGAAATTTGGATTTCTTCTTTAATTTTTTTCTCAGCAACCATAAGAGTTACAAAGATGAATGACACGTCTCTGAATAGGTTTTCGGGTATGCCCTATCCGATGTTGAAAATTTTCAAAATTCCTGCCACGAAAGGGCACACCCCGAAAAAAATTCTGAAAAAAAAGTTATATTCATTTGAAGATTGGGCCTTCGAGTTACAAAGTCCCGCCTAACCTAATTTTGCATGTAGTTAATTGAAAATGTTGCAAATAACAAAAAAATAAAGATTTAAATCGATACTACGATACTTGCAATAATATGCTTATTGATTGTAATGGAACTCTACTTAAATAGTATATTAAGATACAAGTGTATAATCAAGTTTAAGGGCACGACGCAAAGCGGAGTGCCTTTAACGTTGCAAGTGCTTTAAACACCAATTATACACGTGTATCTTATAGTATTTTTTATTATACCTGCAGTATAATTTAAAAATAGGAAATACAATGAAGTCATATTGACGTTAATACATGTCTAATTAAGTGGGCTGGGTGTTAGTAATTTCACGATTGCCATGGAAATGTCACTTGACGTTTGCTTATAAAAATCATCGTCTTTGTGAATTAAAAGATTTCCATTGAAATAGTATATTAAGTATTAAGGTCAGTAGGTGTACTTTACTGGTTGAGGATAATAATTGCAAACCGAGAGCGCAGCTCGAGGTTTGCAATATTATCCGAAATCGTTTAAGCACCTACTGACCGTGGTGCTTACGCTATTTTTTCACGATCAATTTATAATTGATATAATAGTTATTTGTTTCATTAGTACAAAAAATGTCAGTTTTCGGGACGAGGAAGATAGTTGCTGGACGACGCGTTAGCGGAGTCCAGCAACCTTCCGAGTCCCGAAAACGCATTTTTTGTACGAATAAAACATAAAATTTTTTCTCCAACCCCCTTTACTTCAAATTATATTCGAATTTAGATTCAGTCACAGTTTCACTACTAGTATAAGAACTTCTGCTTTCTTGTCCTCACGTGTCATGCCACTCTAGTTTTTAGGTTAACTTATAACCTATTCGTTCTTACTTCTCACCTCTCGCGACTTTGTAGGGAGCAAATCTTGAGGTAGCATGTTCTGCCGTTTCTATAATCTCTGGCGGAGTGCAATCCATGTCGCTATCAGTTTCAGTCATTTTATTGTATACACAATTAATATTGTTATATTTTGTATTGAAATAAAAAACTTACCATACAGTTTTTTAATTAAAATTAATTGCAATTAACTTTTTCAAATTTTGAATTCAAAATGACAGATAATAGTGCAAGGGGTCTGAAGTAGATGGCGTTACGCGCGACGGCGGGTTGTATACGTATTAAAATTACGTTCATCGAATATGTAAATTACGTTACACATGGTTTAAATAAAAATAGCGAGCGTAAATCATTTTCAATACATGTACATACGTATAGGTGACATCATTATTTGCATTTATATGCAAAAAGATTTGATTTGTATGTATAGAAATATCTTATAACCTGCAATGTAAAACGATGTCAATGTGACATATCTCCGTGATTGTAATTTTTTAATTGGCCAACTTTCAAGGTCAATTTCTTTTTGGTACTAGGACCAAAAGTATCTACTTTTTGTACAGTTGCCATGGTGAAAACGATTAATCCGCAAAACGTCAATTTTACGTACCGAACACTGTCACAAAATAGCGTCTTATTCAGGTGGTTGGAGAAAAACTAAATTCGAATGTATCAATGTGGTAGCATCACAATGGGTTCAGTAATTTTTTGTGGGTTGCTACAGTTACGTTTCTGTTTTTGAAAACAAAACAACACGTGCGCGAAACGTGGTTTGGTTGAGACCATTGAGTTAGAAAACTAATGGAGGGAATCAAATGCTTGGCCAGACGTAGACCACGGGAACCAAAAGTGGCCTCTAACTGTGATTAAAGTACCACACCACTTCCGTTATCATTAGCGTCTCAGTTCAGTGGCGTAGAGATATAATTTTCTTTCCACTAATAGGAATAATAACAAAAAAAACGTATAGAAGGAGTAAAATACATGATCGTGGTAAAGTAAACAGAATAGAGAAGGATGGGAAAGTATGCAGATTTAATATAATCATTGATTACAAATCTAAATATACATCGATGTGTTCCATTGGTATAATTAAGGCCAGTTTACTATAGCCACTACAACTTGACAACTCCCATTAAATTCACTGTGTTGATCAATAGCTACAATTGATTGGTTGGTCTCAGGTTCATTACAAGTTTTGATAGTACTTACTGCATATTTCCATATTTGACGAGATATTTGATGAACATTTTCCGGTGCAACCTTTGGTCGAAATCACAATCAATGAAGCGTTGTGAGCACAAAAGTAAATTTCGAGAGCTGTTCTTGAGATATATTTACAAATGTAATATTACCATTTTGCTCGAAGTACCGGTTCGTTTGGAAAACTAAGAAACATACACTAGGTACCTACAACCTCGCCTACAACAAGATAAATGACATGTCTTACCGATGAAAGGAAATGCCCTTCCCTTCCCTTTATGAGAAATTTTGCATGATACGCAGCTAATCATTCTCAATTCACAAAATTGCGTGTGATAAAAACAGTATGCGGCAGTTAGTTATTTATATAAACCAGAGCACAAACCGATCCGGAATTATTAGGTACTTTAAAATGGCAAATTTCATAAAATTTGAATTTGGTGGAAAACTGACAGTGACAGGACCCGCGTTTTCATATGTCAAATAATGTCGGCCAAAATGTACCTTCACGGGAACCTATCCACGCGAGTGGCCTCTATCTGTGGCAACTTCCGTCTACAAAAATTCTTACCCCCTCTACCATTATATTCCCTCCATTAGTTTTCTAACTCAATGGTTGAGACTAAGTGAACATACCTAAATGATTCAGAAGATTTCGAAATAGAAGATGCATGGAGTATTGGCTGCGCATCGATCATTCCCGAAAAATTTAAAAGTAGATATGAAGCCGCATATGATTCTTTCCTTAAATGGTGTGAAAGTAAATGTCAAACTGACATAAGTGAAAAAATTGTGTTAGCATATTTTGTTCAACGTAGTGAAGGATTGAAATGGCTTATGGTGTGATTATTCCATGTTGAAAATATGATTTTTCTAAGAAGGTGTGTTGATATTTCTAAATACAATACGCTGATAGCATTTTTGAAAAGAAAGAACGTTGGGTATCAGCCAAAAAAATCTAGCGTTTTTTCTAAAGCAGATTTCCATAAATTTCTTACGGAAGCACCCGATGACACGTACTTGGTGAGTCATTAACTAACAAGATTGAAACCGCTCAGAAGATTTTATGTGGAACTCCAGGGAACCCTTCATCATCTTCGTTGCCATCAACAGAACCTGCTATTTCATACCGTACTAATTCAAATCCGCTATCGACTGCTGAGTGTGAAGAATCTGTAAACACCGTGTTTTCCAATTGCCTGTCTAATTCCCGAACTAATTTTTGTAACTTGCAAATTGTACATTTAACTTCCACATTAATAAACAATACTTTGATTTTTGACACATATCCTACTTGTCGCATGTTACTGTAACTGTCACTTGGTTGCTAAGCACGTTGCTATGATACACTTACCGCCCTAGGTTGGTAAGTGCACCTTACCGCCTTGAAAATGAATTAGTAAGTAGCCGACTATAACCGATCGTGCAAAAAAGATAATACACCGTCCATTAAATCGATTGTTGTAAAATCTAAACAAACGTTGGTAGGTGTAAAATTCAACTCCAGTAAAGCCTATTATAAAGAATATGAAAAGTTGTTTCCATGGATGAATAGGAAGTTACTTACGAATAAAGTCTTAAATGCATCCATAATGCTGGAATATATGAAGGAAATGTCAAAGGTATTTAAATCTTCTATATTTTGGTGCATTCATTCAAAACTTTAAAGCAATGCTGCGATTAAAAAGTGGAAGTACAGATTTGGAAGCATACCCTAAATTACGCGCGTTTGTGAAAGCTTCAACCAAAGGATAGGTACAAAAGCCAAAGAAATGTTCTGCATTTACAGAAAGCGACCTAAGAGGATTTTTTATTTCATCCAGATGACAGTTTCAAAAGTCATACTTGAAGTATCGTTACTTAGCAACTTTAAAGCACGTGTGTTTTAAAAGCCCTTTTTCGCACGCATTTGAGTGTTTAAAACGGAGATTGTAATTCAGGTATAATAAAAAAGTATTTTCCCACCACCCGTAGCCGCAGAATTTTTGGAATCGAATTTGCAGACTTGAATACCATGATCGACGTCTCGAATTTTTTGTGATCATTTAATCATAATCGAGATCATAGTATTGACTTAAATCGTTATTTTTTTGTTATTCGGCGGTCTCTGTGGTCAGAGGTGTTGGAGGAATAAAATGCGTTGATCTTTTCCTCTGTTTAACTGTTGGTTCTTTCAACAGACGCGTGTAAACATGGATGTTCAATGTTCGTTTTAGGTCACTTGATTTAGCGTAAGAAAATAATCACTGTGTTTTCTGTTTGAAGCTGCAAATCCAACCTGCAAGCCATCATAGGAATATGCTTACTATAAGTATAAAAGTGATTTTGGTGGTAGCTCATGCGAAAATCTAAACCTACATTTGTACAAAAGTGCCTGAATCGGCGATTTTTGGATTAAAAACGGAAGTAACTGAAATCTAATTTCTTACAAAATCTGAATGCATCATAAATAATATACTGTAGTCACGAAAGAATCTGGACCTTGCGTTACTTGAACCTCTAGAAATTTACGATCATCTACATGCACTACTTGCTTTAATTTCTCGATTACCCAGCCCATTAATTTAGTGCCAATACACATTCCCACACAAAATAATATCTCATGCTTTTATTAAGGACGGGTCACTAATTCAATGTATTATTTTGCAGCTAGCGGTACCTTCGTGCCGGGAATGGAACCGAAACGACAAAGGACCGCCTATACGAGACATCAAATATTAGAGCTCGAAAAAGAATTCCACTATAATAGATATTTAACGAGACGACGGCGAATAGAAATAGCTCACACGTTAGTGCTTTCTGAAAGACAAATTAAAATCTGGTTTCAGAATAGAAGAATGAAATGGAAGAAAGATAACAAATTACCCAACACGAAAAATGTAAGGAGAAAAACCAATCCCGCTGGGGTCACGACAACGACAAGCAAACCTGTGACGAAAGGACGCGGAAAAACACAAAACAGCACTTCGGGTAATAATAATGATCGACGGAAAAACAGCTCCAGGGGCGACATAGAGGGACTAGGAGAAAATATGTTAGACGTTCCATTATCGGGCGGTCACCAAATTCCTTCTGCTATAAGTCATTCACATGCTCATCCTATGGGCGCACCTAATTTACATCATCCCGGAATGCTTCATGGTGGACAGAACATCCATATGGGACATATAGGTTCGTCATTAGCGCCATTATCTTTATCACCTGGTTGTGCACCGACACAAAGTGCGTCGCCTATCATTAAGTCGGACTATGGGCTGACTGCCTTGTAAATAAATTAACGTGTAAAGTGACGATTGATAATCGTGGTATAGTTCGACAATACAGACACCGCCGTTTACTGTGTAAAAGTGATTTCTGAGACATTCTCCAATTAGTTTCAATACGAAAATACGGTTTAAATTATTTCAATTATTAGCAATCGGAATACTTGTTGTAAGTTTTGTTTTCGTTCGTTTCTGTCTATATTACGCGTTTTTTCGGACTATTTTTATATGGGCATAGTTAATGATTTGTACAATATTTATCGTGTTTTGTGCCATTTACCTTTAAGTGTTTTTTTGTTAAAAATGTTATCAGTTTCTATTGCGTATTTTTATTGCTCGCTCTCTTAAAACAATGATGCGATACAGGAAGAGGATGCTACGTATTCCTTTACCTAAGTAATTTGTTACAAATAATTTGGCACAATTGTAACAATAAGTCGAGTATAGATACTTGTTTAATTACTGTAACTCTTATTTTCATTCGTCATGATTGATATCGATGACTAGCAAATTTGGTCCAGGTAGCTCGAGTTATATATACAAAGTGTGTAAGCAGGTGTCCACAGTATTAACCCCATTCAATGAAATATAGCACAACAACAAACGTCCTTATTTATAAGTCATTTTTACAAAATCTAATTAGTCTTTTTGTGTTGTTATTAGAATTGCAGTAAATTAATTGAACCAAAGATTAAAATTTTAATGAACTGGAATCATTCGATATAATGTTTCTATTTCTCAAATAACTAATTAGGTGCCTCTTTCTGTGCTAGAATTGTTATTTATTACAAAATGAAAAGTATTACTTCTATTTATGTACCTTTTATCTTATAAATTATGCATGTAAGTAAGTATAAAATTGTGTGATTCTGTACATTAGTAATACAATTAGTGGACTTTCGAATGTCACTATTATATTCTAGCTCTCTCGCTAATTAAGGTCATAATTTATAAATTTATTAATTATTTAAAATTTTATATTCGAAAGTCTTAATACTTGTATTTAAAGTTTGTACATACTTAATAAGTAACGAAAAGTCGTAATAAACAACATACTTCTATTAATCTGAGATTTCACTTTGGCCTTACAATTTTACCGGAGAACAGTTTATTGGATTAAGGTAAGTAGTTACCACTACCATCAGGCTGATAACATCGGAACAGTATTCTTGTTTTTGACGTGAATTAAAAGCGACCTTGTCTAATAGTAACATCAAATGAATTTATGGAAACAAATTTTGATTCAATGATTTAATTTATGTAAAGTCTAAAAGCGTGTAGTTACGGTTGACTTGAGCATGGGGAGGTAGATGGCAGTATAGCATGAAAAAAGATTGTGCCATCTAATTAAAGTCAAATAAGAACTATGACGAAATGGTGTTGTACAGTGACTACAAAATGTTTTATGCAATAATTCGCCTTATAGTAAGTAATGTGAAACTATCTCTTTCTTTGAATGACAAAATTGGTCTTAAGGTTAAACTACAAAAATCCGTTCATTTAGTTTTCATCTCATTACCGAAAACAGTTCAGTTAATTGCCTCTTTATGCACCCACGCACACTCAAGAAAATTATTCCACACAGAGTAAAACATCAATGGGCCCTTCCATTTTAAAGAATGTTTTATATAAATCATTTTTTTATATCCCCGCTAGTTTCCGAAATAATTGACCGTTCAAGACAAGTGGGACACCTTGTATATAAATTAATTGGGGGCGATATTCAAATATAATATTACAGAACTGGAAGTCACAAAGTTTACCGAAACTCACAAAAGCAATGACCGCTACACCCCAATTCGTGCAGCGTATGCAGGTGCAGTCCATCATTTTTAACACACGGTTTCTCGTAAACACCTCGGTCTCGGTCCCAGGTTGTTGCAACTTTACGGGCTTTATTTTAACTTCTGTTTGGGTTTATTATTTATAATTCATTTATTGTCTACAGCCAAGCAACGTTGCCCCCGGTTAATCCTCGTATTTAATGTGGGTTACTATTTGAATAAAAACAAGTTGTATGACGTCACGGCGCTAAAAACTCATATTAAAAAAATATTTTAACCTTTATTACTAATCATTTTAACGCCATCAAAATAACCGTTTTGTCTTAGATAATATATATTCCATAGATACAGCCTCCCATTTACGCATTTGAAGAGCATGTGCCAACATACCTAACACCTTGCACCGTAAGTAGAACACCACATATGCCCAATAGCATCTGAATGTAAACAGTTGACAACCATAGGCAGCGCAAAAAGGGTTCACTTCCTATTTATGAAATAAATATAGCGGTTTTTATCGCATTTTTTTCTCAAAAGGGAGCTTATAGTTTCACTAACTGTCGGCCGTTCGGGCGCCTTTTAAGATTTGTATAAATCGATCGAGATGTCGGCAATGGAATATGGTAGAACCTTAGGGTTTTGGCAATATATTGCTAATATCGTGTTATTCCTGCATGGCTAATTAGCTATAGATACCAATGTGTCAAGTTACACACTGCAACGACCGTTTGGGCGTCTTTCATAAATCGACCGATATCTGTAAAAAGGAAATACCGTAGAGCGTAGAGGCTTTGGGTTTTCAGCATTAAGTTCGTATTATCGAGTTATTCCTGTATTACTCAGAAAGCTGAAAGTCATTGCCGAAGTCCATAATTTGTGAATTTAGTTTTCATAGATAGATAGTTTATTGGTCATAATAAAATACATGACTATACTCTCATTTTAAGTAGCTAGCGGTAGAACACATGGGGAAGTTTGACCTTAACTGTGATTAGTTAAAACACGAGACGCCGATAAATAAAACGCGAGACGAATTTTATAAGATACTGGTAGTTCCTGTTACCAACTATCGAAATGTCATTAGCTGTTAATGTCAAAGATCCAAGCGCGAAATCGTGGAATTTATTTCTGTTCGCAATGCTGGATATTTCTACTTTACAATAATTTGGTGCCGTTTTATATTTTTCTTCTGTGTGCTTACCTTCAAACACAGCGCCATCTAGTACCAGCTTATAATGAATGCCGTATAGTCATATATAACTGTATGAATACTTCCAAAGTTGTGTCTCATCATACCACACTTGTGGAGTACCCTGTACCTACATACAAAAATATTTTTGCGTTACGCCCATTAAACCAACAAACGATTCTGTTTTTAATTGTTTGTACCATCACCCTTTCAACAGATATCGCATGGGCAATAATCCAATAAAAACACAGGTAAATTAGAAATGAAGTCGTTGTGAATAAAACACACGGAAATTAATGTGAATATTTCCCTCATATGTCATAAATGCCATATGAGGTGTGCAATTATCGCCCAATTACAGCGATAATTGCACTGTAGAAAGCGAAAGAGCCCTGCGATAATTGCACTGTCCATATCCCTGGCAACTCCTTTGGACAATTTCACAATACACCGACAATTTATAAGTAGGTAAGGTCAGTTTGACAGTGCTTGTTCGGGAAATATTCGTAGGTAATTGCACAAGTGTATCAAAATTAGCGATAATTTTTTTGAAAGCATGTTGTCTAAACACTGCATGAGTTTATTTTCATATTTTGGCGAAAGAGCCCGACACCGAAGGTGGAGGGCTCTTTTAACAAAATATGAAAATGACCGAATGCAGTGTTTTACTGACAACATGCTTGAATAAAAAATTATCAGGTTTATTTTGATGCACGAGTGTAATTTAGGGGAATATTTCCCGAACAAGCATTACTTGTCAAACTGACCTTACCTACTTATAAATTGTCGGTGTATTGTGAAATTGTCCAAAGGAGTTGCCAGTTGCCATGGATATGGACAGTGCAATTATCGCAGGGCTCTTTCGCTTTCTACAGTGCAATTATCGCTGTAATTGAGCGATAATTGCACACCTCATATGGCATTTATGACATATGAGGGAAATATTCGCTGTAATTGAGCGATAATTGCACACCTCATATGGCATTTATGACATATAAGGGAAATATTCCCCTAAATTACACTTGTCTATCAAAATAAACCTGATAATTTTTTATTCAAGCATGTTGTCAGTAAAAAAACTGCATTCGGTCATTTTCATATTTTGTTGAAAGAGCCCTCCACCTTCGCTGTCGGGCTCTTTCGCCAAAATATGAAAATAAACTCATGCAGTTTTTAGACAACATGCTTTCAAAAAAATTATCGGCAATTTTGATGCACTTGTGCAATTACCTACGAAAATTACAAAAGTGCGACTTATTATCACACACAAAAGGAAAATGGTACAAAAACACAAACAATTATTACAAATAGACTAAAATTATGACTTTACTAATTAGATTGTTTGTCCGGGATTGGAATATCCAAATAAAAGGTATCCGTACACAATACACAAAAATTACAATTATTTTCAATGATCACAAATTACACTTTACACTAACGACCGGGTAATCGAAGCATCTTTTCTTCGGGTATCCAAGGACGTTCACAAAAAAACTCAACCTCAAACTGATGAGTCACGTTTAAAACACACTTATGGGGGCACCGACAAACACCTCTCCTTGCAGCACCTTTGATGGTCAAAAGTTCAAACTTCAAAACGTAGAACAATAATTAGCCGCGAATACGGCTTCCGGCTTCGAAACGTTTAATGCTGATTGTGGCTTCAAACAAATAATAGATAATCGCTGGAACTCGCAAGAAGCGAAATAAATTCTTCAACAAAGCGTAACTCGGTGTTGAACGTGGCAAAAAAAACCGATTTCAAAATTTCAACACGTAGTTCTGCGTTGACTGAGGCAAAAAGCTGATTTTAATTTTCAATGATGCGTAGTTCTGCGCAGATTGTGGCCAAAAGCGACATTTTTTCGGTTAACGTCCTTTTAAGGCGAAAGCCTACTTCCACTCATGCTACTTTTAATTGCAGAGAACACTCTCACTTATGAAGCAGTGCGAGTAACGCGACCAGCGACTGTATCAACAACATCAAACAATCTGAACGTCCGGTCAGCCGTCCGTCCGTCCGACTGTTTGCACGATAACGCAAAAAGCCGTTGACGTATTTGGTACCCAGGTGGCCAGATAGTCCCTGCTTACAGACAAACATAAAAAAAAGCATAAAACCTTATAGTTTGCGTGAGTTTACTAAATTTTGCGCAAAGGCGCTGCTACTCCACTTTCAAGTAAATAATAAGGGTAATAACATCCTTCTTCGAAATGAGGCAACACATTTTTACTTACCAGATTGTCAAGGAGTAGGTTTCAATTTAAATAGTGGACTTAGTAACAGCAGGTTGGATAACAAACATAATGCGTTCTCCACTAAGAGATGAACCCTTGTGTGTACACATAGTCTTCATTTGTCCTAGTTCTAATTCACACTTGCGTTGCCAAACATCTTCACTACTACCAATCAGCTACCAATAGATTTTGGATGTAAAACCGCGGGAATATAAACATGTAAAAGAATTCCAAGTTATAATGAAATTTTCGTTCCACATTATACATTTTGCATTTGAAATAGTTCTTATGTAAGCCTTCTAGGGATAATAAGCGACGAGGTCATGCAAATGTGCAGCTGCATAAAATATAGAGTATTGACATTATATTCACCTATATTGCTTTACTATTATTCTACTTGGCAATATTCCAAGACAGGTAGACTAGAAAAAGCAGAAAATTTGAAATCAACGTGCACACGGAGATATCCCTAGAGGTGAAGTCTTTTACTTCTATTTGAGAATGGTTACGTGTTGTAAAATCTAACAGTACAACAAGATAGTTGAAAATTAACAAATTTAAGTGTTTACTCTGTAGGGATTTCGGTCAAAGGATGCGACAATTAGCGTTAAGCTCAACCGTGTCGTCACAATCATTTGGGAGTTACCGCATACTGACCTGTCCAACAAAGCGCAAAGGGTTGTCCATTTTAAGGGCTCCCGTGGGAATCCTGCTAGCTTCATACATTTATCTTTGATAATTTGCCGAATCATCCTCAGCTTCAGAAACATGCAACACCAAGCGAAACCCAGAAGCAATCATTGTTTGTATAAATCATTAGTGGACGTATCATTAAGTATATACGTAAATAAATATTTCATGCACAAAACTGCACGGCGCATTGTAGCATGCACCCGCATAACACATTGATACTGTATAATAAGTTATTTAGATCTTTACTTTCGTGTAGGTGCTTTATTTATAATATAAAATTCCTAGACTGTAAAATTTATATTGATTGAACAATTGGCAGTTTGCATGAGATACAATCACAAACAGCACGTAGTTATATTATTATATTATATTCAGTTCTCATACGCGCTTAGAATTCGTGTATCACAGTATCGGGAAATCAAAAGAAAATTGTAAGTGGCGGCCGTACTTCAGGAAGTAATAGGAATATACGCTTCCAATACAATTCATTAAGTATTGAATTACGTATTCCCACCCTAAGAATTAGATTTGTGCAATTGCGGACCCACCACGTGGGTTGTAACCAGAGGTGTCCCGACCTTTTGTTATGCACCAATCTCAACGGAATAAGACCAATATACTTTTCGTGGATGCCCGATTATTGAATTTCATGCACCTTTGCTATTCATCTCCAAAGCGGCTCATCGAATGAGCTCAAAACTGGGCATGCAAAACATGGAATCCTTCCTATTAAATGTTGAACGCACTTTTCAGTTTTTAAGTTCAGATAAATTCTGAAGATATGTCAATCGCTATATGTAAAAATGCACATATGAGTTTGATCGTCTAAAATGGGATTAAATTTGGTATGCCCTAAATTAATCGGATTTTGAATTATTTCATTTTTTTAAATTTGTTTCCCTGTCAAGATATACCTACCTATAGTTTTTTTAGTGCTAAAACAAAGAAAAGACGCAAGGAACCGGAGTTAACCACTCGGATATTGGAGTTAAATGGTGGCTTGAGGAGCCAAAATACTTGTATTCCGATCCACGATCGACAGCGTTAATTTTATTAACATGCTGCAAACCCTAAAGGGGAGGACTAACCTAACTACTTATTAATGACTTTCAACATTCAAAGAAAATTAACCTTAGTGTCCTCCCTTGAAAAAGATTTGCCCACTTGATAAAAACTTGATTAATTAAAGGAAAGAAAAGTTACCTTAAATAACCCATTGACCCAATTTCGTGATCTTCTCTCTAAGCTCTGTTTGCTGTACCTGTAGTTTATCTCAGATAACTGTGATTGTAAACTAGTATTTGAACCCCAAAACTACATCAGGAACCCTGATACCTTCCACAACCACTAAATTTAACTTACCTCCGATTCATAAGAGGGTTCTTTGATAATACTAATACGGCAACGGTTGAAAATTATATGGCCCAAACTACGAATGACAAAATTGTATTCATCACAATTAAATTAAATCTGGCACAATTCAATTAAGATTCAAAAATAACTTCGAAAATTACAACAAATGCGGTTAATGCTCATAAAATTATAACAATACTTCAAAATCTTACAATTTCAATTGAATTTTTAGTGATAAACAAACACTTTTAAAGTGTGCTGACCAACAAGGGGTAGCAAGGGAGAAGGAAGGATTCGAAAAAGTAAACATTTCACTTGCCTTTAAAACACCAATAAGAATTCGCAACAAACTAAATAAGATATACGTAACTGAAGACCACAGTGACCTTCAAATAAATTATACATGAAAAAATCAAAATATCACACAGGCCAAGCGTGTCGGTTTTATTGACCCAATGAAAAAATCATTTACTTTTGGTTATCGATTCGTATGGGTAAAAAACAGACGCATTTCAATAAAAAAGGATGAGTGACCAAATTATTATCATTATCGTTTATTGCTCAACAGATAAGTCCAGTTGCAGAGTACAAATAGGACATTCAAAACTATCTGGTACAAACCATACTGAACACATTGTGATGGGTCCTCATACTAACCCTGCACTTTTGGGTGACTTGTTGTGATGTTTCACAATGTACAGGTTCGAAAATGTTACCTCCATGTTAGTAGACCACTGGTTTTGGTATTTTCACGATATATAAATTTGTTAATCTCACGTTGGTTACGTCACTGGTTTCGATGTTTCTTGTTCCTGACTCGTTGTATCGTAGTTGCTCCTTCGGTTATTGACTCGATGCATGGAACTTACCTTTTTTTTACTTCACCTATATAAATATGTGTTATGTGGTAGATAAATAATGTGTTGTTTGTACAACCAAAACTTAATTTGGGTAGGTTATCACATGACAATTTGGGAGTGTTGTGCTTGGATAAAGCGCCAAATTTAAATATCCTCTGAAGCTCAAAATTGGGACGTTACCTACCTCATTACAACTTTAAATCAATAAATACTGTCAAAAGCAGGTAATAATTCGTCTACTTTATTTATGAGGTAAAAGTTATAGAGGTTACACAAAAAAATACATTTAAAAATTCTATGTAAGTTTCGTATAATAACTGAAAAACTCTCCAAAATCAACGCGAATAATTCTTTCAAATTAGTCGATCGGTGTTGAACTATTGTTTCTAAACGCAGGTCACTTGTTGATTTGTTCGTAAAAGCACTCTTTCATCGATAATTAGCACTCTCACTTAAAATGCTTAATTTAACGCACACACCAAATGCATGAGTTTTGCGCTCACCACGCGTACGTACGCACCGACATACATACAGGTTCTTGTTGCTTCAAATGATGATGTTTCCGAAATATTGCGTTTTCGCGATGTAGGTGCCTTCATCTAACATTTTCGAGATATTCACAATCAAGTTTTTACATCGTAAGGTAGATGTGTCTCGTCTAGACGTGCTTTCTGCTCTTTGAGAGTACCCTCATCCGACACTCCGTTGTGCGGATATGTGCACTGAACGTTTTAAATCATAGATCTAAGGGATAAAACCAGCCCCCCC
Source organism: Photinus pyralis (assembly GCF_008802855.1). Taxonomy (NCBI): domain Eukaryota; kingdom Metazoa; phylum Arthropoda; class Insecta; order Coleoptera; family Lampyridae; genus Photinus; species Photinus pyralis. The sequence continues at coordinate 29,189,222 of NW_022170511.1, forward strand.
CCACCCTTGCTCATTTGATAAGGAGTGAGAGAGAAGGGCGGTAGTTGGTAGAAAACGGTTCCTTTTGTTGAAACCTTTAATTAGAATACCATAGAGATAAAGTTAATTTCTATACTTTTTACTTTTTAAATCTTCTTAATTTACTACCTGCGATTGAAAAAGCTAATGGTCGATTTAATAAGCTGCTTGGCGTATTTTGTACGACTAGACTGGGGTGAAATCCTCCTTCGCTACTACGAATAAAGAAGTAACTGATGCAATGAAGGAGATAACTGCTGCTCCTAGCGTTTTTTCGGGAGTTGTGTGGGGGCAACTACATCGATATTCGATGAATCAAGCACAAGTGTACAGTTACAACAGTCAAAAGCAGAGACGGTAACTCCACCTTTGAATACAACAGTGGATCCTCCCAAGGTAGGTGCCAAAGCTGAGGGTCCCAATGATGGTAATAAGAGAACAACCGCGAAACCTCGTCCCGAACGCTCGTGTTGCCTCCCATTCCGGACGGCACCTGGGATCGACTCATTCCCGGCCGGTTCCAGTCCACAGATTGCCGGGTTTCGCTCACAATCCGTTAAAGACATCAGAAAGAAACCAGTCAGTGAAGCTGGACATCGAGCGCTCGACGACATTACAAAATTCTGCAATTTTCTCTTAGAAGGCAACGTCATATCCCAGAAGTACTCCCAATCATTTACGGTGCTACTCTATGTTCCCTTTCTTCCAATTGCCGTCGAGAACACTTTCCTCCGTCTGGTAACTCACGCTTCCTGATTCATGAAAATTTTGGGACACCAATCACCACTTCTAGCTCTAGCTCTGGAAAAGTCCTACTCAAGATTGATTTTCGGAACACCTTCAATATGATCGATCGGGATTCCATGTTCCGAGAGCTGTCACAATGCCTACTCTCTGATATTGCACTGCCCTGCTTTCTCAGATCAGTTTATGGTACCCTGAAACGCAAGTCTAAAATTCTTTTATTCATAGACAACAAGGTACTAATTCAACTTACTTGAAACTATGGAAGCCTGGAAAACTACTCACACTGAAGTAACCCCCCCCCCCATCCTTCCATTCAAACGAGCTGAGATAGTATGTTGGTTTTATCAAAGAGTTTGTATACTCTTTGGTTTGATCAAGTCTTCTAAGGTTGAAGTTATATCGGCCACTGACAAAGTTCGCCTCCTAGCAATAGGGTCTCCATTAGGAAGCGCCTGGTTGCAATGCTTTCCCTCCTCCCAACTCGGTACCCTCATGGATATTGGATAGTCAGATTTTCGAAACCTGCATCGCACTACGCTTTGGTATCGGTATAGGTTCCAACCCAACACCTGCGCGGGTTGAAGGTCGCTTTTCCAGGTAAACGGAACTCTACCACATCATTCCACGTGCTCTTACTTCGATCCACGAAGTACATATTTTATTACCTATAGACAATATTTTCCTCAAACAAATTTATAGATCAATTTCGACTGCATACAGAACTTCCAATGGTTTGATGTGGAAAATCCCGATGACTTATGTGCTCCCTTTCTATTTTTCCACATACGTATTTGCATAGTCGGTTTGTAATTATTGAATTACCTAGTACCTTCATTTTATATTGAAAAACTCTAGATATTTAGAGGTTGCGCCCATCAGAATCATCGCATCAGAAACCTGTGAGTGAGGGACGAAATTCAGATTAATTGGAAATGTTAACAGAATACTTCTTCTGAGGACGCATGAGTGACACTTTAAATTACAAAAAGTGACTCATCGTCTGCTTCATTTTGTAAACGTTGTGGATTTCCGCTTGAAATCCATGACCGATTTTTTACCTTCCGCATAGTTGTCCTTGTCAAGGCGTCATAAATCAAACTCCTTTAATTAAATTAACTCGCACAAAACAGGTAAGGGAGAAAATATACCTAGGTCTTATTGAACAGACCGATGCCCAATACAACAATAATAGGAATCGTGGATATTACTTATATTTTTAAATATAGAAGGAGTATTTATATTAAAACTAATTTAGATGTGCAAGATTAACTGACAACTTAAATTTGACTAATATTAATGGTTGCGGTACACTTCTTGTATCGTTATACTTCTGAGCATACTGTGAACTATCGATTTGGTATACAGAATTAATGTTCGAAGCAATATAAAAATGCTCCATTTTCTTATGATACATACAAGTATACTAAACGAAAATACTAGCCTTTTAAAATTACACAGATTAAGCCTCCATTTATAAAAAAAATACGTAGATACCTATTTGTTAACGTTCTATATCCTTTTATATTTCAGTTTAATATATATTATACTGTCTTTCAGTAATATTTAATAAATTGCTTTCAAAAACAACGACGTTTCGTTCCATTCTCTTTTTCACCACATGAAGCTATCAAAATAATATTCGAGCATCACAAAAAAGCCTTTGTTCGGAATATCAAACCCGCAGCAGCCATTTTACATTATGACCTTGTGTAGAAATAGTTCACTCAAGTATGTTCCCCTAGATTGGCAGAGAAGAGGGTTCGCCTGTTTAACGGAATGGCCTGTTGGTCTACACGGTCCACCGTCTGCAAAATCGAACGAGTAGAAAGACCTCCGACCAATCATCCCCTACGTACAGAGACGCATTCAGGCCGCTACTTGCAACGAAACGTTAAAATTTCGAAACATCCCCGCTATAAGATACACAAAGCTAATTACGTCCGACGTTCGCCATTTTTAATTGTATTTATATTTTGACGAAATTAGCTGCTCTTTTTAGTTAATGCCTCACAAAAAAAAATTATTAATAATACCGACCTGGCTATAAGAATCTGGCTTCATATTTTTGGAACCTCTTTGATGGCAGAATGCCGACCAATTATGTCTGGATCGTGTGGGTCGAGCACGCCCGTCTCTTCTTGTCTTCAAACTATTCGAAATGTAGTCGAACAAAAAATTAACCTCATTTAATATGGTGTAATTTATTTTTTGTTTTCACGTTTATAAAATGCTTTACCCAAACAATATTAGGTTTTAATATAAAAGTGAACAAGCAAGTCTCTTATAAAGAAATTACACCTTGTTAATTTCCATTCCTTTCAACTTAAAATGGAGGATACTTATTCATAATTTGACTTAAGTGTACTTTAGGTTTTCAATTAAAATAGATTATATTATACTTACCAGTCTTTAAATGTAAAAACAAAACAGTTTTGAACACATAAGAGACGTAATGTCATGTTTAAGACGAGTAAAAATGTATAGTGTTTTAATAGTTGTGATTTTGTATACAATTTTGGCCTTCAAATTTAAGTACATACCTAAGTATATAACAGTAAATTGCGTAGATGTATAAATATTATTACTCACGATGTATGAGATCTCTTTTACACTTACTTCTAAATTAAAACTGCAATGTTTTGTACGCTTGTGTTCATAAGAAAACCATCAAAGCGATTTTTAATGGCTATACTATTTTTGATTTTATGAATTTACTGTTTTTCGTATTTCCTTTTGATCAATTGGGTCAACCAAACGAAAGTAACGTACATATGAAAATGAGGAAAATCGAATAATGGAATCATTTATAAAACAGCTATACTAAGAAATTTATGAATTACTTTGTATGGCAAGGCATGGAGCAGTAAAGCTGATTTGTTATTGAAAAAATCCATTGCGCTATAAGGTATCTTTTATGACGCTCCTTATGGAAAAATAGTTTTAGGAATGGAAGTGTTCACAAAAGTGTGTCGTAAAATGCGACACTTACCAACATTTAGAACGACCGTGTATGAGGGTTATCCCAAAAGGTCGAATCCCGCAGGAAGATATACCTACAATAGTATATTGAAAGACAAGTGACAGTGCGACCTATTGTAATACGACTATCTTGTGGCACGGGTGGCGACGCGAAGCGTAGCCACGAGTGTCCGCAAGATAGGAGTATTACAATAAAGCATTGTAACACGCGTTTTTCATACTATTTTTTCTATTTCGGTGCTTTAATTTAATTAAAAAAATCATTATCAGAAACTATAGGGAACATTAGAACTAACATGTTTTATGTTGGGAACACTTTTTATGCCGTTAAGTTTTAGGTTGGCAGCGTAGTAAGACTGACATTTTGAAGTTCAAACGTGGAAGTACCCAACGAAGTACCTACTTGTACTAACTAGTAACTGCCAACTTAAGAGATGAGTTACCAAAAAAAACGACTATAATCACTGTCTTTGTACAACTGTTTTCGACCGAAAACAGTTGTACAAAATCATCATTGTGACACCGAAATAGAAAAAGTAAATTAATACATAATTATTTCATAGGTCAACCGAATCGAGAATTGGTTTTACCGCGGGACTGCAAGAACGGCATCTCCTACATCAAATTCTGACACTTGTAATTGCACCAGTCCATTATATTTTATTAAATTTCAAATGTTTATAAATTACTGTTTCTAAATCAGGTGTTTATGTAATTAACCAGAACACCTGGTTTTCCTATGTATTCCGTTTACTAATAATAGTTTCTCCTGAAATCTATTCCATTGTAATAATACCCAGGACAGTTGTTGCTTCAAGCTTTGACAAATTAATATCGTTATCTAAGTTAGTAGACATATTTATTTTCAATTAAGTAACAGATCACTTTCGAATGTTAAATTTTTTTTGTTACGTTAAAATGTAAAATGGAACGGAAATTGAACTTAGGTAGTATTATCCGTGATCAACGTAAAAACTAATAAAAAAATACTAGAATAATCGCCAAAATCAAGAATTGGTACCGACTCCATTACCTTAAATGAAATACCGGATCTCAGGATGTTATTATACTCGTATTTATAGTCAATGTACCTGGCCAAATCCTTATATTAATTGTAATAACCTTTTAATGTTTGATTTTATTTAATCAAACTCAAAGATATGCAACAGACAATTACCATAACTATTTATCCTCTTAGGTTACCGAAGTAGATTTCTTCAAACATAACTTACAGTATTCGCCAAAATAGACCTTGCCAAAAGAAAATATTGTATTTAATATACTTAACTTATTGGTACGGTAACTCATTTCGAGTTCGACACCTACTATTGCAGAAAAGTTGAAAATGTCACACAGAATTTCAGAGCTTATCAAAAGAAATGATACCATCATCCCTTTATTCGTCACTGAAAATGACTTCAAAAGGTCAAAACAAGTAGCTTTAAATACAAAATTTACTTGCTTTATTTCACAAGGATTTTTTAAAAAATTTTTTTGTTTGTTCGTACACCAACGTGGCAAATTTTTTAAAACAATTGTGTATACTAATTCTTTGACTTCACTCCACAAATAAAAATCTAAAGGAGACCAAGCGGGTGAAAGTGATGGACAAAAGTTCAATTAAGTTAGATCTCTACGGCTCCAGTCCAATGAGTCCTCCGTCCGTTTGATACCAACGATTGAAAAGTAGATTGAGTGACGTATCCAGGGCCGCCGATAAGGGGAGTAAGCCGGGGCATTTGCTCCGGGGCCCGGTCATATTCTAGGGGCCCGGCCAAAAGAGATTTTGAATTGTATTTTTTAACAGAAATCTGCATATGCATATCTCTATATGAATAGATATAAAAAAATGCACAACAGAGGAAGATTTAAAAAACCATCCATTCAGCAAAATTTCATAATTACGTCACAGTGGCAGAAGACTCGCTAGGTAAAAAACCGATTGAGATCGACTATGGGTCAAGATCATTAGATCAGTCTCGGTACATTAGCTCTTGAAACTCAACTTACTAGAGAAATTAATTTTGAGTAAGAGATATTCACTTTTGCTCATAAGAAAATCCGCAGAGTTAAATTGTAATTTGGTTATTTGAATTCTAACAATTCATAATAAATTACGAAAATTGCTGTCTGGATGAAAATTATTCAAATGTTTTCCTTTCAAATCCAAGTAGTCAAGATTCAAATGTCTAGTGTAAGATAAGGGTGATGGACAACAAAAACTTCAATTATAGGGGTCCAGCCAAAAAATATTCCCGGGGCCCGTCGAGGCTAAACGGCGGCCCTGGACGTATCTTCTAGGTAGTTTTCCGCAATGCCTCTTGAAATACTCAATTCAATTTCTCATCGAACATGAAATATCCCACCTCATTGTCCGTAACACACAGCAAACATTAGTGCTGTTAAACATCCCTCGCTGACAAAATTTTGATTCGTCCGTTCAGATGATTTTTTGTAAAATATTACGATCTTCATGAACCCTCATCAAAAATTCTTAGCAAAAGAAGATCCTACGTGCATAATCTTCGGGATGCCTTATAAATTTGCGGGGTTGCAACTTATGCTTTTTTTATTTTTTTTATTGCTTATTGCCATGAATAAAATTCATTTACATTAGCATTGTCATGAATGTAGAATATGAAAAAAAGACAAACTAAAAACATAAAAAGGACAAACGTTATACATTGAGGAAAATAAGTTGTTAGTGTGTCCGGCTGACAAAGAATTCTTTCTACCAAGCAATAGGAAATTCTCAAATCAGCAAATGCTGTTCTGATGGCACCACGTGGATATGCTTCAAAATATCCCAGAGCGTTAATTTCTACTTCTTCTCCTGATATGGGTTTAGTTCTCACAACAGAAGAAGGACAATAAATAAATAAATAGGCCTGGATACCTTCCGATGGTCAAAAAGATTCTTTTTTATTGTAAGAAATTTTCCTTTCGTCGTTCTCGGAAGATGTGTATATTTCAAATTGACCGCGCAGCATGTTCTCTCAAATATTCTATAATACATAAATCAAAAGCAACACAAGTTGGATAATGATCCATAATGAAAATTGGACGAATTAATTTGATCACTGAGATAACACAGTTTGACAATTGATTCAAATGCCATTTCAAATGAAACGATAACTTTCAAAGCCTACCGCACCTAATGAAAAAAAATATTATTCCTTTAAAAAAATGTCAATAACTGCCGGATATAAGCACCCAGAATGATAAGAGTGGCCCTAAAATTCGAATCTAAGTTGATTCTTAGAATCCAACGTAGAAAAGGAAAAAGGAATTTATTTTTACAAATATAAATTTACACATTTTCGAAACTGCGAAATTTGACATGAACGCCTAAGTACCTACCCTGTATAAATTTTCTTAACAATTATTACGCACTAAGTACTAGGCACTACTTAAATAACTTTCAGTATAACTGAAAATCTTTTAAAATTGAAAATACTTTGACTGAAAGCTGCTCATTGCATAACCCAAGGATTAATCTAGGCAAAAATTTTCAAAAATACATTCGCATTAGATTTCTATATTTTATATTGATCTTAATGATATTGATTAACTTAACTCGTCCTTGGACAGCCTGTATTGCACCTTATCATTAAATGGGAGGAGTAGTGTGCTTGTGCACGCATAAAAAATTCAACAGTCTTGGAAGTATTTTAGAAAAAGCGGTAAAAAATTAAAAAAAAATGGCACCCTGCTTCTCACGGCACCTTAATTTCTGTTACTAGTTATAATTGCAATCACAATTAATATATAGTTGTATAGTTTTATAATTTTTGAAACCGTGTCTACGAAATTGAGACCATAGAAATTAGGCCAGTAAATGACCGTTTTGCCGTGTAATTTTTCGTGTCTCCACCGAATCGCATGAAAATTTGGATTTATGTTCCTCTTACCCTCTACTTCAAAGGTGAACTTGAGCCCAGGGTTGCTTTTACTTGGGGGGTGAATGCCACCCCTTCTCGGGGGGGAAAAAAGATACGTTCAAAATAAGTCCGGAAATTGATAAATTGAGTAATTCTAAGCAACTTTTGTTCTATAGAGTTTTTTCACTAAGTCAATAGTATTCGAGTTAATTGCGAGTGAAAATGTTCATTTTTCAACAAAAAAACTACGTTTTCAGACGGTTTTTCGCAAATAACTCTAAAAGTAAGTATTGTATCGAAAAAAGTATTCTTAGCAAGAATATAGCTTATAAACAGACAAACAAAATGGTCTATATATGAAGTCTGTAGACCCAGTAGAAGCAAAGTTGTAGCTCATGAAAAGTAGGTTCTCATTCGTCAAATTCCAAATCGAGTACTTCAACATGAAATAACTAAAAAATGAAGCACTTTTCGGGGAAAAGTTATGAATACTTTTTTAAAGTGTTTGAAAAAACCTTTCTTTTTGTTTTTAAGAAAAGTTCCTAGCATCAAAACTAAGTGAGTTACGCTCAAAATAAAGTTGGTCCTTTTTTTTTGGTAAAAAAAATTGAGGAAATCACCCCCTAATTAGCACCCCAATTGTAATTAAGCGTTACCGCTTTACAGTTTACTTTATTTATGTATTGTTTATATGATCTGTAAGTTTGACCGGTGCAAAGTGCTTATTTTTGAAAAAATGTAGTTTTGAAGTAAAAAAAAATTTTGAAATTTTGAAAAGTCTTTTTTTTTCCAAATAACTATTAGTGTATTAGTTTAGTTTACTACAGTGGGCAATTTTTCACTAACTAAACTAATACACTAATAGTTATTTGGAAAAAAAATGACAATTTTTCAAAATTTCAAAATTTTTTTTTACTTCAAAACTACATTTTTTCAAAAATAAGCACTTTGCACCGGTCAAACTTACAGATCATATAAACAATACATAAATAAAGTAAACTGTAAAGCGGTAACGCTTAATTACAATTGGGGTGCTAATTAGGGGGTGATTTCCTCAATTATTTTTACCAAAAAAAAAGGATCAACTTTATTTTGAGCGTAACTCACTTAGTTTTGATCCTAGGAACTTTTCTTAAAAACAAAAAGAAAGGTTTTTTTCAAACACTTTAAAAAAGTATTCATAACTTTTCCCCGAAAAGTGCTTCATTTTTCGGTTACTTCACGTTGAAGTACTCGATTTGGAATTTGACGAATGCGAACCTACTTTTCATGAGCTACAACTTTGCTTCTACTGGGTCTACAGACTTCATATATAGACCATTTTGTTTGTCTGTTTATAAGCTATATTTTGCTAAGAATACTTTTTTCGATACAATACTTACTTTTAGAGTTATTTGCGAAAAACCGTCTGAAAACGTAGTTTTTTTGTTGAAAAATGAACATTTTCACTCGCAATTAACTCGAATACTATTGACTTAGTGAAAAAACTCTATAGAACAAAAGTTGCTTAGAATTACTCAATTTATCAATTTTATTTTGAACGTATCTTTTTTCCCCCCCGAGAAGGGGTGGCATTCACCCCCCAAGTAAAAGCAACCCTGGGCTCAAGTTCAACTTTGAAGTAGAGGGTAAGAGGAACCTAAATCCAAATTTTCATGCGATTCGGTGGAGACGCGGAAAATTACACAGTATCGCCGTATTCCACGTTCATTTACTGGCCTAAATTGACAATTTGCGAAACCGTAAATACATATTGAGGTTCTACGCCCTACGGTCAACGAGACGAGTTCAATGTTAATTTTATCCCTCATTGTATTCTAATTAAAGGCCTCAACGAAAAGAACCGTTTTCTACTGCCCTTCTTTTTGTCTTCTTATCAAAGTACGCGTTGGAGTGGAGGGTGGGGGGGGGGGGAGGGAGTGGAACTAGTTTTATCCTTCATGGTACTCTAATGAAAGGTCTCAACTCAACGAAAGGAATTAATTTTTACCAACCATAATAGCCCTCCTCCTCGACGTCTTATCGTGATCGGGTATATTCTCATACCTCACGAACGGATTGTCGAAAGAGGGTACTCACAAAGGGCGATTGAGACGTCTGCAAGAAATGTATCTATTGGTGATGTCAAAGCAAAAGCTATTTCGGTTTATAAAAATGCGCTTTATCTGCACAAGAGTTGTGCACAATTTGTACTTGTTATTAGATACTAGGTTACTCGTTTTAACTAGCATTCATAAGTTATTATTTCTTTTCTGCATTATCGAGAGGATAATCTACATGGAATGATTGTTTAATTATTATTAACAGTGTTAATAATTAAAGAGTGGTTATTGTGATAACCATTTTCCCAGAAGTATTATGTAAAATATGTGAAAGTGGAGGTAAAATTATCAGACTCCCAATTATTAAGGATCCTCAGATCCTTTATAGTTTCGTAATATCGTTCGTCCGTCCGTCCGTCCGTCCGTGTGCGTTATAACTCTTTTTAAAAGTGGTCGATTGTGTTTGGCGCACGGGTACTTTGGACATTCAGGAAGCTGTTCAACAAAGTTATAGGACGAGGAATCGGGTACAGGAAAAACTGCAGGCTCAATATAATAGAATAGTGATAGTCCCTTTAATGAAGAATTCTTTAATATAGGGTTTAACCTAGTTTACTTTTATAAGAAATGGAAGAAACCCAAAAGTTATTGTCAAAGACTGTTACGATCTTTATTTGCAATACATATACAGGGTGGTCCAGTGAAAACAGTCAATGCCAATTAATCCCACTTAACGACATATTTGTCAGAAACGTCAAACAGATCAATTTTAGTTTTGAATGAGCTCTTAAATTAAATCCTACTATTTACATAACTTTAACCCTGAGAAAGGGGTGAATTGCATCCAGGATTGCATCCCAAAAATTATAAATGGGAAGGAGTGGCAAACGTTAGATAGTTCGAAGGAATGTTCATTCTGTTTCAGCACTGTTTTTATTTTCCAAATCCGATCTGTAGTTCCAGAGAAAACTTGATTTAAATGGATTTGCAGAGCCGTTTTAAATGTTATTAAGTGGGCGTTGAAGTTGAAATAAATTGCGGGTGAACGGGACGTCAGAAGTGGGTACTGACAAAGGGAATATGGTAACCCCCGACGATATCTTGCTGATGTTGGAATCAAAACATCAAATGCGAATTGCGAGTGAGTGGGATGTCGGAGGTTGGTCCCGAAAAAAGGAATTGTGGCTAATGGAATACTGATCTGCCACACAAAAATGCCCTGAAGTTTTTACAGAAACACTGTTGTGTAAATTGTTCAATGCATCGTAAACAAATATATCTTTTAAGAAGATCGAGTCATACTCGTAGATTGATTATAAACTTTTATATTAATTTTGTTCCGAAGCGGAATTTCACTTTATTTTGTGTTGGCATTATTAAAAGTAATTTATCTTTAATAAAGCAAGTCGGAAAAGAAGTTCAAACAGAGTAACTAATTTCAGTCTTTGTATAACATTAAACAACAATTAAAGACCCAAATCAAATATGAACTCATTTATATTCGGGGTAATTATTCGGTTGTAAGTAATAAAGTGTTTAAATATTGAAACGGTATATTTAGAGTTGAACTTTAGAAATCATTTATAATGTTATTCAACAATATACTACACAGTCGTTTTCAGAACATCAAATAATCATTTCATTTTTTCTATCAATCATAATTTAAACTGTCGCAGTGGTCGCTCATCATTAGTTTAATCTAATTTTGATTTAATGTACGTCTCTATCCAGAGCGCATCTGGTTGGAAAATGCTAATCTAAATTCCGGAACAAATTTTGAACTTGAAGAGCACACCAAGTTGACGAGAACGAACGACAATTTAATTAACTTCAATTTCAATCCATTTTCAAAACAACCGTGCAAAAGTATGAAAACGTATAGTAATAAAAAACGATTGGAAATGTCTTTGACATTGACCTTGGACTGCGGTACAAATTTTCACTTGTAATGCCGGCATAACACAACGAATGTTTATTTTTTTTCTACAATGACTTGGCGAAATGTCATTCTAATAGATTCACTTTCGATTAAATTAGCTTGAGTAATTGTTTTGCTAAAGTGCAATTTTCGTAGTGACGATCAAATTAATACCGACGGGAAACGTTATAATCGTGACAACTTTACGAAATTGTTTTACCTATACAGACTACTTGCATTTTATTGGGGTCATTAGGTAAAATCAAGTATGTAAAGTTGGCTCGAATTTCTCTAGTCATCAATTTAAATGCTTGAATTAATAAGTGGTAAGTATCTGGCAATGCAATTCATTATTAGATACAGTTTATGAGTTTACCAATATTTTTTTCTTTGTTTATTTTTCGTTGATTAGCTATACTCCATTTCGAGGAAGTACAGTACTACGTATGTAATTATTGTAACGTATACGAGTAAATTGAATTCATTTAAAAGAATACTCATTGATTTACTACAAAAACTGTTGTGTCTACGTTTGAGAAGGGTGTAACAAAGGAGATTGGCAGGCAATCACCTCAGTTTCTCAGAGGGAGTTTGGATGAACACCCGCTGAATTCTAATTTGGTAACCGACCACTGCTGCTGGTCCGTTCTGCTAAAAACATTTTATTCCGGCCAATGGATGGAAATGCCTTATTAGAAGAAAAAAATCTAGAATTACATGTGATTAATTGGAATATCTTACTATCAATTTTCTAAATGGTAAAGCGTCTAGAATGTTGCAGCAAAATAAGTTACATTATTTGGGCAATTTAGTGCAAATACCTACAACTGTGGCAGCATTAAATTAACTTATGCAGAACAATTTATTTGCAGTTTTGCAAGCAGGATAATTAGTACCCGGCCCTTAGAAAAATTAACGACATAGGTATATCATTTATTTAAGAAAAACTATGGGGGTTCAAAGTAATGAACAAGCAAACAAGTACAATGTTAATTCCATCTTTTATTAATTTATTTATTCATTCGTGCCTCTTTGACAGTCAGCTGACGTTGGTGATGATGCTATCAAAAATGGAAATAAGAAAAAGTTTGATAGTAAACGATTTAAGCCAGTTTAATTAAATCAGTTATTATTCTATACAAGTAACTATCCATTCTAAAATGTGCATTTCAACCTTTTTCGCAATGAAAACTGTGGATAAACAATAGCTTTAATATCGCTTACTCAAAATGCATATGGTTATTTAAAATGCATGAATTCATTAATTTGTTGATCGACATGAAGCCAATGCGTTTCTTCCAGGAGAAGTTTACTATTCGAATTAGGAATACATTTCGACTAGAGTACACGCAGTGCCCATCGTCTTGCTCCGGAATATTCACATTGTTGGTAGAAGTTCAGTCATACTACGGGTAGTAGGTACACGTAGTTTGATACGTTGATTTTGGGAAAATGTAACAAAATTACCTTGAGATATGCACAGGCAAAGTAGAGATGGGTCGGGGTTAATAACGGGGTTCTTGTACACTAGCAAAAACGAAGCAAAAGGGGGAAGTAGTAAAAGTAAACCGGAATCTTTAGTAAATTTCAAAAGAGAAAAGATAGTACTTACTTAAAAGGAGAAACAGATATCCTTGTTCTGGTCTTCCCACCCTAAAGAAATAAAATACTTGATAGGGTATAACGTTCCATTGAATGTACTTTTGCTTTGGGTAACTGATTGAATGCGCTCTTAGTATGTTTTGCATAGTTGGAACCATTTAGTTTGCGGAAATGATCACTTTTACCTTTGTAGTGGAAATGACAGGTTGATCTTTGCGAAAAATATTATATTGAATTGGAAAATCCAGAGTCATCACGCTACCGTTGTTTAAAATAATTATCTAAGCGTCGTAACGCGAATGGAGGTAAGGATATCGTCATACTGCCGTTCAACATAATTATGTTTGTTTTCCCCATTTTAGTTCCTTTCCCGGATATCGTATCTGCACCGAAACGGTATCGTTAACACCTGAGTAGTCGACAAACTAGTAGCTTAATCTATTAAGCCACCGTCCAATTGAGCAAGTGTAACCGTCCCAATCCGCGATCGCAGGGTTACCTGCTTCGAGTTGTCGAAGTTTGAGTCTGCCGTTTAAGAAAACATAAATGTGGTAACATTATTAATGTAAACGCGCCTTTTTTGTTAATGCGTTGGTCATTAAACATTAATTTAAGCTTACATTCTTTAAGTATCTTTATGCCTTTGTTGTATCGTTGCATGTATTTACTGTAGCGGGTATTCCGCTTATGGACCGATTGTCCTTATTTATTACTTCTTAAAGATTTATTGTATTCATCGATTCGATTACAAAGCTAATTCCGTTGCTATATTGATTCTCTCGAAACAAGGTATTACAGGAACAGCTTTTCTGATTATTATTTTGTACTTTAGTGTTATAATATTGATATTACTAAGATACGGAATTTGTTACTTTAATATTTTGTTATTGAAATTAAATAACTATATATGGTAGCTATGGATTATTCAGACGAAAAGTAGGAACCCCCTAGTGCGCGAGCTTTGCAAACTCGTATGGTTCTTAATTTATGTTTTATTTACAGTTTCATTTTGGCAGAAGTTTGTGCGTGTCTGGAGCCCACCCTATATGGTATTGTTTGACTGGAAGACCTAGCTCTTTCCTGACTAGGCGGTCAATCCCGTTTCCTATCCCTCAAGAATCGTTACAAGGGATAGAACATAGACAAAGATCAACACGTAGTCAGAGAAAGTATTAATAACAAAACAAGCTCCCGCAGAAAACAACGGAACTATAATTGTTAAATGACTATCAAACAAAGATAGTGATTACAATTCGATTGTATCGAAAACCAGTACCTATGTAATCGTCGAAAATAAAAAAGATTACCTTTGAATACTGACGTAACGGCCTTTTCGAGCTCAAGAAGTGCGTTTTCTGCTTTCTAACAGATAACCACACAAACAAACAAATACCAGGGGTGAACAGCGCGGCAGATAAAATATTACGTAAGCAATGCTAACGTCTGACACTCGGGCAATCGGATACCGTAATTAATACTCAATAAGAATCAGTAATTCAATTTACGTTAACTAAACAGCAAAATTTTGACTGGATCACAAAATGACAAATTCAAAACTAGTTTTTGAAAATTAGAAAGGCTTGTAAAGCTCCTAAAGTATTGGTAGTAACAGTCAAGCGGGTTTTGTATAATTTTGAGCATTTTAGTTGCGCGATCCGTTATTTGCTTCCTGATGTGCCGCTTGCATCTTGGAGTAAGAGTTTTATGTTCATAGTCGGAAAGGGCATAGCCAGAAACATTTAAAAAAATCAGTTTTGGTTCTTATATTGTTATTTAATCTACGTCATGAGGTCGTTGTTATTGGCATCAACATCTATAGTATAACGATGGGCCACTCTGTATATAATGTAAGTTTCAATATGTAGTCGCTAATTCGAGGTCAATATTGTTTTGAATCAGAATCTTTAGATGAAAAATTTTGTTTAAATAATCGTCTTGTTTTTTTAAATTAGTTGTAGAGTCGAATTGCACTGGAAAAGATTAGTGACGTTTGGCAGCTATTGCGTTATGTTATTTTAAAAGCTTATATCCGGTCTTGCGCTAAGGAATTAGCTATCTAGAGTTGTAAAGCCTAATTAATATGAAGATAAGCAGGTGTTCGCCAACAGTAAACGTAAGTGTGAGTTTATCGAAGATTTATATTTATTGGATACAGGGAGGGAGCCGGCTTTCTTTTCTAGTGAATTTGATTGATGCGGGTACTTTTTGGTTAGTATTTTGGTGCAAAACAGTCATTCTTGGTGGTTGTAAATTTGGTGTAGAAGGTTTAGATTTTAATTCGTCGTTATAAGTGCAATTTCGAGTTCGAGTTAAGCTCAGGCCCTTTTATATATACGGAAAAGTAGTTGGAGTGTTGGGTCTATCGAGTACTTATCGCATATGCGATGATCTTCTATAGGGTTTTCAAGTACCCGATAAAGTGAAGTTACCACCAAAAAGCCACTTTTACAAGAAAGCCAGTTTCGTTTACATTAATATCACGTGTTTGTGTTAGTGTGTCTGTTTATAGAAAATCGTAGATGCGACCGGATTTGAAGGATTATTGGTGTAAACTTTATTTAAATTTCGTTGGTTTTAATCTATTGCATGTGCGTGATATTTGTCCCCAGGCTCATTGCCTTCCTTTCTTACAGCATTATTGATTGATTTTTGTGTGACTAGTGCACATATGATCACCTTTATGTTTAACCGAGCCCAAATTATGATCCAGGCTATAAGAGCTGTTATGATGAATTTTTCTATTCCTACCAATTATTACTACTACCAATTACGTTAGGTGTTAATTATTAAAAAAATTAATAAATAATTCTTTGGAATTGTGGGGAGGCGGCTAAGGCTTAATTAAATTTAGTCTATATCGAGTTTTTTCGTAATATGCGGGACGCGCTTTAGGAAATTTTATAGTCAAAATTTTCATGAAAAATTCTATGAAATATCAATACGAATTACCCAAACTACATTTACAATTTTTTGAGAAATTTAAACAATGGAATTATTGTGAAAGTGGGAAGTAATTCCAACTCGGTGTGTACAAATTTTGGAGAATTACCTCCTATTGCTTCCATATGTTTTTCCAATGAAATAAATCCATAAATTGCGATTTTTAAACTTCTTGAAGAAAATGGACGTGGTCATTGAAAGCGCAGTAAATTCATTTCTTGAACATGAACTTAATAATCCGTTTCCCCGTTTACTCTACCTACGAACAAAATTTAAATTTACGTTTAAGCGTGTTCCAAACGAAATTTGTGGAGACGATTTTGAACCTGGATATCTTCACGAACAAGTATGGTTTTAATATTTCTTACTTTAAGTGCTAGAGCTGTCACCTACTAAAGCAAAAAAAAATTGAAAATCAATACATATCTTGAAAACTGGAAGAGTTGTTTAACTTTCTAGGTCTATATGTTTTTTTAACTTATGCATGAGGGAGATCTATCTACCTCTTCACACTACTCTTTTGGTTGAAATCGATATGCTTATGTAATAGTTCAAGACGATACCTTATGATAAAAACATCAGACAGCCTGGCAGAAGGCCAAATAATTTTCCACTTTTTTATTGAAATGCGCTAAAAACCGTACCTGTCCTTTTTTTAACCCTTCAATCGGCGGTGTAATTGAAAACGTAAAGTAGGTACAGTTTCCAATTACGGATAATTACAAAATGCATAATGCTTTTAGGTAAACGGTATATTTCGTAACAAACGAAAGAATTTAAAGAACGTACCCTAATGGCCCAAACTGAGCTTTTGTTCCTTTGTCCTGCTGGAACTGTGCGAAGAATAAAAGATATTAGCACTTGTTCGCAATTAGGTGTTGTTATGCACATTTATAATAATTTATAATAATAATATAATTATTATAAGAAGTAATGCGCGAAGCATCTTCTTCAACGTATCCTAAAATTGTATAAAATTATGTAGCTAACAAGTATATAGAACTTATGACAATCCCTTAATCGAGAATGTCGTAACGTTTTGAACCGGAAATTGAAATACACATAGCTATTCAAGGCGCAACTTCTTGTCATATTTGAATTCTCGTTCATTCTCTGCCATTGACGAGATCGAGTTTAATGAAACGTTATTAGTGAAATACATGTTTTTTAATCAAAAAACAGTCACAGCAATTAAATTCCGCAGCCGTTTGAAAAGCGATTTATTATTAGAGATTTTGAAGTTCGAAGGACCAACCGGTCCATTGGCACATGCTTATTAATGCATTTTTAGCGTATATAATTGCGTTACATGTTTATAGGATCTTTTGTTCGAAATCTTTCAGGCTAAAACAGCGATAGTCACAAACCCAGCGTGTCTTTTATATGAATCTAAATATCGTGTGTAGATGTGGCACAATGCAGGGGCGGCGCAGGGGGGCGGCTGGAAGGGGCCCAAAGACATGTCTAAAGCTCTACGGTTAGGAACGGACTGACACTTTATCATTAATCATGGTTCTCTCGCAGCCGGCAGTGCTGGCAGCAGCATCAACCTAAATACAGATCCGCGACCCTCATTCGTGAGAAAAATGCACCATTCGTGATAATCAACACAGGACTTTAATTTGTTTCGATACGAAGTACCTAAAGCCGAGATTAAATTGAAGTTATAGAATTCGATTGAAGTTTCTAAAGTGTTTTTGTGCGAATTGGCGTCTTAAAGGTTTCGTAATTTACGACCGTTGCAAATGACCTGAATTTCATAAAAGGGTTGGTAATAAAATTTGCAAAACCGCCAATTTCGGAAGAATGGAAGCTTTTATGCTTTTAGAGCTTTAGTAAACCATTTTGCATATCCATAACAAGCTTAGGAGAACCGCAAAATTTAAAGTTTTTCATTTGTACCGCACTATGCAGTAACGAAATGTCACTTTTACACGAAGTATCATTACTCAACCCTAGCCTATTCTTAGTTATATAGTCATAAATTACTGACAAGGAAACCAAGGTGCAATAGCAGGACACGCACTTTCCGACTGCAGTAGTTAAAGTAGGTCAACGTAAGCCAAATGTTTAAACCTCTAGGAAGCTTGCAATTGTGACAGATAATTGGACAATAATTTATTGGTAGACGACGTTAATGGTTAAATAAACTTATGAATATTTTTCATTCTTTAACGAGAGATTTTTTGCCATCTCTCATTAACATTGAAACGCTTGCTATACTATGCACTGGTTTAAAATTGAACCGAAATTTTCAATTAAAACTGAATTGCTTCATCGACGTCTTCGTATAGACCCTTCAACGAAATTTCTGACATTCTACGCTAATTGAAAAAGTATCTGTGATCAACAATTGAATGCCTAATGACCTAAATCGAATTCATTCCGTAACCTTTGATTACCCATGGAAGGTAGGTCGGAGCTACCCACCTGCTATTAATTATAAGGTGCGTGATTTTTTGACTAATTATTTCCTTGTCCCTAGTTTTCGATGATCGCAAATAATAGGTGACATTTGTAATGTTCAACTGTGCGTTAAGCAACCAACATGTCAACTTACCGAATGTATTGCAAAAGCCTGGATTGGGCCAAAGCCTTATATCGTATTTATGAAGTTATTCTTAACTGTAGCCTTGCAACTGGGATTGTTTCTTTCGAATTGCAACGTTTACACCGAAATGTCGCATTAGGAAAGACGCACAAGCAAGTGGCAAATAAATGGAATTGTACCACACAAGACTTTTGCGCCAACGATGGCGACTGGCTCAAATATTTTTAATATGTGAATAGCTAAGCATTCGAAGTGAGATACCGTGCCAGTTTTTGACAGTGAGGGTATATGGTTGATGGACCAAGCAAAGGTCTCTTAAGGCATATCTATATAATGATCGGTCGTGATACGAGGTTGCCCACAAACTCATGAACGGTCATTTTGCCCACCCTTTGGTGATAACAATATTGGCATGAAAACGTTGAAATGGGCATACCTTCTCCACCACCACAAGAAATAAAACAGATCTATTATAGGTCAGTCCAGCAGTACTAAAACACTATTAAATTAAAAGTACTTATATTTAACAATTCTGATTCCACACAGTTGTTCCGGACATCAAAGCTAAGTACCAAATGCCAAACAATTAGATGTGTTTACATCGAAAGGAAGCGTATTATTCCAATATTACTTTTATCAATAAATCATCTTCTATTTTGTATCCTCGAAACCACTGCTTTTTAACTATTTCCTGTCTTAAAATGCATAATTCTTCTACCTCCTGGCTATCTCTTATTCTGTCCGACGAAAACAAACCTGAATTTTCTTCCTTCTCCCCTATCCCCTTTTTTTGATGAAACATCCTCGATTAACTGATTTCTTTTCTCCACAAGTAAATTTTTGCCTTTGTTACACAGTTGACCTCCAGTCTTCTTAGAAATACTGAAATATAACAATTAGGTCCTACTATAACCCCTACAATCGCATTCTGCTGCTTCTGAACTTAACTTCTTCATCTTGCCTATAACCTTTAATTTTTTGCTGCTTAACTTGAACCACTTCAACTATAACCGCCTCTTGTTTATCTTTAACCCCTTCGGCGACTGGTTTCTGAACTTCTATCCCTTGCATCTGAACCTGTTTATAACCTTCATTTGCTTCTTTATGTTTCTGAATTTCTATTTCATTCCCATTGTCTGTTTCTAAATGACATTTCATTCTGTTTTTCTTGACTCGTATCTTCTACACCAGCGTTTCTCAACCTGGGGACCGTGGTCCTTATGGGGACCAACCAGGAAAGTTTTAGGACCGCCCGATTGCACTAGTTACTTACGACTTACAACGCATTGCAGCGCCAACTTGAATGGAAATGCATTGTCTGAAAGGGCATTAAACATCTTGCGTTCTTTTTCAACCAAATATTTATGTGAAGCTGGATTTTCCACGAACTTTTTTCGCCGTTTTTAATTTTTTTTTAAATTTTGGTTTTTCTTGTTTTTTAAGCTTCTAGTGACATTGTATTATTAATTTAAAACAAAAATAGAATACCCATAACAAATACAACTTTTTTGTCACCAGTCCTTTTACACTTTACACTTTTACAGCTTTACAGCACTGTTGGGACCGCGAACATTTTTACGCAAAAATTGATACCGCCAGGCAAAAAAGATTTAAAAAACGCTGCCCTACATTATCCACCTTTTTAGTTTCATCCCTTCTTTCCGTCTTGGCATCCGTCTCATCAGATTTTGTTTGTATCCTCAATGATTGAATCTACTTCCATCGCTTCCTCGTTCTCTTTTTCACTATTCTCCAATGTTGTTCTTGTTTCCTTCCTTCTTTACGTCTTGGCATCAGGCTTATCAGATTTTCTTTGTATCCTCAGTGGTTGAATCTACTTCCATCGCTTCTTCATTCTCTTTTTCACTATGCTCCAATGTTGTTCTTGTTTCTTTCTTCATCATTATTTGTTTGTTTCTTTTACACCATTCGATTCTTTTAGCTTTTCGTTCTTTTCTTTTACCTTATTGGGCTCCTTTTGTGTCTTCTAATTTACTATCGTTACTATTAGTTCATTGCACTTCCTTTTCATCTTCCGTGGCGCTCTCCTTCGCCCTGACATGAATAGGTATCACTCTCAACGACTAAACATAGTCCGCTTGCTTTTGCACCCCCTCCACTGTCCACGTGTTCCTCCTTTAATTTTAGCCTCTTTTTTATTCAGCTCTTCAATTTTTTCATTCGATTCTTCCAAAGCCTGTTTGGGCATATTACCCCTCACGCAGGCGGTCTATAATAAAATATCAAAAAATCTTAAATTACATAGTTTTTTTTCTTTAGTAATCCAAATAATGTGATCGTAAAAGGTTTGCGATACTCAGACGCAGTTATCAAAGACACAAAACCACTCCCTGACATGCTTCAGGAAAGTTCACACAGCTCTGCCGTTTTTCTATAGATCCGAATTACACGCGATTTATTAATGTACAAATAGCATTAGAATACATAAACTAAAAGGGTAGGCGCTGATGGTTCTGTGAAAATATCAGTAAGCCATTATCTAAATAAATATATACATTACATATATTTACTGCTCCTGTGTTATATGTATTTTGTGTGTCTTCAAGAATTTCTGTAGCTAAACAGTTCATTAAATATTTGCCAAAGTCAAACAGATATAACTTACCTAGATGCCCATATGTGTACCGCATGTACCATTTTTCCGACAAAATTGGTATTTAGCTAACGAACGTATGTGATTTCAAATTACCCACTTGTGTTGTATCCCAGTTAGGAACGTTACAAGTTTGAATATCAGGCTAGTATTGTCAATTTGCTGAATTAAATAACACAATAATTAACTGTCGGCTGGTTATCCGAAATTCTTAACAAGTAACTTTATAGAAGGCGGGGTACGTAAAATAAGGTATACATATATTATGATGCCCTTACTGTAGGACATTGTAAAAGAATTGCTCAAATCAATGGTATTAATTTTAATGTTATAAGTACCCAATCTTCTACCAACTGGGAACGAACTCTGAATAAGTATGAATTGTGCACAACCCTTGTGCAGATAAAGCGAACCGAAATAGTTTAGTAAATGGTTGCATTATAAGGTAGTAGCGCACGGTATACAGGGTCTTTCTTTTAAAGGGACAATTGGCCTTGTATGAGAGAGTATAAAAAATACGCTTATAAAAATTTACACACAAAGGTTCTCGACCATGAACTACTTTTTTGAAATAGTGGCAGTTTTCTAAAACTTTCGGTTATACCGGAAGTAGGTACCAACTTCCTTATTTTAAATGGCAACCCCAAGTTTTTATTCCACATTTAAATTCCTTTTTAAAAATAACGGTCAGGTTATTAAACCATATCTATGACCTTCTTTGGCCGTTTTGGAGATACTTGTATTTTAAGAACAAAATTTTCATGTAAGGCGGATACTTTAACACTTTGTACCTCAGTGACTATTAGACATAGAACAATAAAATGGTACTGGTTATTCGAATAATAACAAAAAATGACAGGATCTTCACAAATTTTAGGAATATTTGTCAGGTTTTTAAAGAAAAATTCGCTTTTTTCAATGAAAAATGATTGATTTAAAAATGACAAACTAGGTTTATTTATTAAAAATTTTTCTAAAGGCAATTTTTAATAAATAAACCTAGTTTGTCATTTCTAAATCAATCATTTTTCATTCAACAAACCAACAAACTAACAAAATGGAGACCTTCATTCAACGAATCGCTTTTTTCAAATTCCTTTTTTTTTGTTTCAGATATTCAATCTAGGCAAAATTTTTAGTCAATTGATATGACGTTGTCCTATACCTACAATAGGTGATTTTCAAGTTATTTACATTTTTTTTAATATAGTAATTTTTAATACAAGTCATGATAACCCTGAACAAAATAAGTCCATCTACAAATTTAAAAAAAACACATCTAAAAACATTCAGAGACGGCTTCAACTATACTCGTTCCAAGATATTTTCCTTTGTTGAGATAGGATCTTTGTAAACTACTTGGTTAATATCCCCCACAAAAAAAAAGTCCAGATTCGGAGATCTAGGGGACCAATGTGTGGGACATTATTGCCAAACCACCTATCTTCAACCAACATATCAAGCTTTACTCCAGTGGCGCACCCAGAAAAAAAATTCGGTGGGGGTTATTGAAATTAGTAAATATAAAATGTTAACATAAATTATATTTTTAATAAACAAAAGATTACACAGTTACACTTACACTTTGTCCGAAAAAAACAAAACAGAACATAAAAGAAATTATTTATGACTAAAAATATTAAGTTAAACTAAGTTTTAATTTTCTAGGTTTCTGTGCGAATTTCTCTAAAATATTTTCCACAGCCGGTCATGTTTCTATAAATGTTTAGAAGAGTTAAGCCATTTGGTCGGTTTTCGGAAGAACTATTTCTTAAATAATTTTTGTGTTTGTGACAATCAAGTTGCATGGTTGCTATGGATTAAACATGCAAATTATAGTGCGCGAATCACTTTGCGCACGCGATTTGCGTGCGGGAATGATTAATTCATAAACGATTGTAGGAATCGATTATTTTTAAAAAATCTATCAGTTCTTAATTTCGGGGGGGTTTTAACCCCGAAAACCCCCCTATGGGTGCGCCACTGCTTTACTCCAACTACGCCATCTTGCTGGTACCAAATCTTCATCCGCTGTTGAGGAGGCAAATTGTCAAGCACATAGTCCACAGCTGTATTCAAAATTTCGAGATATCGAACCCCATTTAAATTTTCTTCATAAATCATGTAGCAAAAAACTCGGTCGTGTTTCAAAGCGCAGAAGACATTGAAACTCCACACATCTTGGAAATTTTTTTCTCTCACTACGTAAGGGTTTTCCTTTACCCAGTAAAGACTATTATGTCTCTTGAACATCCCACTTTGCCTCATCGCTCCATATAATATTTGCTAAAAAGTTTGCATCTTCTTGACATTTGATCAGTATTAACGCACAGAACTCCACCCGGTTTAGAGGATCTTAGGGGTTAAATGGTGCAATAAAAAATATCTGTACTTATGCTTTTTCAAAATCCTATAAATTGATGAACGCGATAGATCGAAATGTTTTCCAGAATCATTAATGGATGAATTTCAAAAAATGATAAAACATTGAGTACCATATCTATGTCTTCTGTTACGATATTCGGCCTAACCCTTTTGGCAGTAGAACTTCCCAAACTTCGGCAATTTTTCAACACGGCATTCAAAGTTTTCCTGGTTGGCCTTCTTATTGTGGGAAAACACGCATTGAATAAATCTAAAGCACGATCCACGTTCTTATGCCATTCTCCATGAATTATAATTAAGTTCAAGTAATCTTCGTTAGGAAAATTAGTCATAATCTACAACTCAAAAGAACACTATACTGCCTGGTTTGACAGATATTATTCATTGAAATTTCCATGGCAATCATAATTTGTATAAAAAATACTTTACTAAGAAAAACGTAAATATCTTGAAAATTATCAATTGTAGGTATAGGACAATGCCGTGTGAATCGAAAGAAAATGTTGTGCAGAATTAATATTTAATCAAAAAAAGGGGCAATCCATTAAAAAAATCCGAAGTTTTTTTAAAAAACCGAAACAGCATTGTTTTTACAATTTGTGAAGACCGTAGATTATTATGAAAAATGATTATGATTATTCCAATAACCTGTATTTGTAATAGGTACCCCTAAAATTTCATTATTACAAACGGACGGAGGGACGGAAAGATGAACGGACAAATCGCAAATAATAGCCTATTTTTTTAATCTTAAAAAATGCGCTAAAACAATAAAGCAAGCAGCTTTCTTAAATATGGTAGTTATAGAGAAGACTTTTCTAAACTGTAGGTACCTCGTATGTACCTATACTAGTTAACATTAAATTAAATACGAATTAGAGAGTTAGAGTATTTTCAAGCAGAAACAACACACAAAACTGCATATTTAAGTAATGACTAACGTTGAAAGTGGATTATGATTAAGATAAAGCGATGACAAAGGGGTCCAGTCCAAGCAGGCAACACTTAAAAGGCAACCTTTTTGACGTACATAACGCAGATAAACTTATACCAAATTAAAGAGAATCTTTAAAAAATTGCATTACAGAATTTCAATGGGACACAAAAGCAATGACATGCTACTGACAGCATCGGGTTGGATTACCATCCTCTCATCTCGTCATCTCATAGTCGACGCTCAACATCAACGTAGTGGGGGTTGCGTAATATATGTCATATATGTGATGCACCCTCTTGTCTTCCAGCGATGCTGTGATAATTTCAAATAAATTACTTTAATTGAGAGGTTATCGTGTCCAAAATCTATTATTTGGCATTTCCGTTTGAAGCAGAGAAGTAGATTAAATAATATACAATACTTTTATATTAATAAAATATAAATAGCTTTGGCAAGGATTAAAAGTATAAAGTTGGGAAAAGAAGGGGATCTAACCAAACGGATCTCATTATCTCCAAGTTCGTATGCAGGGCGCCAACTGATCTCTCGATAAAATATTACTTTCATTTTTCATTTTCCTTTAGCATCAGCCTTTATGTTGTCAGGCAAACTCGATCATCGAGGGCGTTAAAAGTTATTAGACGCTCATTATTTGCTTCTAGTTATATAAAATTCGTCACTACTTGCAAAGTTAGCGGCCGATACTTGTCTTGTTAGCCATCAGGTTACGCAAAAGACGTTGTTCTAAAAAAAGTGTATGTAAATAGAATTATATTTTTGTATTGTTAGAATTATGTCATTTGTTAGAGACAGAAATAGATTAAAGCATGACGGCTAGTTATATTCTATTATATAGGTTTGTATCGCATTTGAACAATTTCATGAGAAGTTACGGTGTAGGCGTGAGTTACATACTTCATTTTCAATTGACAAGGGGAAAATGCTTCCAATCGATTGTTGTCCCTATATTCTATCCAACTCCAGATAGGGCTGCAGAATACGTATGAGTATGTAAGTCTAGTAGTATTTATTCTTACAGTGTTGTTCATGATTTCCACTTGAAAACGAACCGCCTCGCAAATCTCGTCATATTGAGAAGACAAATAACCTGACAAATAATTAGTAAAGTAGCTAAAGAGAAAGGTATAGTGTTGAACGTTGCTTATCAAGTTGATTTAGCGGACGTTGAAAAAGTTAAACGTTAGAGTAAGAACGCAGTAAGCAAATATATGTCGAACTCAAAATTTACTTATTTACATGTAAAAACCATGTAAAAATAAATCGGCACAGGCAATCTATATTATGTTTATTCTTTCGCTAGTTCAACATAACCTGCTACAATGAACGATTGTTATCTTCAATTCAACACCACTTATATTCAATAGAATATTCCTAGGAATAACTCATAGAAATACAAATATGCACTTAAAAAGTGAGTTTAAAAATATAGCCAAATTTGTATAACATGAGTTACCTATCCAATAAAATTGCAAGATTTTTAGTTAAACACATAGTTTTCAGGTTATGATATAACATAAGAGCTGAAAAGCTTTTGGGCAGAATCGCGCAATCGCAAGTGTATCAAACTCTCATTTCCTTTAAAAAAACCTGAAAAAAACTGTCCACTTAAGAAAAATTTTGCAAGTACATTTTTTGTTCGTTTCTTTATGTTCTTTCCATTGATACATAGTAAAGATCTAGTTCTATTTAAAATTTTGACCAAAACCCATTTGTCAACTTTGAACGATTATTTGTATTATTTTCGAATCATATTTGAAAACCAGACCTCAAACAGCAGTGATATAGTACTGAACCTCTGAAACTGTGAAAAAATGTCAAATATCTTCGAAACATGTCAGTGAGTCATTTGTATACATACTTATCGATCTCGGAAATGAAGTGTCGGAAGAGTTTACTCTAAAAGCAAGATGTATCTAATAGTAGGATCAAAACTTCCAGTTTGAATATCTCTAACGGGAGAGAGTACTCTCAAAGTGGAAATAGAAGGTCTAGCCAAGACATTCTGTCGGCGGGGTCAAAGCTTCACATGTGAATATCTGTCAAAACAGAGTGAACGTCGTCGGAGGTAACACGAGACGTATCTGTCGGTGCACTTATTCAATCCTGAATGATTTTAGGAAAAATCTTAATCCAAACAAGCAGCATTTCGCAAGGATTTTTAATTCTAAAAATTGGTGTTGGTGGTGTTTTACAATTATAATCTAAGAGGCTAGTTCGGTCAAACTTAACGAAAAGTTAAAACTGTTATGTGTAAATGGCGCACTCCAACTCAATTTAAATGAAATAAATATATTCAAATATGTAAAATTAAATTATTTGAAATAAAATAAAACAAGTATAAATTGTGCACAACTCTTGTGCAGATAAAGCGCATTTTTTTAAAACCGAAATAGCTTTTGTTTTGACATCACCAATGGATATATTTCTTGCAGACGTGAGTACCCTCTTCCGACAATCTGTTCTTGAGGGATAAGGGAATATACCCGATCACGATAAGAGGTCGAGGAGGAGGGCTATGGTTGGTAGAAATTAATTCCTTCCGTTGAGACCTTTCATTAGAGTACCATGAAGAATAAAACTAGTCCCCCCCTCCTCCTCCACCCGGTACTTTGATAAGGAGGACGGACGGACGGACAAAACGCAAACAATAGCACATTTTTTAAATTCTTAAAAAATGCGCTAAAAACAAAGTTGATGGTTAACCGGAGACGAAACGTCAGATATAATATTTAAAACTAGCATCTTGTAGAGAGAAAAAAGTGGCCACAATAATGTGTCATTTATTTTGAAATATCTTTTTTTACTCCGTTAAAAAGAAAAACGATCTTGTAAAATTTAGCCTCGGAAAGTAGGTGGAATTTTTTCAATTTCAAAACGGCACTGGACTCAACCCTTTTATCTCTATCTTCTCTTTCTCTCATAACGTATATACTCGCCTCAAAGAAAACTTATGGATCCTTAATAAACTACGATTGAGAATTGAATTGACAAAGGGTTCATATTCATACTTGGACGGAATTTTCTCAGAAACAGATAAGTATTAAACTGACAACCTATTACCTACCTAATGCGCAATAAGGTTAAAAGCATTCTTTGAGTTCATGTTTGCAACCAATTTGGTTTAGAAAATGGTTTGATTTTTTTAGGGGCTTTGTCTTACAAGTTTCATAAGTTTGCCAAATTATAATTCTGTCGTTCTGTCCTGTCGTCCGCACTGTATCATCAGTCAAAACAGCCGTATATTAATTTTTGCGTGCGAGGGGGAGGGGGGGCGTGTTCTAGGTCGTGTTATTAGCTACGCTACTGGCGACCAGTGCTTTTTTTTAAATTTTTAAACAGTTCATGTTAATTTCACATGTTTCCGTCGTGGTGGTTCCATTACCGTAATTATAACATTCTTCTTATTAGTCTTTTCGAAGAATATTAATTAAATAATTAGGTAGCGCCAGATGATAAAACAACAATTGTAAATTTTATTAGGTTAGTACAAGTAAAATATAAAGTTTTCCATTTCCTCATTCCACTTGCAACCCTTAACCCTAATAATATGATTCAGCAAAAGAATGAGAAGCGTGGGTGCGACAACGCGGTGTCAGATCGCGCCCAGGTGGCCGTGTCAGCTGCTGTGACAAGCGACAAACATGCACTTTACTTACCTGTGATCACCTCATTTCAATATTGATAATTCTTGTTACGGCAAGACCACACTGTCTGATTAAATGACAGATGAAATAAGATAGAAGACTGGCTAACTGAAAAGTAAGTGGGATGCGTATCCACCGGCATCAAATTAAAAATTCCTGTAATAATTCATGGACTTCTAATAAAACAGTACTTCGTAATATAATCTGTATAAAACGATATAAACAAATGCGTCGCTCTTTAATTTAACAACACTGAACACATTCGAAGGTATAAATCATAGTGTAGATGAGAAGATAACGTGTCTGAAGACCTTTAACACGCTGGTCAGTTTATTTTTATTTAGGACTAGGAAAGAAGTAGTAAAACACAACACGCATTAAACATTTGCAGGACTTTTTCAATCACCGTTGCTTAATTCAGAACTGTAAGTATCAATCGTCTTACACACAGAGAGATCCCCTAGCCGTAAACCCAATTACACTCACCCCGTTTTAATATCTATCCCTCTTGTGCTAAAACGAAATATGTCAGTGTCAAAACTGCTGTGACAGATAACGTGATTCTAATGTAAACGATCTTTATTTTATAGGATAACTCGATAGTTATTACTTATTATGTTTTATAAATAACGTAATCAGCCCTGTGATGTATCAGCAACGTCAACCTTAGCGGGCAGGTTATCTGCCAAAAAACGTTATTTTGCGTTGGTATCAAAGTAACGCGTTACGCAAAATGACGTTTTTGACAGATAACCTGCACGTTAAGATTAACATTAGTAATACATCACAGGGCTGATAATATGGTTATACCTCGGGTTATACGAATCCAAAGTATACCGAATGCCGATATCGAACTTCTGTTCACGATCCGTAGGCCTTTTTTAATAACATGAATGAAATCAGATATGTAACTTATTAGTTCCCATGCTCAGTGCAATGCTGGATGTAGGTATTAAAAATTATGTCTGAAAGCTGAAACGCAAAAAGTCTTGACGCTATGGTATTATTTTGTAGGTACCTAACTTGTCAACTATCAGGAAAGGTATGTTCACACAGCTCATGTAATTAATAAAACCAAGTTATCTTGGATTGAATCTACCTTGGAGGAGTATTTATATCTGGTATCTTGAGTTATCATTTATTGGACCATGGGCAAAATTGGTACATTGTTCTCGATTTTTATTCCCGAGAAAGTGAAATCATGTTTAAACTTGAGTGATTTATGAGGCCCTATATGTAAGTACATATTGTTGTGTTAAAGTCCGTTTAAGTTTGTTTTTCATGGCAATACTTTTGTATTAATTTTGTTTTCCCAAAATCGTCAGGAAACCCTAATTCATGCCTACTTTAATCTCAGAAAAGTTTACTTTCCATGACAGTGGCAATAACACGTTTACTTTCCCTACCGCCTGCGCTTGTTACTTTGCCCCGCCAGTAAAATGACACTACTTGACTTGGAATTGAAGGTACTCAGCCCTAAACAGGTCTCGTACTCCATTATTTCCTCGCCAGTAATGTGTCATTTTCCTGACTAATACTACCACTGGAAATGGTATCAAAGTAACTGAAGTGGCTAAAGGATTGCTATGTTGTAGGAGACTTGCGAGTGGAAGGCTTCATCTATAAATAATGGTTGAATTTAGGATATATTAATGTAGCAAGTAAGTAGAGGCAAATAATTTAATGTTAAACATTAACATTAAATTATTTGCCTCTACTTACCTGCTACATTAATATATCCAAAAACAAAATAATTTACACATGGAGCAATACATCAATAAAAAGTTGAATTTAGGGTTCAAATTGCTGTTGAAAAACATAAGTGTGTTTTTCTTAAAAGGGAACATACCTACTTACAATGTAATTGTCTCTATCCTCTATGTTCACAGTTAAAAAACACGTCAATTTATACGACGGTTGACCGAAAATTAAGATCCCCAATGCGATTTGACCTCCCGACCTACGCAGGAAGGAATCGTCAGTTACATTCAACTCTTCGGAGATTGAGAATTTGAACCCCCTCCCCAAGTGTTGTTTCCCGTTGGAGAAATCACGGCTATATGGAGGATGGTCACTGATTTCCCACTGGAATTTGGCGATGATATACGGCGTGGTGTGGGCGTTGTGAGGACGGATGCTGTCATGGTGTAAACCGTCAAAATATTGTCCACAATAGTCTTAAAGACGTGCCCTATCTGATTCCTCAACTTTTTACGGTCTTCTATGAACTTCCTGTGCCACTTAAGCATATTTTTTATTCTCATACACTATTTTCTATACACATTGGTCAACTGGCGATGGATTTCAATAGGGGTTGACCCCTTAAACCACAGAAATCTAATCATAACGAGAGCATCGATTTTCCCTTCCATGGATAACGATTGCTGATTCCAGACTGCGGGTCATAGAGAGGTGTGCATGGACCAGAATAGTGGGTGGGGAAACAAGAAACATGGCGCTGTTTTCAGATTAAAGTCTTGCTCCTTCGCGACGGGAGCTCGTTGAAGACCTTCATTTATGGACAACCCTCGTACGGCATCTCATACTTTCGATGATATAAGACATTCAAGGAAATGACCAATTTTAGTTTTTTTGAATTTACGTCGAACCTATTGGACATTTTGAACTTCCACATTGTCCATTTAACCAACTCTCTATCTTTAATAATAATAATAATAATTATAATAATTTTTATTGCATTTAGTAGTTTTCTTAACAAAAAAACTTATTGCAGAGTTTAGCGTTAAACTAACATACCTACACTACCAAACACTAATCAAGCTTACAAAGGAAAATAATAATAATAGTAACTACCTATTGTAATGTACCTACCAGTATAGTTTTACTTAGTTTTAACTTAATTTTAGTACATCTTCATACAAAAAAAAAAAAAATAAATAGGTCCAAGATAAACGAAAACAATTATTCATTCATGATAAAGGATCGTAGTCTTAGACTTTGGGTAATAAAATTAAAAAGTGATCGGGTGATTTGTGTAGACTCGTTGTTAAGATTGTCCAAAAGGTCCTGAACAGATTTAATATGGCTGATATAAGCATCCCGGTATGGTTGAAACATAGGACACTTAATAACTATGTGCTCTAGAGTTTCCATATCATTAAGATTACAAAGGGTGCACATCTCGTCTGTGTATATTCTGTAGGTAATTTGTTGTATTTTGAAGGTGATCACTTTCCTTGAGCATAGCCTTATTTGCGAAAGTAATCGTATCATGTGTATGGGTAACTTAAAGGTTAGGTAATTAGACGTATTACCATCATATGAAAAAAAACGCGTAAATAATGCGTACGTGGACAATTGAAGTTGGGAGATATCTTTATCAAATGAGTAACTTCTATATTTTTCAACAACTGCACTTATGTGTGGTTTAACGTTCCCTGTTGTCAGTTCAGTCCACACATGGAGTAAATCTAGCTCTGTGAATACATCTTTGAGTTGAGTTATCCAATTAAGAGTGAGATTTTTATTAGATACAGTGGTATTAGCTGAGTCTAGATGTAGCAGACGGTTAAGGCACATTTTGGGTAGTCTACCGTTGGGCATTCCATATATTCGGTGTAACCAAGAAAGCGCAGCTTTTATAGCAATTACAAATAACGGGCATGAGCCTGTCTCTAAGCGAATAAGGTGATCTGGAGTTGTTTTGCTCAAGCCTAGTAGTTGCTTGTAATAAGAGATTTGAACTCTTTCAATTACATCGGGATATCTAAGTCCCCAGATGCCAACGCAGTGTGCTAGAGAGTTAATTACAATAGAATGGTACAGTGTTTCTCTCGTGGTCCAGGAGTTTATTTTATTTTTTGAAAGAAGTTGCATGGCGGAACCTATACTTCCTTTTGCTTTAGTCTTTGTCAAGGAAGACATTTTAGAAAATTTGCCAGAGGCCGAAAAGGTTACACCAAGGTAGCTAAAACTATTAACAATTTCAAGTCGTGTATCGTTAAAGTAAAATGAATTACTTGATGAAGCAGCAAATCCACCATTCCTAAAAATTACAATTTTGCTTTTCTCAGTATTTACTGTGAGCATGTTTTCAGCAGAATATTTTGCTAGAGAAACCAGTTTTCCATTAAGGTCTACAGGTGAGTCCGCCAGAATGACTAGATCATCGGCATAGAGTAGTAGAATTAAGTCCGTGTAGTTATCAATGTTTATACCAGAGTGGCCACAGTTCCTGAAGTAGTTCTCTATGTCTCCAATAAATATTGAGAATAAGAGAGGACTCAGTGATTCACCTTGTAATACTCCACATGATATATCAAATAATCTGCTCTGCAACCCACTTGAAGTGATCGCAAAAACAGCATTATCATAATAATTTTTGATTATTCTCACTATTTTGGAACTTACACCAGCCAAATACAGTTTCCTGTACAGTAATGTATGATTGACGCTATCAAAAGCGCGTTTGAAATCGATAAATGCAGCATATATCTTCCTTTTAGACAAGCGTAGATGAAAGTAAATTACAGATGAGAGGGTGAAGATATTATCAGTACATCCTCTGTTTTTACGAAAACCAGATTGACATTCAGGAAGAATGCTAAACTCTTCACACCAACTATTGAGTCTATTCAGTAAAATTTGAGTAAAAATTTTTGAACAACAGTTTGTTAGTGCTATTGCACGATAATTATTGGGGTCAGCTTTGGGTCCCCTTTTATGGTGCATACAGAATAGTGAGGTGCACCATTGAGACGGAATTGCTCCTGATGCAAATATTTTGTTAAAAAGGCAGCCTAAAAACAATTTCCAATTTATCGGAAGGTTCTTGATAAACTCGTATGTAAGTTTGTCACTTCCAGGTGATTTATTGCGTTTGGTTGAATTTAAAGCCACGTTAACTTCTTCCATAGTGATGTCTTCATCCAGTAGAGGATGGCAGGCGTCCAGATATGTATTGTTGTCTAAAACCCTAGATGGGTAATGGGAAGCGAAGAAATTTTCCCACTGCTCAATAGTTATCGGGTTGCTTGTAGTACTTTGGTTAAAAGATTTTAAAGTTTTCCAAAACATAGATTGGTTTTTGACGTTACTCAATGCATAGAGTTGAGATTTTTGGAACTGCACCTTTTTCTTCTTTAGTAATTTTTTGTACTGTTTTTTTAAAGACAAATAGCATGTAACTACACTCGCAGAGTAATTAGTTTCCTTAAGGTTTTTTAGCTGATTTTTTACTTCCTTTTTGAGGATAAGGCATTCCTTATCAAACCATGGTTGTGTAAGAGCAAGTGATTTTCCTGAGGTCCTTTTTTTCAACCCTAAGTTTGATGCTATTTGATAAATAGTTGTCAGCAGAGAAGAATAACAGTCGTCAATAGAACTACTTAGTAGAGGAGTTTGCGATAATTGCATTTGGATATAATAATTTTGGCTAATTGCGTCGCTCCACTTAAATGATTCCCTTTTTTCACGTTTGTTTGATGAATTTGTACAATAATAATCATAAACAATAATAATAAGAAAGTTACCCATGCAATCCCACGCGATCAGGGACACACTGTACATTATACCAGACCCCCATCCAACTCACAATTTAGACCATAACACGCCGCTTATATAACAAACAGCAATTGTTCTAGAATGTTCTCCGAGTGCTCACGAACGCTTCCGAATGTTCTAGAACAAACACGTCATATTTTCCGGAAAAAATAAGTTATTATCAATTACTTATCAATTATTTAACTTATTAAATGGTTATCATTACTTACAGACGAAGCATTGTTTTCTTTGAGTGGACTATAAATTTGGGCGGGAATAATAGACAATGTTCTTATAGCTCCATGCTTTATTGACGGGAATCTCAATTCCACCAAGTTTTTAAAACTGCTACGTACTCATATTGTAACCATTTAAGTGAAGAACCGAATGTTGAGAAGTGAACAAATACGGATTTTCAAAAAGATCGAATAGATTTTACTTAGTAATAAACTAAACAAATATAGAAAACGAGCTCCTGGGTATGGCTATAGCATGTGCAAAACTAAATTTTAAACCTAATGTTAGTTTTGCTTTTATTTATTTATTTATTTTTATTATTCATTTAATTGCTCCCATAAATAAGAAAGTTGGCACTGCGCATGCGAAAAACCAAATTTTGAAACTGGCGTTAAATTTGGTTTTATTCCAAGTGGCTATGTATCAAATTTCATTTAAATACCTTCATAAATAAAAAAGTTTGCAATTCGGTTTATAAATGGTCGAGATGCGAAAAGGGCACTATGAATGTTGATCGATTAGGCTCAATTTTTGGAATTGCGTTTTAAATACCTAAAGCTATACGCATTTTGAATTTCATGCAATTCGGTTCATAACTCACGGAGATGTCAAAAGGGTCTTCCTTATTTTTTGGGCTACATTGCCAATTCACGAACTCCGATCTACAAATTTGATAAAGAATCCATCTACTAAATTTTATCGTAATCGGTCCATTCATTATCGAGATATCGTGCTAACGGACGGACAGACACCGCAAAATTATAAACCCGCTAGAACCTCGTTAATAATCAATTGTTAATCTTCGGGATTGTTTTTTTATATTTTTCCATAAAAAACAATAACATTAGAAAATGCACGTCCCGGACTATATCTTATGGAAAATTCGATTCTAAACAAATTCATTTCTCTTGTTTTTTCCTCAGAGCAATAATTAACGAGATAATTCAATAATAAGTCAAATGCGAAAAGAAACGACATTTTCCCATTTTTTCTTCGTTTTTTGTTTGTTTGTTTTAGGCACTATGATTTTCGGATTCAACGGATTTTTTTGGTTTCGTTACGTGAAGAGAAGTGAAGAGAATGAGATTTGATCGGCTTATGAAACTTATCCAGAACACACGGACCGAAGATATTATGGTAAGTAGCGAAGTACCTGATATTTTTCAGACCCATTATTATGCAACTGCAAAGAACGCAATTGACCAAATCATGATAGCGGTCTGCGAGAAAGAATCACGAGAGGCAAAATAGCTGTTTCAATGTACTGTCGTATATCTACGAGCCAAAGAAGAATCCAGAAGTGAGTTGGATGGGTTCAGAACAAACAAAGGAGTGCCCATTCAAAGTCCCGTGTTCAATTGTCCATCATGAACGAGTCCGTGCTGACAAAATTTTTGGAATTTGATGAAATCCAAACCCAGGACACAACCCTATCGCAAGAAAATGACCAATGCAAGGAAAGGTATCAAAAATCAACATGTTATGGTACCTACCTTGAACTGCAGGGAAGGTACCTCAAAAATACTAATACGTTCCCCGCCATACGGTGTTAAATGAGGAAAGCCGCACCACAACATTACGAGTGGTGTTTGACGCCTTAGCCACTTCTAGTTCAGGAAAAAGTCAGAACGCGATGATGCTAATTGGTCCAAATCTACAAGTAGCTTTGTACGTAAATGGGCCAATACAAACCTCCAGGCTCTAAGGAGGCCCCGATTAAATTGAAGAAAATTCTACCGCGGTTGCAGCATTGTGCAGCAGTACTGGTTGCCAAGCTGTTAACAGGAACTAAACAAACCCTCAACCTCAAGGCACTCAATCTCTTCCTGCATGCAATAGGACTACTAAGAGTAGGGGGAAGATTACCGTTTGAGATATACGATAATCCCTAACCGAAATTTATCTCGGCTTAGATGAGCATTAGGATTTACAACCCTAAGGCTTTTGGATAAAGTAAAGGTAGTTCAAAAAAGTTTGGAGTATGGAGGGGGTCAACTTCGCCCTGTCCCCATGATGCTAAAAGTATACTCTTTTACAAATACGTGGTAATTCTACAGTTTCAGACTCCATGGTCGCTGCCCCCCCCTCAACCGTCATTATTCACTTCCGACGTCGCTGGATACGGGGTAACTTGACATTGCCTTAGAGTCAGTCCTTAAAGCCCGCTTGACATGGAGCAATAAAATTGCAATTGCATGCAAGTTGCAAAGAAAAATTGCGAAAGGCATGCGCAGTTCAAAGCCAGCTGATCAATTGCTGCAAGAGACTTGCATGCAATTTTTATAGGACCGGTGCTATTTTTCTTGCATGAATCGTGCAATTCTAGGGATAAATCTAGTTGTTTTTGTGTCACCAACCTAGTAAAATACAGCGGCGGCAACTGTGATGCTGAGAGACGCACTCATTACTTGTTTTTACTAATCTTATTTATTCTTGTAATTTTCATGTTTCTTCAAGCAATCAAAATTTAATTTTCATTTGAGGTTAACAACTTTGTTGACAAATCCATATGTTTCTTCTGTTGGCAGACATGTGGCAATTGAAATAGAATTGCACCATGTCAAATACCATGCAATGCTTATTGCATGCAAGGATTTGACCTTGCAATTTCTTTCTGCAAGTTCTTGCGCGTAGTATTGCTCCATGTCAAGCGGCCTTAAGACATTTAAAGGTAGTAGATAATAATGAATTGTTTCATTTAGTACTTACATCAATCGAATTAAGCTAATTTATTCGTATACAGTATTGCTTTATAATAGCAACTGATACTTTTATAATTAAAGAATGCAAAATGATTAAAGATTAATGTTTGAACAAGGATCCCAGTTCTTTTTGCGTCAGGGTCACCCGTGAGTTGCCACATTTTCTTTTGAACTCTAATACAATCTTTCTTTTTCGGATTGATTTTAAAGAGTGTGCTTGCTTTACTTTTGGTGTAGGTAAACGTTTAGATAACTACTTTAAAAATAGCATAAATGGTATTCTATTTTATTCATGTTGAAAGAAATTTAATTTTCATTACAATTAATCAACAAGTGGCATATAAATGGTTGCATGGACAGCGGAGGTTAGAGGTGAAAATGACTTGCAACATTTATCTATACGCGTCTATACGGGTAAATGGTAGTTCAAAGAATTTAAATAACCACTAAACCCTTTTGCTACTGTAAATAAAACTAAGATGATGAATGTTCTATACAATAGCTATGTTAGTTTGTGCCTTTTGCGGTATCTTTGAATAGATTTAATTTCATCAATTGATGTAATATTATAATGAGCTAGCTGCATTTTTATAATAAAGTGTACAATCACCGTGTGTACCTATCTCATTTCGTACAATTAAAATAACTCATTACAACGAAAGTATTTTGCGAGTAACAAATTAATACGTAGGCGCCATCTGGTTGATATACTCAAAAATTCGGGTAGGAACACCCTTGCAGAGCAAATCGATGTTAAGCTCTCGTTAAAACCAGTAGGTGCCGCTGCATTCTACTGAATGGCTGCATAATTACGAAATCTAGGCCTGGAAGTACTGACGTACCTACCAATTTCAAATACTAATAAACATTTCTTATAATTTCAATTCCATTATTAATAAACAATTCAATAAATACTACATGTCTATTACCATAACTGCAAATTATAATATGCCAGGTTGCTCTTAAAATACGAATGAATTACCTACATAATAAAATCGTCTAGACTCTCCCACATCACGAAACGTATTTTTTGACAAAATCAGTCCTTTTAACTTTAAAATGTTCTTAGTATAGGCATTGAATAAAGAATCTGAATTTATTATTCAATGGTATAGGTATGCGATGGTAGGTTCATAGCCGCAAAAATTTCCCAACAAACTTTGTTTCTAACAGGATTTGTTGTTATGTAATTGTTTTTGTATACGTGAGCGTTCTTCAGGATGAAGTCTGGTCGCATTCACACTCATTCGGGTTACTGTTTTAGATCTTCATTCACCTCGCATTAAGCCAAAACTGAAAGACAAACAGGAACTTTATTTGAAATCAATTTTACCTACTTACAAAATGTTTTCTAATTTAATGTCATCACCCCAGAAGGTTTACCATATATATATCTCTATTTATTTAGCAATCCATGTCGCTTTTGTGTCCTAAAATAATAAAGCGAATTATTTACTTATTTACCTATTTATTTACTGATTGATGTATTTGTTAATTTTTTTATTTACACCTAAGCCAATTTGACACTCTTCTCTTAAATTATCTTCCTTACAGTTCTCGTCCAAGTATTAGGATTTTTCTTTTCTTCCTTTTTTCACTGTTGACTTTGTTTTTTATCCTTTATATTTTTTTCTTAATTTTTTGCCGACAAAGACATGGTGGGTCGAATCTGGACGTAGGCTCTTCCAGCATCGGGACACTTGTTGAGAAGGACTCTCTGGACAAGCTAATACTGTTATGTATTGAATAGTGTGTTTACACCTTGATGGTGAAGGTTTTTGTTTAATTTAACCTGCAATGTAGGTAAATTTTGATGGAAGTGTTTTTATATGACACCTCGAGTTGTTTTAGGTGTGGTTTCAGCCAACTGACTCATTTGACGTCGGCCAGGAGATTCGTTAATATACCTGTGGAGACGCGAACCAACGGAGGAGTATTCCAATCATTACATCTCCTGGAAAAGAAAAAAAATTTATACTTCATGATGGAGACTGTACCTAACCATGTGCTTTTTTTATCTGACTTGGACACGACTCTAAAACAAGAAAGGAAGGTAAGAAAAAAGCAGTTTTTTCAGGGATGAGCTTGTCAAACCTCTAGAGTTTTTAATGTGAGGAACAATTTGATGGGGGGGGGGGGGTTCCCCGACGTAGAGTGCTGGTTTCACAGATATAAGAAGTTCCCATGTCACAAAATGCTCATTTGAAAACAATATATTACGAAGGTGTAATTGGGAAGAGACTCCAATTGTGAGTACGACGTGCACAATGGGCGCTGAACGAGTCCGGGAAGTTGAATGAATGTGTTTTGATTGTGCCAATGATGTGACCCAAAACTCGAAGGATTTACTGATAGTCTAAGAGATGGCTACAGAAAATTGTTAGTTACTGTTACATCGTATGCGAAAAAATTAACGGACAGAAATAAACATAAGATGGTTGCGATTTCGCATACAAACATGCATTCCAAATTTTATCAAAATCGGTTCGGGCATTTTTGTGTTATCGTGTTCACAAGAAAGAACATCATAATTTAAAAGTGCCATAAGGGTTTGAAAAAAAGGTTAGTAATTTTTACGCAGAAACGTCCCTGATAGTGCCTACCAGGGACGCATCCTCACGACAGTTGACTAAATCCTGGGAGAGGCGGCGACGCCAGGCATATGTCAAAGTTTCAAGTTTCAAGTTTCAAGTACACTGGTTAATGTGGAATAAAAAAACTCTACAAAAGATTCATTACAGTTTTTGTGTTAAAATAATTGTTTGTAATTCGCTCTTTTCTCGAAGAGTAAGCACCATAGCGTAAAATGTGAAATACAAAAAAAGATGTGCCTTGATGATGTAACGATAACTAACATTTTTCTGTACCCAGCTTTCCGTCTATAACATGAATCTGCTTTTTAGCGCATTTTTGACTCAAAAAGGATATTGTTCCATTAACTGTCGGTTATTCAGGCACCTTTTGTAAATTGATTGAGATCTCGGCAAAAGACTATCGTAGAACTTTCGGGTTTTCGGCACGCTAAGCGTACTATAGTGTTATTCCTTCATCGCTTAGTCTGAAAGTTGATAATTTATGAATTTTTTTTAATGTGTTAAGATAAGAAAATAGAATATCATAGTGTGTGTATGAATGTCAGCTTTTTTGTTTAATAAAACAGTTTTCCGTTCTTATCTAATTCAGGAGAACTCAATTATTACTCTGCTAATAGCTTATGAGCCGTATGATCAATTTCAAGAAAGGCTTCACCGGTATGCGAAATTGCCATTTAGACCAAAAGGTGTAAAAATCATTAGATCGATGCATCATCTTATTGTGAGTGCGCACGAATATCACTGCTTCTTCCCAAACGATTCAAGAGAAGGCTCAATCTGGTCCATTTTCATACCGATTGGTAAAGTTGGTACCTTTTGCAAAGGAAATTTTAAATTCAAATTCAGAAAGATTTTGAATAATCTCGTTAGGCTTTCGGAAACTAGCAATATTTGTATTTTCATCCAAACGTTGGCGAAGATATTTAAATTAATGTAGTGAGAGGAAATCTCTGTCCTCTCCCCTCTCTCCCACGTGTTTGTAAATTGCGATCTATATTTACTTAAATTCAAGCTTTTGGTAATGGTTATATTGCACATATAGGAATTACGCAAGCTACTTATAATGGTACCAACTTTTCTCTGTGCCCACTTCTTGTGTGCAATTGTTCCGGCGTTCAGTTGTCATGACGCTCATTTGACTTCGCGTCGCGCCGCATGAATGGCCGCATCCCTACGGCCGCTCCTCGCAGGTTTGGGTCCACCTAAAAAGACATAAATACATGTTTAATATTTGGAATGAAAATTTCTCAGATATGTTTGAATGGGAATAAAAATATTGGAAACCACATACCGCTACAATCATTTAGGTAGGTATTTAAAAAAAGAGATTTCGCTTATTAGCATATATATATATATATATAGAGAGTTGGATAATGGACAAAAATGATCCTGGAGTTATGCCTGAAGAAAATCAAGAAACAAAATTTAGCACCTTTTTAAAGTTTCTTAAATATGGTGAAAAATAACATAATTGGCGTTTTTGATTTTTGCCTTTAAAATCGTTATTTGGGTAGATATTTAAAAACTAAGTTAATTTCAGGTTTTTTAAAATAAATTCCATTGTTCATGGATGCTTTTGTCAAATGTCACTCAAAATGTCTTTCTCTTAATTTTGAACTTTTGATTTTTTTATAAATATGTTATACATTTTTGAAATCATGATTTTTTCTGTTTTAGATGACATCATTTCCACCATCTAAAAGAGCAGAAAGAGTTTCTTAAAGAAAGTCTTTTTTGTTTTTAAATATCTTCCCAAATAATGATTTTAACAAATAAAAAATAAAAAATGTATCTAATATTCGCCATATTTAGGAAACCTTAGAGAGGATGTAGGTATTTACGGTTTTGAGCGTTTGAGCTGCAGTGCGGCTTTGAAATCCTCTTCTTCGCATTCTGTAGCAATTCATCGTCATGGGGCTTTCTCATAGCCATGTCCTGATGAGTAATATTCCAAAAATATTAAAGTTTTTTGGACCCTTCCGAAGTTAGCACAAAGTAATTCTGTTGGAAAAATGGGACGTACAGCCGTACACCACCGATGACCGAATAACATAATACCAAAGTCTCAGAAACTTTGTATTTTTTGCAAATACCACCCCGATTTTAATCGATGCGGGCTGGACCGCCTCCTAAAAAAGTTTTTCCCATGCCTATACAAATTAAAAAACTGGGCTAGGATGAGCAAGATGAAAAGATTGAATTCTGCGAATTAATGTCACAAATAATTAGAAAAAATCCGGTTCTTCGGAAGCTATTGATCCCTTTCTTACAAGTGCATTGTATCTAAATATAATGTATTTTATAGTCTAACTGTCTGATTACAAATGTGGATAAGAATACCAAGTTGATTCTCTGGATTTTTTGACATCTAAAAACAGCAATGTACATTTGTACCAGCTGCTGAATAAAAAGATGCAAGAACTAAAAAACACAACTGTAAATTTATTACAACAATACGACAATTTCACAACCCTTAAAATATGTCTCTCTCATTCGGTGGTACATATTTTAATATTGAAGCGAGGTAGTGCAGGCGCAGAAACCACAAAAGGGTATAAGTAATTTCGCCTACAGTGATATGTTGCGGTGCAGAAATATTTAGTAAACAACTTTTCCAAAGAAAGGTCATGTAGTACCTATAATAAAGAAATAATTGAGTTCATTCTACGAC
Organism: Photinus pyralis; assembly: GCF_008802855.1. Lineage (NCBI taxonomy): Eukaryota > Metazoa > Arthropoda > Insecta > Coleoptera > Lampyridae > Photinus > Photinus pyralis. The sequence goes on from NW_022170511.1 coordinate 29,231,207, forward strand.
TTACTCGTCGCAGATCGGTTCTCACTAACCAATAATTTTGATAGAAATTCGCAAGCGGGTGATTACAAACAAACTACTTCCACTTACAATTTTCACTATCTAAATTAGTGTGTATAATTATAGTAATTTAGTAAAAAATTTCCCAAAATAATATTCTAAATCTACAGGCGACCGCAATAATTGCAGTTGCTTTTTATAAATACTTGCCTATACACTTTTTATATTTCATATACCTACCTATCATAAATTTGCCGAAATAAGTATATGTTTCTTCTTCTTTTTCATAGCGTGTTCCAGCCGCTGTCGAATCTGATCAACCAGTTATGAACCAATCGGATTCTAGAAGTAATTATGGCATCCTTCGTGTGTCTCGTAGCAGCTTGCGATGTTCCTACAAATGTATAGCATTTACCAATCGTAAAAAATGGTTAAAAAACAATTTAAATTACATTCTTAAAATTCATGAGCATCTGTTTTTTAAGCCGAGCGGTCTTCCATCCGTAAGATACCTGTAGAGACGAGCTTCTGATACTAATAATCTACAAAAGCCCGGATCTACAGGGTAGATCACGAATGTGCCTATATGTTGTATGTACCCATTTCTCATATGTGCATCCATGACATGCAACAGTAAGTATTCTATAGTAAATCATGCAACCATTCATCCAACGCAACTTAATTACTTAAAAGAAAGTGAAAATAGTCACTTCACTGCCTAAAACTGAAAAATTATATTTCTATAAATCTGAAGTAAGAGAATAGATAGGTATACTAAGTGGTGACTTGTACTAGCAGCTTTTTTATAATGCTATACATTATACAGTATATATATATTGGTTATGCGATAAAGGCAAGTGTATAGGTGCGTAGTCCATTTTTGCTAATGGCTTTAATCTTTGAATACAACAAATTAAGGGGAACCTAATTGTTTTCTGTACAAACAGAGTAAATATGGTTTGTCCCAAAAATAACTAGGGTAGTCATTTACGGATATCAGTATAAAATAAATTCTGTATGTGCGTCGCGCAAGTTACTCCTTGGTAAGTGTATGTAATTTGTGAAGAAATATGTAGGTACGCGGTTTTCAGTAAATCTTACAATGCATTACAACAATGTCCAAATTATGGAGGAGAAAGAAGGATATGTCTAAGGAAATTTCGAGAATTAAGAGAATACCCAAAAAAAAGAGTGTCCACTGTCCACAGAGCTAAGACCGGCTTTATGGTTCAGTGGTAGAGCGTTGGACTATACATCCGGAGGTTGGGTGTTCGAACCTGGGTTGAGGAGAATTTTTCATTTGTGGCAGAGATGGGAATTACCTCAGACCTGTTTCGAGCATTCTGCCGGCTACTCCAAATTAGGTTTTCCTGCAGTTTTCCTAATTCGTAAGGTAAATACCGGAGTAGTATAGAAGAACTTAAGACCTTCTGCAGAGGCACCTCTAAAAAGCATTATGCGGGTCACTCTGTAATTGGGCGCAAGCCTGTTGGGGGCCCAGAGCAAGAGAGGGATAATAAATAAATAAATAAAGGAAAGTAAATAAGGGCTATAGTGAAACACACATGGCAAGGATCGAATGGGGTAGAGTAGCCTTTCTAACGACATTAAATTCAGATTTAGTAATCTCAATACTCCTATTATCGGTTAGTAAGAAGGTCTCTGCCAAACAGATTTAATAAGGGAAATCAGTGCATTCACGGAAAGTAAACAATCCATTGACATGTTCCATAAATACAGTCGACTCCCACTTTGTACTGGTCTTAGGAAATAATGCAGGGTTAGGAAAAATTACCAGAACGGTCGATTATTTCAAAATATATAGGGGTTATCAAAAAATGTCGTATATAAAGTTTGTAGGGCTGTTAAAAGTCTACCTACGTTTGTTAAATTAAAATTACAGGGTCGCCCACAAAGTTGTGGAGAATGATAGTTGTATTTTTTTTAATGGAACAAATGGATTGTCGACTCAACTATAAACATTTTTTATTAACCCTATAATATTACACCTAAATTCATTAGTCTCCTAGATATCATGACATTTTGATTAGTTACAAAACACAAAATAGTTTTCAAGAAACAATTTAATAAGTAAACTTTGAACAAAAACGTATAACAAAAACAAATCATGGCATAACGGCTCTATTTGTTAATAACTAATAAGTCTTAATAACTAATAAAGTAATAAGTGTCATTGGGTATGCAAACCATTTATTTTGTGTTTTCTAACTGATCAAAATCATGATATCTAGGAAACTAATGAATTTAGGCATAACATACGGTTAATAAAAAATGTTTAAAAATGAATTAACCATCAAAGTAAGTAATAATATATAGGGAGGTTCCTCTTTAAAAAATATAACTACCATTCTCCAGAACTTTGTGGGCGAACCTGTATAATTCAATTTATCTCAGGTATGTAGATTTTTAACAGCCCTACAAATTTTATATGACATTTTTTCATAATCCCTGTATATTTTGAAATAATCGATCGTTTTGGTAATTTTTCCTAACCCCTAAATTAGGCATTGTAGTTCACTTAAAAAACAACGGAGATACATTTATTTCAAAATTAGATAGTTGCAGAAGCTGGAGACAAATTAAAAGTGTGAATTTCTCCACGGTATGTGTGACATTGGAAATTCCACTAATTATTAATTAATGGTTTGATATTTATATATCTATTAGATGATAGTTAATTGCACCTAATGAGAGAAACTATGTCTGCAATTATTTTCAGGATTTATTGTAATTTTGTGTGCCAACAAAGATAGATCATAATTTCTTAAAAGTATACCGGGTGATCGAAAAGTAGTGCGGACAGTTTGAATTTCCCGTAGAACTAAACATTTATAAAGTTGATAACATACCCAAATGTCATTTGTGTAAAAGCAGTGGTGGTTCAATTTAATCACTAATGCATAAATAAACTACCTTCTAAACTTGTTTGACAATTCCTTAAGTAAAAAACATTAAAAACTTAAAGCGCCCAATTTAAATTGTCTGCAGTTCTTTTTGATCACCCGATATATGAATAAATGCTTACTGAAAATTGTCTTTAATGTTAAAGAAAGAATCACCCAGAATTTTCAATTATATATTTCATTTTTAACGGAAAGCGGAAAGGACTGATACTTTGCATTAAAAAAATCATAAAGAGGTATCCATTTTCCCAGTCAATATCGAAACTATGTGATGTTGCTTACCTAAATTGGAAAATATGCAAAATCTACTGCCGAATCGCAAAACACTTTTGGCCCCACTCATAAAAATTTAAACTTCTCTTTTTTTATTACAAAAAAAACTAGATGAAAGAGGTCGGTTTAGATTTGAATATGATCCTGTACCAAAGCTCGTTACATCAAATTATTTTCCGTCAACAGCCGTGTTCCCTTATAAATAAGATCGGCAATAGTTCCATTTTTATGTCCAAAACGAATTATACTCAGAAGAGATAAATCAAAGGTCTGGATGAAAGATGACTGTCGGTGTTTGGTTTCGTTTTGCATCGCAATGGTTCCGAAGAAGTAGTGAGCTAAGTTATCGTCGTCGGGAGATCTGATAATACGATAATTGACCCCCTAATTTGTTGCCAACAGTGACGACGTTAATGGAGCGTACCTTGCATTTGACTATTAGTGCATACGCACCACTAAAAATGCGCATTTTTTAATAGATTAGTTTCCGTAAAATAGCAAAAAATGTTGGAATGCTTCCATTGAATGCAAGGATGGCCAAATTTAACTTCAAGTTTTTTTTTTAAATTGAACTTGCTTAAGGGTAACGGTTGGACATGTTTACATAGTAGTGCAGTAACGGAATAACAAATCAAAAGAAATTTATTTTGATATAATATGTGAAAGTATCCAGAATCTCCGTTGATACTTTTTTGTAACGTTAGAGCATTTTCTATGCATTGATAGCGATTTCCCAAAGGCCCATGGCTATGTGCGCATTGTTTGTCTTTACTAAAAGCATCTTTGGTTAAAATTTCAAAGAAATATCTCCATAAATAAGAAAGTTAGCATTGCGCATGCGCGCACCTGGTGTTTACAATATGCCATGACCATATGTTTGCCTTTACTATAAGCATGTGTGGTTAAAATTTAAAAAAAATATCTCAATAAATAAAAGAGTTGACATTGCGCAGTGGGCGCATACGCGCATTAATCGTCAAGATTTTTCTTGCCTCAGGTGCCAGAGCTATAAGCTACCGAATTAAAAAATAAACGAACTAAATATACTGTAGACAAAGAAAGTGGCAACTTCGTTAGAAAATAGGTCAAAAACCCAGGGTAGAGTTATTTCCAATATCCAAGAGGCTGGTTGTTTGAAAAACTTTTTATACATGCTTTTTTATTAAGCTTTATTAAGTTATTAATAATTTTATAAATCGCTTTTAATATGGTGGGAGAATGCGGTTTGAAAAACACCATTTAGTGGTTCAATGTCGGCGAAAGATTTGACAACATTGGAAAATTGGATTCACTAATCCCATCTTGGACGATAATTGAATTGTAGCTAACCATCATAGCAACCCTAATATCATATTAGCGCATTGGCATGGCATAATATTTCATCTTGACTCGGAGTACAAAAATGTACTTGTACAACTTGAACTCCTCTGAAAGTCAGTGACCCATTTAAAAATTTATAAAACTGACAGTTAAAATTATCAAGAAAATGATGACAAATCATGCTAAACTATACATAATTGTCATGCAAAACTGTAGAAGTTTAGGAAATACTCTAAATCGATTTTTAAACTGTGCACAAGCTATTGTTAAGTTAACCCATAATCGTAACGTAAAAATTCTAGTCACGTTTTCTAAACTCGAACTGCTGTACGTCGACATAAAACCCAGAATGGCGTCTTACAAAGCAGGTAAATTGAACGATTTAGTAAGGAAGCAATCTTATAAAATTGCGTGTAAAAATGAAATTTGGAAACATATTTTCATTCACAAAAATTTTTACAACCAACTCTTCGCTTTAACGTTGAATGTTTAGAGCACGCAAAAAATTAATTATTAAAGTAAGCCAGATTTAAATGCCAGTATTAGCTATAATTGCGATGCAATTATTATTTATTCATACTTACGATTGGTATCGATAGTTTACCATGAAGTTTGAAATGATGTAAGATAGGGTCACCAATTCAGTTCATAATTAAAATAATGTTTTTAAACATTTTACGAAATTAATAAATGGCTCCACGTCTAATAGGTATATAAAAAGTAAATTAGTTTATTTTACAAAACGTACCTATCTCTAATTCCCTACACCGTGAATACGTATAGAAAATGCGCCTCATCGAAATATAAAAGTGTGCTGCTCAAACTGCTGTACAGAAAGTAGCACTTATTAGTGGCCGTACTTGTAAGTACCTGATCATCTATTTCACTTAATAGCAAATCAATTTTATCTTTATTTGGAGCACCTTTTGAATGGGTGTTCGTTTTTTTTTGTTGTAAAATTAAACTTACAGACAGGCTAAAGTTTTCTAGCCGACAGTTTGAATGATTTTTTTTATCAATTATCTAATATTATACCTACCGGGTAGTGACGCTAGATCCGCGAGAGTCAAATATTTCCTTCCTTAATTAAGGTAAAGTGTATTTGGGTTTTTTATAAAGAAAAAATGACGACTCTATACAAATCACCAGTTTCCAAATTTCTTAATTCTTAATTCTATAGAACAGGAAAATCTGTGAGATTGCGCTTTTTTTAAACAAATTTGTTTCCTTGCATTTATAAAAAGGCGAGCTTGAATTGTCAATGTAGTTTAATGTTTACGCCACACAAATAGTCGAAATCAACGTTGGCACGTAGCAGGTAATAATGAACAAATCATAATCCAGTACCTACCGCGCTTGTTTGCCTTTGCGCATTTTTCATGCCATCACTGAATATTCAACAAAACACCCGTTGTTTCAGTTCCATAAAGAACAAAATTTAAAGTGATGATTTGTATGGCTTATAATTTTTTCTCTACAAAAAAAGCCTAAATACCCTCTATCTCTAAAATAACTAGGAGCACGGATATGTAGTTGTATGAGATATGTACCTATAGGTATAGTTTAAATTTGGCAAAGTTGCGTATTTTAACGATTTTGATTTGAAAATGCAGTTTAGAAACTTAAAAAATTCCGACTACTTTCGGAGATATCCGGAAAAAGCCGAAACTTTGCAAAATCGTTTTTATTTTTTACTGAAGTCATCTAAAAAGATATTTCGAAATAACTGAGACATTATTATGGTCACTTTTGTCCCTCTACAAGATGCTACTTTTAAATTTTAAGTTTGGCGTTTCGTCTCCAGTCAACCATCATCAACTTTGATTTTTCTTATGGAAGTAATTTTACTTTTTGTCATTTGATAGAGAATTTTTTTGTGATTTCAAAAATGTAAGCATCACTACATATCTTTTAATCATAAATAGCGCTATTAATTCGTAAAAACGCAAGAAACTACGTACGTACACTATCTAAGACAAAGTTTTCTAGGCAAAAAGAAAATGTTTTAATAATTTTAAAAAAATGTGATGTTTATATTTTTGAACTCTTTTTTGAATTCTCTATCAAATGACTCAAAGAGTACACATTTTTTCCATAAGAAAAAACAAAGTTGGTGATGGTCAACCGGAGACAAAACGTCGGTTTTAAAATTTGAAACTAGCATCTTGTAGAGAGAAAAAAGTGGCCATAATAATGTGTTATATATTTCGAAATATCTTTTTAAATGACTTCAGTAAAAAATAAAAATGATTTTGCAAAATTTCCGGATATCTCCGAAAGTAGTAAGAATTTTTTAAGTTTCAAAACTGCATTTTGTCAAGCATCAAAATACGCAACTTTGCCAAATTTAAACTACCTATCTTTCTCTTACAGTTCCCGAGATCCCCATGGTGGCCCTCGATTTTGAATCAGCCTGTATACCGTGTGTAGGGCCCATAGTTAAGAAAATAACGAAAATCAATAACTGATAACTGTTAACAAGATAAAAAAATGTGCCAAATTCTTGCCAGAATAGCTTCCTTTTTAATTTTGTTTGTGCTTATTATTTATAATTCATTTATTGTTTACATTCAAGGAACGCTGCTCCTGGTTAATACCCGTATTTGAATGGGTAACCGTTAGAAAACTTCGCTCGTTAAAAGAATATATGGATTGCTGTTTGAAAAAACATTTGTTGTCACGGCGCTAAAAACTCATATATTAAAAAAAGTTTTTGAGTTTTACATCATTTATGATAGCTAATAATAAAATCAAAATAGCCATTTTTCCGAAAAGAATATTATTATTTTATACCTTTGACATGTTTTTTTCTCCATTTTTCTGTAATAAAACCTAGCATAATGCTTGTAAGTTGTACACAGAAAAATAAGGTATTTCGAATAACTTAATAAAAATGGTAGGTTGCTAATTGAAAAAAAAGTTCGATGCCGTTGCGGCGCTCCAAAATTTCGTTTCGTTTCTGTATACCTGATATACATATTATCTCGAATTTGAACAAACTCCTTCGAGCCGTTATCGCGAGAAATTGCCAACGTACGCAGGTACGTACGCACATACAGACGAAAACAAATTTTATTGTTTAAAATTGTATAAATGATCTAAAACGTCGACAATTGATGAACTTTTAATATGTCCAAAAAAACTGATCGCAATAGCCACCTAGCTCGAGCTAGGAAGCAAAGAATTTCAAATATAGATTGGCAAGTTATTGTGGTTATTAAAATATATACAATGTGTCCAAAGATAAGGATGTCCATCATGGTAAAATGCCTGTGTGCTGTTGTCTCACTTGTCGTATTCCGGATATTTATGTTTCAAGTCTCGACCCAAACGGATCATTTCTCGGTAGACTGTGACTGTTTCACCAGGTTTCATCAGGTGATATGTACCACTCCATTCTGGTCCCACCAGATGCAGAACATTTCTTGTGCCCAGCTTAGGCTGAGAAGTGGATGGCTGTCCTGAATTAACTCAAGAGTGTTAGCGCCTTGGATTATCCCAGTAGATCCACTTACACTCCAGTGATGCAAAAATCCTTTTCTTTGTTGTCTTTGAAGAAGGATTTGAAAAGTGGTTTTTCGTCGTTCTATGTCTGTTTCGCTCAACTTGTACCAATTTCCCAAGTTCTTTTCATCTTTTCAATAGCATGAAGAAGTTTGGAATGGTTTTATTATTTTAGAAAATATATTTTAGAAAATATATTTTAGAAAATCTTAAATAAAACAAAAAAAAAACATTTAAAAACACAATAGTGTAATGTGATGAGGAAAGGTTGTCGATTTTGCAACATTGAGCAATTATATGAACTTCCGATCGTTCCATTCTTTCTCAAAAACTTTAAGAGGACATTTGTATCGTACAAAGCTGCAGTTATAGACATTTTATTTTATTTAATTTTATAGTTAATAGTTATTTATTATACAAGACGATATAAAGGGATATTTTGACCATTGAGTGAAAGATGTTAATTCACGAGTGGTTAGTTTCTCTTTATCGTTTGTATAATACGAGTACAAAACTTGATTTTATAGCAGAAGTCATATGAATCATTGTAAAGCTTCTGACAATTCTGAATTTAATTTAGAAACGTAAAAAATAGCAAGCTTAGGTTTTGCCGTCGCGATTGTTTCCATAGAAACAGAATTGTCATGAATTCTGAACGTCATTTTATATCGTGCATTTCAAATAAGAATGATAGATGTCATTAGAATGCACAATCATTTGTTTCATTTTATCTACACTAACGGTTAAAGTGATGACTTTATCTATCCTTACGGTTAAAGAACGGGTTAGCTTACCCACTCAAACCTATTAAAATGTCAATTTAACATATGTTATAAAATAAAGGGATTTAAATTTTCTATCCTTCATTCAAAACTTCAATCAATGCTGCGATTAAGATAAACTAGGTTTGGCATCATACTCTAAATTACACGCGTTTGTGAAAGCTTCAAACAAAAGATAGGTACAAGCCAAAGAAATCTTTTGCATTTGCAGAATGAGAAATGATAGGATTTTTTTTTCAGTTCCAGATGTCAGTTTCATAAGTCATACTTGAAGTAACATTCTACTTAGCAACATTTAAGAGTCTGCACCCAATGTAAATTTCCATAAGAGCGCTTGTCATAAAAATTCGATCATTTTCATATTTTGTTAAAAGAGCCAAAATATGAAAATAAACTCATGCAGTTTTTAGACATGCTTTCAAAAAAATTATCGGTAATTTTGATGCACTTGTGCAATTACCTACGATAATCTTTTTTAACTGCAAAAATTATTTCTTCACAGCTGAAAGGTTAACAACCATGGTCACCGTGTGTTTGCCCAAGTGAAACACTCTCGAGGTTTCTGATTAGCACACTATTCGTATAAGCTATGAAATCTTATACATTAAAAACGTCGGTTTTCATTATTAGACAATTTACGTCAAAGTGAATTTGCGATCACATTTTCTAAATACCGATGACATGCAAAGTTATCGACCGGCACTCCACCGCAAGGTTTGTCGGATGATTAGCGCAAGCAACTTAATTTTCCAAATTTTTCGCATATATACTGAATCGAAACTAACGTAGGTAAGTCGACTAATTTAAATGAAACAGAAAATAGTTTGTAGCGGTTTTCTGTCTACCAAAGAAGGAGGAAGAGTTCATAAAAACCTCCACATTATCTAAAAGACCACAAGACTTTGCAATGTATTTGTGAACAGAAAAATAATGAATACAAATATTTATTGCAAATTTATTGATTTTAAATGGAGTGAATTCACATCGACAGAGTAGAAATATTGAAATTTTGTAAGCTATAAGGATAGGTAGACACACATCGAGACGAGATTTCTATACGCATACAAATTATATAATAAATTTTAATACTTAAGTTTTTCCGTTAGCTGTTGGAATACACGTAGGTAGTACAATTAAAACACAATCATCAATCATTCACAAATTTAAAAATTTTACCACAAATAAACACTTGACATAAAAGAAACTGTATAGGTTATATACTTATCTTTCAGTTATTATTTGCAATTATCGAATTGACATAAAAGTGACAGCGAGGACGCTACCGCGACGCCGACGCCCCTAAAACATCTCTGTGAGACCCGGATGCTGCGAAGGGCGCGGGTGAAAGAGTACACCCCTTGCTCTCTACTCTTTCTCGCCATTACGATGGCAATGCTTCACGTGACATGTATTATGCTTCGTACCCTAAGTAGAATACTATGTTCGTTTAAATGCGACAAAATTTGGTTAATTTTTTAATTACGTTAGAATCGTTTAACTTTTTGGCCAAAAATATCCTCGCGAGTAGGTAGTTGCTGACAACACAAGCCGGTTTTGCTTTCAGTGCTTTACCACTTTACAATTCGTATTTCCCCCACACATTTTAAATGATGGTTCAAATACCTTAAGAAGAAAGTGCAACTCGTATTGATCCAGCTGATCACAAACCTTCCTTGTTAGGGTAGCGAAGATAGAGGACATGTTGGCAAAATTGAACGAGGGGAAACGAGTTTGAGCAACGTAGGGAATTATATACGGATAGGGACGTCTATTCAACAACTCTCAACCTTAGAACTTAATGGTTGTCAACACTGAGCAGCTATATGTCACATCCAATCTCTGAGCAAATTAATTTTGTATAAGCCTCAACATTACTTTTATTCCTAATTTTTAATATTAAATTATAGTGGAGCGAATACTAAACGCGCCCCAGTTTTATTCGCATCATTCCAAGTTTTTCGCAATTCCGATGATTATAAAATTTCCGTTTTGTTACGCACCCCGCCGAAAAGTCAAACGTTAAGAAAAATGATAGCATTGTGCAAAATGACGCAGAGCATGAAGCTTCATGAAGCCCAATTTTAATAATACATAAATAACCATTTTTCTCTCTGCAAGTTTGATATTTTCTGAAGTTTCCCATCATGTATCATGATGGAACGCCATTTGCATTTTATTGAAATACAGAAGAGGGCTGAATTTCAAATATTGTTTGTTTTCTGAAAATGTAATATAAATTTCATTTTATAAAGGTTTGTAGATTTAATACATAAACGCACGGTCTTGCAATGTCATTCTAACGCATTCGGTGTCAATATTTCTTATTAGAATTTCTTCCAAGCACTCTATTTTCCAGACCTTAGTAGGCACATATTTAAATGTCTACTATTCTTTCGTTTGCACTCTGCAGTTATGGCATTCAAATTTAGAAGCTTTAATTTCGCCAATTGCCACGTATGCGCCATCTCTGTATAAAACCTTACGCTCGTATTCTGGGGTTTTACCATTTTCAATGTCTTCTAATTTGAATAGATTGGATTATTTATTAATTAATGTACGATACTGATTGACACCCTCTCATATTTTTGTTATAGGGTCTCTAAGTTTTTTTTCATATTGTCATCAACCATGAAAAAGTGGAATGCCCTTAAAACAACTGCAATAAAGTTACTAATCCCAATATACTATACCTGCACCTAAGATATAAAATGTCTGGTGCATTCAAAATGTTTCATATTAAAAAATTCCAGTTAAATTGTATTACAGAATTGTATGTGAAACCATTCTAGATGTTTAATTTCGACTGTGTAGATGTCGCTACATGTTTGCATGTCCCATTTCAATTATATGATCGCTTTAAACTTTATCAACTGTAATTCACCCCCTTCTATGCATTATTTCCCTATACCTAAATATGGGCAATTGATAAGTCTTTATCTGAGAATTATGCCAAAGGCCTTAGACAAAATCTCTGTTAAATTGAAATCAATTAATCTTTTACCAAGGTATTTTATTTTAAAAGTTAATAAGACAATCTCGCTATTAAATAAGCTTACGTATGTAGGTACTAGGTGTAATCCTCAAAAAAATCGTTTGCCATAAATCGGTTTAGAAATAAAAAACGAGCACAAAGCACTTTTCATTCATTCATTTGAACAACACCTGAATTTACTACGATCCATCTCTGAAAATCACCGACAACAAACTGATCCCTGCAAACACCAGTGGTTCAAGCAATAAAAGGGATCATTTTGAATCAGTGTCAAGTGAATAAAATTTATAGTCTGCTTGCTGCAACTGTTCTTTTCTAACAGAAGCCCTTCTCCCATATAACACATTAACAAACTTCAACAGGATCAATAGGGTAATTTTCACGTACGTGTCTCATTCGGTGCCGAATCTCTTGCCATTGCTCATTTTATCGAATAGTTATAAAGCCAGTTTCTAGTAAAATACGTAATCCGTTAATCAAAATGTGGACTATTTTGTAATGTAAACTTTCCCATACACGTAAATAACAAGTAAACTTTCACCGCGTTTCCACGAAAATATCGCAATTGAAAGTTTGTAGGTATACCTATAAAAAGACGGTATTAAAATATGTCGAAACTGGTATGTTGTTTGACATTTTTTAGGTACCTAATTCAAGAATCAAAAATGCTAACAGAAAAACAAATGTTTTGTAAAATTCCATTCTGATAATTAGGTATTGCTGGGATGTTTCAATCAATTAAGAACATTTAGTCAAACAAGTATTTCTGGGAAAAGAGGTATGTATGTAAATTAGGAAAAAAAAATAAAGTTACACATGCAACTAACCTCAGAACTGGACAATTACATTTCTCTAAGACACAAACTACCCAACACAGAAAAATTGAAGTCGAAGACCATTAATAGGTAAAAAAATAAAAAATTGGCACCAATAACAAATTTTCAGCCCATTTCCCAACCAAGTTGGTTGTGCCATTGCAGCAACTTTCTCTGTCCGTCCGTCTGTCCGTCCTTACAGTTTTCAATAAATCAGATGTGCGCATGCGCAATGCACTTTCTTATTTTTATGGAGATATTTCTTTGAAATTTTAACCAAAGAATCTTTTAGTAAAAGAAAACGATCCCATATTGTAAATATCAAATTAATCTGCTTATGCGCAAGATGCACAACAACAACTGTCTCATTTCTCGAGATATCTTTTTGAAATTTCAATCAGAAATGCTTCTAGTTTCTTCTAGTTCCTTATTTATAAACATATTTCTGTGAAATTTTAACCATAGATGCTTCTAGTTTGAAACTTTAACCACAGATGCTTCTAGTAAAGGCAAACATATCGCATATTGCAAAAATAAAATGCGCGTAGATGCCAACTTTCTTATTTATTGACCTATTTCTTTGAAATCTTAACTATAGATGTATATGGTCACATCTACAGCAGTGTTACATATAAGTATGTAAAAAAATTGGGTGGTATTATTATAGGGGTCAACAATTTCAAAATTTCTAAGTGGGGGTGTCGGAAGAAATTATGATTTCGACGAAATTCGGTATCTGGGGGTTTTTGAACATGAAAATCACGAATCTGAAATTAGTTTTTAAAAGTTCGAAAAAAAATCCACTGCCATTCTTGGCCGGGCCAAAAAAATGGAGATAATTCCACAAAATTTTTTGTTAACTAAGTATATGGGAAATTATATGACTCACTACTAGGCGGAGAACACTTGGTGACCCGAAGGATCAATCTTCAAATGAGCATAATTTTTGTTTGAAAGCTGATTTTGAAAAACTGTTCAACAATTTTGTTCCTCATCAAGTATCTACACAACAAATTTCGTGGAATTCTCTCCTATTTCGTTAGCTGGCTAAGAATTACAGTAGAATGTTTTTTTTTTGAATTTCCAAAAACTAATTTCATATTCGTGATTTTCATGTTCAAAGACCCCCGGATACCAAATTTCTTCAGATTTTTTTCACACCCCCATTTAGGAGTGCGCTTTTTCGTGGGGGGAGTTTTGAAAAAAATTTGCAAAATCGGAATGGACATACTTGCCCCAAAACCTATTCAAACACGTGCCACGGTTGCCGAGAAAAAAAGAAATGCAAATTTCACCACTCTGCTTCCTGTGCATCAAGCCAATGTGTTTTGCCGTTTGCCCTACGAAATTGGTAAATAATCTTCCCGATGTAATTAGGACATTAGGATTATGACGTCAAGAAGTTTTCACCTAATTGCGTATTCTATATTCGACGATATTAGCATTGAATAATAATATTATTCAATGATATTAGGTAATACTTGTAATTACAGAGCGGAAAGTTACTATGCAATATGCAAGCTAGTATTAACTTTACCGACCTTGAGTAAACGTGTTAGTTTTACTTAGCTACGTGTTATGGTTTCTGAAGGAAAAATTAATAGAGAAGGCTCACATTTTAGGAGTTTTGGACCCATCTTTAAATGCTTGTCGGTTACATCCTGTATAATAAAGTGTTGAAAATATCACTTAAATGTTATTGGTCTTACTTTTAACTTGGGAATTTATTAAAAAAATTTCCCATTTCTGTCATTGTAAATCGCATTATAAATAATGGCGCCAAAGCGAAATCTACTACGGTTCTAGAAGAATTCATACCATCGAAAATAAGTTAGGGCATAAATTTTCTTATAAATAAGAAACTCAGCATTCCGCAGTCTGAGCATACACACCTGATGCTTAAAATATGCGATATGTTTGCTTTTACTACAAGAATCTGTGGTTAAAATTTCAATCTCTATAAATAAGAAAGTTGACACTGCACAGTGCGCACGTCTGATTTTTACAGAACGCGATATGCTCGTTTTTAATAGAAGCATCAGTGGTTAAAATGTCGAAGAAATTTTTACATAAATAAGAAAGCTGACATTGTGCAATACGCGCATTAAATTGGACGGACGGACGGACGGGGAAAGGGGCCATAATAGCGCTCTCCAACATGAGTTGCCATACCATAAGGTCATTGACCAGGACAATGTATCCGTCCAATTGTGAATTGGCATCAATTTTGAGCAAAAACGCTAGTGAGATAAGACATATAATTTCACATTTCTCTAAAATTTTAAAATTAATGAACTACTTTTGGTTCTTCGCCGAACTAAAAATATTAATTTGGGTTGATGAGTTTTACATACTTCTATGACACTGGAGGATAAAAATAAAGAATGTTTTATGGTTAGCTAGCTTACAAGATAGTTACCCAATCGCTTGCAAAGTATTATCCAAATTATTTAGGTTGTTTGCTAATTAATTGATGATGATTGGGCACAACTCTTGTGCGGATTTTTTTAAAAATCCAATAACAATCCGTTCTTGTTATATTCCTACAGATAGGGGTCGGCTAGATGTTCCATTTTCTCTTTAGAAGTACTCTCCTTCGACACTCCATTCTTGAGATATTTGCCCTTAAAGTATTGAAATCACTAATGGATACATTTTTTGCAAGTTTTCCAACTCATATTAGAAGGCGGTATTATGGCAACTCTTCGTCCATGCGCATGCGCAGACCGCAATGTCAACTTTCCTATTTATCGAGATATTTCTTTGTAATTTTAATCACAGGCGCTTCTAGTACGGACAAGCATATCGCATATTGTAAAAATCAGGTGCAATGTGCGTGGCTAAATTTCGCAATGTCATCTTTTTATTTATGGAGATATTTTTTGGGACATGGTTCTAGTAAGAGAACCATATTGTAAAAATCAATCCGCAAACTTAGATGCTTGTTGTCCTCAACCCTCGGGATTAACACACACTCTTTAGTACCTTGGTATATGATATACTATTTTACCCGCATTTACAGGAGACCCATATCTATAATTTTTTACGACATTGCTGACAGCTGACAGGCATAAACGGACAGAAAAAACTATGTACGTGCATTGATTTCGGCACAATACACTCTAAAAGAATGTTACCAATTATTACTTGACTATAGAGCTTGAAGATCTTACGAAATCATATTAAAAGGCAAATGGTAAAGTGCAATACACGAAATTTAGAGTAGTGAAGGATTTATTAAATTTATTACTACCACAGAAGGTATATGGTAGTGTCTGCCGGCAATATGTCTACAGTCGACGTTCGGTTCATAGCAAGCTATTCGATACAGTGGTCATCGTCTGAGTAGTCTCCTCATGGGGTCAACATAGTGGATATTCGGCATAGTGCCATAGACCCAAGGACTACCCTCCAAATATTCCGAGAAAATAGCGACGTTATATTTAAAGGATAAATCTGAGCAATACAAAAAATACAATACATTTCTCTCAATTTATTTTGTTAGTTTTTTCTTAAAGACATTTATTGATATTTCCCATTGCAGTAATGATAACTAATTGTAAAAAACAGCGACGCATACCAAAGGGCTATATAAAAAACCTTAGTACTACATCAAAGACAGATATCTGCAATTAGAAGTACGTTTAGCACATTCCCCCAGAATACTCGCTTTCCATTCACAGTATGCGAGCTAATAAATGCATGAACTAGAAATTAAACCGAACAAGTGCTTCGCAATTCTTGTATGTAAGTACGTACTTACAACAATTACAGTTCGCGGCATGTCCATTACGCAATAAAGTTAGCTTTTCCACAGTTCAACATATCGACTTCATTGAGATAATTTTGAAATCTATGAATACTATTTGAACATTTTCGATATACTAAAAGTTGTAAGCATAGTGTACCGAGCTGAAACCCTGTGAGTTAAGGGTGGTTGGGTTGCAGCCGTCCTCGATCATCAATCATTCTGAGACAATCGCGCGGCGCACAGCTGTCGCACAGTCCGACACGCCGTCAGCCACCGGCCTACTGGGTTTATATTGGACCTATAACTGCAACTTAACTTCGTCTCTGAATTAAACGTTTTAATCTGATATAAACACACTCTAAATAGGTTACATAATTACTTTAGATAACCTGCACTATCACACTACAATTTTACCGTTATCTGATGCCATTGCGGAGACCCATTCGACCATTGAGCTGTGCCACCTCTTGAAGCGTGGTAAACGCGATTAATAAAAATTCTTCATCTGTTAATTCAGGCGTACTCTCTTAACTAAACAGCTCGGCTAAAGGCTGGTACGGTGTGGCAACTTTTAAAAAGGTAGATTAAAACTATTTGTAAACCTTTTAAGCTGTCAGAATGTCATTTATCAAACGTTTCGCTTTCAATTCTTAACTTTTCCTATTTGATCTCTTATTGTTCCTGGAAAGGCATTCACCGCTCAGGTCACTTAGATAAATGCACAATTGTTTCAATTGCGGCATAATTCTAAGCAAATAATCCTTCAAACCAGATGTAAGTATTGTCACTATTTATATAGGAATTTGATCATCTATTTACAAGGGGGTGCTGCCATGCAAAGTGTTCCATTCCACTTGATTATTTTGATCAATACTTGACCTACCATTTTGTTGATTATGCAAAAATACCTGAAAGCTGAATAAAACGTGAATACGGAGTGTATACGTTCGGAAACTTTTTTTAAATTACGGAAATCTCTAATTACACTTCGTGGAAGGATTTCGATCTGAATTTCAGAAATCCAACTCAACCTATGCTTTAAATATTTGGTACCTGCCTTTACCCTTGGTAAAAGTCACTTCATGCAAAAGACATCACAATAATAAGTCGCATGTAGGCCATTTATACTCCTACTCGATTTTATGCTTCATGTCATGATAGACATTCTAATGAAAGGTCTCAACACAAGGAACTAATTTACACCAACCACCGTCTTCCTCCTCGATCCTTTATCGTGTTCGGTTATAATTCTTCATATCTTAAGAATGGAGCGTCGCAGAAGGGTACTCAAACAAGGCGCTTGGAACGTCTGGAAGATAAATATTAATTGGTGATACGATGGGTCGGAGGGGAGTACTCCCAAAGGCAAATCTTGCGGAATTTTAGGAAGAGGACGCACGTCTTTTTGTAGCACAAAGAAAGAAATTAAAATCTCGTACACTGATATACAAATTGCAATATGTGATCGTACAACAGTTTAAATTTCCTAGATAATTGCTAAATTTGGTTCCAAGCCCAGCAAATATCAGGTTTTGACACCGGAAATAGTACATCAAAAATAAGTTCCAATTGATGACTAAATATTCTAAAAAAACTTGTAGAAACAATCCCGCATTGCAGTATACGAGTGTACTATGTCCAATTGATCCAAGATAAGGCAGATGTCTATCATGGGGATCTCGGAAACCATAGAAGATACGACGATGGTCAAATTAGGGTAAAGAGGCGCAATTAAAGACGTGTTATCATGCTTTAAAGAAAACCAGAAAATTGCGATTGCTTCTTAAGATCTTCCAGAAAAACCGAAATTTGCCGATTTTGTTTTTATACTTTGCGACGTTATTTGAACAGATAAAAGAGATAAACACTTTCTCATTGCCACTTTTTGCGCTCTGCAACACCGTTGAGAGATTTTCAACACAACGTTCTGTTTCGGAGAAATCATCACCATCAAGTTTACTTTTTATATGATCTGTAAAAAAAGTAGAGACTGTATTGAGTAGCATTTTTTTATCACGAATCCAACGATGTATGGCACACACAAAAAAACAAAAGTTGGAAACCAGGTTCCGCGCACAACCCCTAATCGTTAGAGAATACCTGTGGGATAAATGGAAAATATTTCCATACGATTCGGGCGTTGTGCGCAGGTGCATTGTCCTGTCGAAACTAAGTTTCCAAAATTTGTTTTTTTGTGTGCCGTGCATCATTGTATTCGTAATAAAAATTCTATTCAATACAGTATGTACCAGGGTATGTACTTGTTTTGGGCCATATAAAAAAATAAAGTTGATGATGATTTCTCTTAAACAAAACTTTGTTCTTTGAACTGTATCTTGTAGAGCTCAAAAAGTAGCAATGAGAAAGTGGTTTTTGTTTTTTTGTATCTGCTCAAGTAATAAGAAAAAATAAAAATGAAATCTGCAAATTTCGGTTTTTCTGGCATATCTTCGGAAGCAATCGGAATTTTGTGGTTTTGTTTAAAGCATAGTAATAACTCTTCAATTATACAAATCTATTCTCTAATTTGACCGTCAGCATATCATCTATCGTTATAGAGATCCCCATGATACACACCCTTATCTTGGGCATAGTGTGTAAGTGTCCCAACGAAAATTTGTAGGTTTTGACCAAAGTCGATTTTTATATCGAAGGGGATAATACTTATCCAAAAATAATATTTGAAACTTTAACCCTGTACTATGGGTTACAATTCTGTCGCAGATTCTAATGTAACGATGGATCAAACAACTGTTTCTGGTTAGCTTTCTAGAAACCGCACTTTCAAGTTCAAGTTAAGGTTCTCAAGTAAATTAATGAAAGGTCAAACAGGTTTAAACTAACGCTTGAAATGGCCTCCACTTACTTCAATGCAAATTTAGAATCGCAGGTTTTACATTTCTCGAGACCTCAGGAGTTATTGGCAGGCATTCGGGTATAATTTTTGTCGAAGCTCAACCAATTTTCCTTGTATAGTACTTGGATTGGATAACATCACTCATACAGATCCTAAACCAGACGTACGTGCAATATCGGGGTACTGGGTAGTGAATGCACAGTACGTGGGCTGAGAATCCAGAAACTGGTTCAAGGAATTAATAGTAATATCTTCTTTGCAAATTAATACCTACTGCAGAACCAACATGAACGAAGAACGTCTGTTACTCTATTCCTCGGTTTCATCGTCTGAATTCTATTACTGGTACTGTCGTGATAGATACTTAACGATTTTCTTCAAAATTCCAAACTTAACTACCTTACAAAAATTTCTTCTAATCTGTCTTCTCCGTTCCACCTTGGTTTCCAATTCTCGACCTTTGGTTCACAACACTTTTTTTCCTATTTATTTCCTCTCTTTCTCTTGTATAGCTCAAGATTTTTGGACTGTAGGTACCGCAAGGGACTTCGGTTTCTCAGTCAATTTATGGTTTCATTATTCAGTATTAAAAGATTTTGCGACGAGTAACCTGCACCTGAAGATATGCCTTCAAAGTGTATCAAAGGTGCTCCTCCTACCCGAAATGAATTACTTTCCGAGATGCTGCTTTTACGAGTGAGACGTCAATAATCTCGAAAAAATGATGCTACCCACAGGAATCTATCCAATTTTTGACTTCTCCGAAAAAACGGAAGCGTTGCTCAGCTAAAGGGTGTCCATTTACCGGAACAAGTGATAGTTGGGACGAGCAATGTCTGAACTATACGGTGGGTGGGGTAAGACCTCCCATTTGAGCGATTCCAAATAAGTTTTAACTGGTTTTGCAACACATGGCCCATAATACACTACACCCAACTGATCCCACCAGATACACAGCCTGAGCTTCGAACCATATGAATATTTGGCTACATTTCCCTACAATTTTTTACTCATTGAGTTATAGCCAGTCACAATACGATGCAAAAAACCCTTCTTTTTTGGCGATGGAGCAGCTGTTTCCACGTGAAAACACGTCGTTCAATATCTCTTGGTTTCAATTCGTATTGGACCCAATTTCTTTGCTTTTAAATCATTCCCATAGCTTTCAGACATTTTTAAATGGCTTGTTGAGTGACTTCCAATATTTCTTCTCTAAGTTCTTCTGGCGTCTGACATGAGTCTTCAATCAGTAATGCCTCAAATTCGACAACGTCTGTTTGGCTGCCCAGGACGTTTTTTTGTTGTTAACATCAAAATCGCTATTTTTGAATCGTTGAGCATTGGAAACAATGTGTTTTTTTCGAAACTCTCCATCCCAGCGCACATAATAATTTATTTCTTCTACGATCTCCCTGAAAATGAGGTCATACCGTATAATTTAGAGGCATGATATAGTACCCGTGTGTCATGAAAAAATTTAGAATAGATAATGTACGTTTGGAAGTGATAAATTATCTACAAATGTTAAATGTTGACAAACAGACGTCGTTTTGGGTTTTGTCTTATTTTCATTTCGAAATATATGGAGGTCATAGAAAAAGTATGGTACAGAAATCGTTTGTAATTTGCGTAGGTACTACAGGCACAGATTTAAAGTGTTTAAATCTGTGCTACAGGTTCGTAGAATTCGTGCACTCATTCTCGCTGCTGTTATAAAGAGACTATTAAAACCATTCAAGAGAAAAACCTCAGAATTTTACTGATAAGGTCATAAGTTTAAAAAGTTATCGATGACTATGGCTTCCAGGACATTCGCCTTATATTCCAAATTTTGCACTCTTAGATTAAGATGATGACCTGAAACTCGTTGTTTTTGACTGATGAAGAACTAACTACCAAACGAATTTGTTTGGTATCTGTTTATTACACAAGAGGTGGAATAAGTGTGTAGAGGTTGAAAATTGTACATCATTCTGTCGAAGAATAAATAAACTCTTTGTATTGGAGAGTGTCGTTCGATTCTGGGGGCCAAATTGTGTCTGCAGTTCGCAAATGGAACAGACAAGATATTAATACAAGTACAACGATAGTGAAACACGTAGGTAAGTAATGCATTTTCTTTTGATTTGTAGAGCGCATTTGTTAGTTTTATTTAAGAAAACATACGTCACAGGTAAAACAGTAAGGTTCAAAGTTAATGTTTGTTAGTGTTACTGTTTTGTTAGACACATTTACTTTATTGCTTCATGCACTGGAGGAAAGAGAAAACTTTTCTCTGTTTCCCAAGGCCATACATTAACCAAAGTCTATTGGAAATGGCAGTCTATTAATATATCAATTGATTCAATTTCAATTGGATGTCATTTAGAGTGACTTAACGGATGGGTATCTGTTTACGCGCTGGTACCTATAATTATATCGAAATTAAAATAATACCTATAAGCAACATGCATTCACGTACAAGATGCGTAATCCTGGTATATAAATTCGACACTCTATGTAGGCACACAAATTTCCCAAATAAAATTAAATCATCATTTATTGACCTTATTTGAAGCAGCAGCAACGAATCCTATTTTTTAGTCACACTTTTGTATTTAAATTCGTATGAGACAGACAGTGGCAAATACATCGTGCGGATGAATTGATTTGAGTGATGGCCGCTGCGCGATCTCCTAACCGCCGCCATATATCATCCCTTACAGTAGGGTGAGTGACGTCACCACAACTCCTGCTTGTCATCGGGTCGTTGCATACACAGTTTATTATTTTATTGCATGTTCATTGTTTTGGCAATTTATTTCATCTTGTGTTTGTTGCTAAACCTAAACCCTAACTCTTTTTTTCTGTAGATAGAGATGGTTACGTAAGCATTATAATCACTCAGTTCTAATGTGCTTAGGTTCAAGACTGAAATCCGGAATGCATCCGGATTTCTAGTTTATTTTAAATGCGGTTCACATTGAAGAAAACTTGACATAAATTTTCCATCGCGTTTATCGAGAAAATACTGCAGTCATATCAATAAGATTTACAACATTTATAGATTAAGATAAGAACTTTTCAAATCATACATCCGCAATTGTCGTTTTTTATAAGTATGCAAAATATTTCACTTCAGCATAAAGAAGACGAAGGGTGAAGCCAGAGAATCACGGAAGGACGAAGTCAGGACAGGCTGCGTTGCTTCCTGAGGATAATAATCTCCTGCAGGAGACGTCAGGAAATGAAAATACCCCAGTTTAATTTAGATAAAAGCATGTGTTAACATTGTGAACTAATATTATACTTTCCATATTTTAGTGTAGATGCCTATCGAATAACTAGCCTGGATCGCGATATTAGAAAATTGGAAAATTTTAACTCGAGCTGTCTGTCGTAGCGTGTCAAATTCCACCGTCCAATCACACGATGCTAGGGTCGATAATTTAAAACTTACTTACATATTCAGTAAAATTGTTTAGTGTTTTACAACGTTTCCACGCCACGCGGACTATGGCTATGGCTAATTAAAGATTCAGATTGTTATTTATTCAATGGCTATACGTAATACGTATTATTTTACAGACAGCAAGCAATTCGACACCTCATACATAACAACAGACCATCGATTTGAGTGAAAAAATGCAATGGGAAATGGCGATCGGGATAAGTTGCATATCTTTTATAATTAATTACTTATATTTTAAAATAATAATAATAATAAACGAAATAAGAATTCACAATTTTCCTCCCACCAACACAGTGACACAAAAGTCCGTACATTCGACTCACGTTGATTAACCGCACTACAATACTGGGTGTTGCCCTAAAGCAAGTTTACCTATGTATAGGTTGGTTTCAAGAATTGTCGTAGTTTCTTGGGCTTTGTGTATTACTTCTATAGGTAACGTCTCCACCACCTCCACCACCAAAAAAACTTTACACAAGGTCACAAGGTGTAACATATAAATAACTATGTAACTATGTAATCTTCGTCTAGTAGCAAGCCTAGTTAGTAACTATCACACTTCAGGAACGTAGAGGGTGTGGTTTTTAATATTTCGACGTGTAGAAAGCAAGATTACTAAAGCTTGAAATCAGAGCTGGGTACTGCTCGCGAGCGTTCCGCTCGAAAAAGCGCTTGCGAGCGATGCGCTCGCTCGCACTTTTCGGAGCGACCGCTTGGTGCTCGAGCACTTTTTTCTGCCGACGAGCGGTTTTTCCGCTCATGAGCGTTTTTTTCCACTCGCAAGCTCTTTTTTCGGTCGCGAGTGCTGTTTCCACTCATGAGCGTTTTTTCCGCTCGCAAGCTCTTTTTTCGCTCCTGAGCGTTTTTTTCGCTCGTGGCGCTTTTAATCGTCCTCAAGCGCTGAAGGATCCAGAGTCGCTCGCAAGCGTTTTTCCCGCTCGTGCCAAAAGACCTGAATTCTGCTGCAAAAATTCAATCGCGTAAGGGTCGCTAAAGACATGTTAGAACCAGTCAACATTCATAAAACGCATTGTAACTGGTAATGAGACATAGGTTTATGAATTTTTTTTCCAAAACTCAAATTACCACTTCGTCCTTCGAGACATCCGTTTTTTAAATCGATAGATAGATGACATACAAAAGAATTCACCGCGAGTACTGAAGTGTATTCCAAAAAATGCGTTTAAAAAATGTTTTGATGATTATGTTAGTTGGTTGGTGTAAGTGTATTATTTCGAAGGGGCCTACTCTGAAGACGATACAATAAATTTGGATACATGCAGATCAGTATTTCATTAGCAAAGTTTAAAGTTATCGATCTCACGAGTAATCTAACTCAAAATACACTAGAGGCTGCACATCTACACTATAACAGAAAGATTTTATTTAAAATTTAAAGTCAATTGTAGTTGCTGAGATCTCAGCCAGCCAGCCATACCGAATATAATAGCGTATTTTTTTTCAAAAATGCGCTAATAAGAAGAACAAAGAAAAAATATTATACGAAAGAAAAATGATGTGCATGGAGAAGATGTAGTAACCGAACGACAATACCAAACTTGACATTGAAGTTGCACCACCACGACCAAATAAAGGCAGACCGCCGAATATAGCAACTTGCGATTGCTAAGAGGTTAAAATTGTTGAATTCGACCGTTCATGGTCACGTGACACGTCTTCGTTTTATTTCGAAACTTGACATATGGGTTCTACATGTTCTTACAGAGCGAAATTTGCTCCGCCGCCTTGACTGTGATATGCTTCCCAAACGTTCAGAAAAAGATCCATTTTTAAAGCGAATCATTACTGGCAAGAGACCATGGAGTAAAAAAGCTGAACCAGCTCTAAGCACTTCGAAGGCTGTTCTTCACAGAAAAAAGATTTATGCTATCTGTTTGGTGGGATTTCAAGGGGATAGCTTCTTTTAGCTTCTACCGGACAATACCAAAATTAATTCTGAAGTGGTCAAATGGACAAATTGAATGATTCACTCAAACCGAAAGGGACAGAATTGATCAATAGAAAAGTTGTAGTGTTCCACCACGATAATGCGAGATCTCACACAAGTTTGTTAACACGCCAAAAGCTTTTACAGCTTGAATGGGATGTATACTACCACACGCAACATATTCTACAGTTTTGCCACCTTTGGACTATTACTTCTTCCGATCTCTGCAACATTTTTTGGACGGGAAAACCTTCACTTCAAAGCATGACGTCAAATTTGGGGCTCGCCATTGGGATCTCCGTAACGGTGAGAGCTACAGTGTAAGTTAAATGGGGGGAAACGCTGCCCCTTTGTTACTAAAAGACGCATTTGAACATTTTGAAAAATTTTTGAAAATAAAACAGATACTTAACGAAAAATTGAACATGTCAAATTTCGTTTTCATTTTCTCTAGCTTAAACGGTTGGAAATGGATGGCTCCCGTTAGCGCCTTCTGTGGGCATTTCTTTTATTTGTCAGAATTCCATAAACCGCTAGATGTAGAAGATACAGGCTACAATTTCTTATAGGCTTATTGGATTTTTATGAAATGAGAAAGACAAGAAAAATCACGAGGTCGCACTCTACATTTTTACATAAATTTGCAAGAAAAATTTCAAAATCAATGTTTTACATTCATTTCTCAACAAAACATTCACTGAGAAAGTATTAGCCTGTAACTTCTACATCTAGCGTGCTATGGAAACAGATTCAGAATTCTACCATTGACGGTGCTAACGGAAACCGTCCATTTCCGATCGGTTAAGCTAGGGAAAATGAAAACGACATTTTCCGTTTTTCGATATCTTAGTTATTTTCAAAGATTTTTTAAAAATTTTAAAATGACTTACCTGAAACATCCACTGAAGAACGTCCGAGCAATGTTAAATATTGATATATTTTGGATGTCTCGTTTTGTGCCAAAGTAACATCATATGAACGTCGGTATTACATCCACTTCATGTAGACGTTCAAGGGACGTTCTTAAATCCACGACTGAAAGTTGTAAATAACGTCCATGGGAAATTATTGTGCTATAGTAATTCATACAAAAACAATCGTATGGCACGAAAGTACAATATAGCTTCCCTTTATAAACAACTATTTAATAGTATATTGAAAGACAAGTGTTACAATGCGACCTATTGTAATACGACTATCTTGTGGCACGAGTGGCGACGCGAAGCGTAGCCACGAGTGTCCGCAAGATAGAAGTATTACAATAAAGCATTGTAACACGCGTTTTTCATACTATTTTTTCTATTTCGGTGCTTTAATTTAATTAAAAAAATCATTATCAGAAACTATAGGGAACATTAGAACTACATGTTTTATGTTGGGAACACTTTTTATGCCGTTAAATTTTAGGTTGGCAGCGTAGTAAGACTGACATTTTGAAGTTCAAACATTGAAGTACCCAACGAAGTACCTATTTGTACTAACTAGTAACTGCCAACTTAAGAGATGAGTTACCAAAAAAAAACGACTATAATCACTGTCTTTGTACAACTGTTTTCGACTTCGGTGAACGAATATTTCTTGATGGTTGTGATTTTGGGGACGCAATTTAAATAAATAGTATGGTAGTATCATTGTATTTCCACTTGACATTATTATTTTCAAACTTTTCAAACTCAGATTGTTGGATCCGAATTAAAATAATACTATATCACAAATGGGAATTGTTGCCAGTTTAACCAGGAAAGTGGCAAATTTTGAGTTGTTTCACGTTACATATTGTTTTTTTTTGTTTAGGATATTATAATAATAAACGATCAAAAGCATTAAAGTTTCATATAAAAAAGTATACCGCTCAATTTTTCGTGCCTGTTAGTGTATTCCCAAGTGCCCAATTGCAAAAAACAGTCTTAAAATCGTCTTCTGTTATAAATGCACCATAACTTTCTCGTGTCTTCTCCTCTAAATATATCAAAAGAACTGTACGTAGTTAAATGCCCTTTTTGTTTTGCTCAGAAAACAGAATCCTATTCATTAAACAAAACTTGTCATTTTACATTTTGTTTACGTAAATAGTCGAGGTAGTTTCTTTGAAAATGATCAAACGTATTTACTTGACGCGTACTCTAAAAATAATTTATTCCAAGAAGTATTTTAGTTAATGCTTTGTAGGTGCGTAACTATATTGGTTAATATATTGTGGGTAACGCTTCCTTTAGTACATGCAACAATTTTTAATTGTTACTGTTAACATATGCAATTTAATAAAAGCATTGGAAAATGTACAAGTTTATTACTTCGCTCAACAATGAAAAGTGTTCATTGTTCGAACCTACTTCGTGATTTAGGTAATAAAATTAATCCAATTGAAATAAACCCATCTGGAAAAGTGAAAAAGGTGCGTTTGTATGCGATATGTTCGTTTCTCAGTCCAAATTTATGTTTGCGATTCGAACGATTTGGAAAGTTTTCGACGAGCATCGAACTTATGCGGTTAAAACTTTCCTTATTTTGCGATTCCAAAAAAATGAGCTTTTTCAGCACGTGGCATATCTACAATTTATTTGTGTGCTATGGATTTGTGTATGGTTACCTATTTATGAACCAATTACTATTAGGGAAGACTATCGAATATATTGACAGAATTCAAGGTCTAGCAGACCACTTCACCATTTCGTAAGAAAATGTTCTGTGTTTGCATATAATTATCGTGTACAACTTATGCTGACTGACTGGTATTAAAGATGATCTTTATACATGCTTGAAAAAAAATGGTACCATGCATTGCGCTAGGTTTACAAATCTCAATCGCAAATTAGCACTAGCCTCTCTTGTAAGCAAGCTCATCAAAAAACTAATGCTTAGTTCCACGGTATAGTGCTACATTTCATTAAAAAAACATTGCTACTTCACTTGGTTTGAAGTATGAGTCCTAATTGGAGAAAGCCATGACCAAGAAACTAAAGAAGTAACTTGTAAAAAATGATCAAAGTCCTCGTGTGAGATCGAAGGGACTTCAGCGCATTTTTGTGTGGCAGATCAGTGTTTTATTAGCCAATATTGACTCCACCATCAATAAGATCTTGCCGAAAGCTACCACGTTCACTTTGTCCATCAATCTTGATCTTGCGGAAAGCTACCACGTTCACTTTGTCACAATCGGAGAAAAACTGTAGAAGAAGATAGATAAAAACTGAAAAATCTCCAGGTTAGTATAATACGCTCGGGGATGGCGTCCAGATGTCGTCGACTCCAAATCTTGTAGCCCCATCCCTAACGTTCTTAATTACACGGCCCCGATAGTTACATGTACACTCCTTGTCTTTTTACAAGCGTTTTTCTACGGGCGCGCATTTACTGCCAGCCAGCCAGCCGACCAGCCAGCCAGCCAGCCAGCCAAAGTGAGATTAAAAGCTACTTTTTACAAAAAAAAATTTTTGCAAAAATGCGCTAAAAATTATTGCTCTTTCCGAGGTACCGTAGAGCGGTGTCAATAATAATCATTTTTTTAATTCGACACACCATAATGCGGGTTTATGTCGTTGACATTTGGACATTTCGTTCTTCTGAATTTCTTAAGAAAGTTTAATTATTCTCTCAAACTAAAAATACTCGCACATTGTTACACTATTGTACCTATGCTCATTGAGATCTCTACCCAACCTATGCCCTAGTTATTATTTGAAAGACCAGTAGACAGCCAGAAATTACGCTTTTGTTTTACATTATATTATAAATTCAACGGTCACAAGGAGTTCAAGTGCCGATTCCTAAGCTGAATATTTCGTTCAATTTTAAGTTGATCTCCATAAGACTGATCTTAAAATGTAGGTAGTTCTTTCCTCTCGACCTTTAATTTTGAGAACTAACGAACCGTCCAACTTATCTTCGTATAGTTCATACAATTTACAGTTTAGTAGAACTTTTAATTCGTAGTATTGCTTCAGATGGAAGCAGGTGAAGGACCACCATGGGGAAAGAAATAATTTTTGGCAATTACATTTCACCACCAACTCAGGCCAAACTCTATACGTTCGAAATTTTAATTAGACCAGCTTTTGATGGTCTTGCGTGTCATTTATTGGCTGCTGGTGTGTTTAGAGACATTAACACTGATATTTTTGTTTATTGTTTTGCTGTCCTTATTAATTATCTACTTCATATTTTGGAGCAACCTGGTAATATTACTAATTTTTGGACATCATTTTAAACATGTTCGATTATGTAAGAAATTTTAGAGGTTTCCTACTCTGCAACATATTATTTTGATTAGATATGGTGTTGATCAATTCAAAAATTCACAGGAAAACTTGAAATATTAACATGTTTTGCTCCAACGAAAAGAAGTAGGAATTCCGTTACACGAAGCAAGTATGTGACGTTAATGACAAGGCTAAATCATAATCGGCGTTTAATTGTTTCTGTAATTAACACTAACGACTTAAATGTATTAATACCTATAAGCGTGATAAATACCTAGCGTGCAAGTCACAGTTTAACCTCACCACACCAAATCTTAAAATTGATTATTATTGAAATAATAAAATGAGGATCTATTGTTTGGTTTTGTGGATAAGTATTCTGGTTCCTTCAGTTCCTTGACATCCTGTGACGCTCACATACATTAGTAAATGACAATTATCTGAATTCGTTTTTGTTACACTCACCGTATACTTTACACCTATAGGTACCTGAATTTGCATAATTCCAGCGTCATTATAGATTTCTTGTTAAATTGCCGTCATGTCGTTAGTGAATTAAGAGAAAGTTGCATGTATATTTTTGTAAACCGCACTTCTTGTAAAACGAATTTGTCAAAATCACGTTCCAACACTATAAAATACATTTACCTCAGATAGATGTAATCCGAACTTGACAAAATCACACAATTATCGTTTTAATAACTTATTCACTTTACTCATGCAACAGTTAACGAAAACTAAGCTAATTTGTTGTAGTGTTAGTTTGTATAGTATGATTAGTTCCATTAAAACAAATTACAGACATTAACATTAATTTGATAAAACATTACGGACTGCCATGAGGTTATGCCATTATGTCATAAGTGACTTAACACCTTATCAATCACGGAACCCTAAAGCCAACTTCCCATAACAAATCATTCCTGCTGTAATAATATTTCAATTTTGCCTATTATTTACGGTCAACGTTGGTATTTGGTATTGTCTCAGAAAGTTACAAAAATTAGTATTGCCAAACTAACATTTTAATCGGATCAACCTTACAAAATTTTCCATCAAAGCACCTACCTACGTAGGTGAGAAAACCAAAATTTCCAAAACGTAAGTATATAATTGGGTGGTAGCTTTTATGTTTGCAGGAAATAATCGGTAAGTTTTTAGATTAGAATTCAAAATAATAGCGGTTGGTATATTTGTACCCCACGAATAAATTTCATAATTCCACAATTTAGGTGAACTTCCAAGGCATTTCAGAATGCAGTATTTCTAAAGAGAAAGTTGTCTCCCCAAAACAAGTGGGCAACACTGGGTACCTTGAACTATAAACCTGTAGGTTGAAATTTTGTAATTTCTAATAGCTAATTACCTGCGCACGTACACTCAAAAGATTTGAAGGACTTCTTTTTCGAATTTTACACTACATGTTCGGGTCGAAAATGTTATTACTTCAGTAAGGAATTGATTAAATTCATCCCTGACTCTTATTTCCCTGTGCTATTACTAGTTCTACAATTGATTTCAAATTATAGACTACTAATTGAACCTATGCGACTTTTAATTCACTACTTTTTTGACAAAAACGCCTTTGTTTTCAGTATATCAAAACATATTCACGAATTCCAACATCCCTTACAATGGATAGTACCTCAGTTTTCTATCGGTGTAATAACTTTCTTGTAGCAATCTACCACGTTATCAAGTGAACTTTTATCTCCTGATTGGAAAAGAGACTGTGGAATTTCCGTACAGAAACCTTGATGAACTGGAATTTAGTAAACGTAAACCTGAAAATTCTATTATTAAACCAAGTGATAATGAAGTGGCTTTATTGAGTAGGTACATCGGTTTTTTGTCTAAATTTATCTTCTAAATCCCGTTTTGTAACATCGGTCTTTTTGTTTTTTTGGATTTCAGCGCTGCAACGTATTTTTGAAATTAATTAGAGCCGACACAGTAAAGATTATCTAATGAATGATTTATTCGATCACATTGCTTATCAACATGTATGATTAGCAAATGTTCTAACAGTGTAGTAATTGACTGACAAGTACCTAAAGAACAAATTTTGATAATTGTCTAAATGGTACTGTTTATTTTTGTGTGATAATACGATAAACGTAACCAAATTGGAGATTCAGGTGTTAAATGTTGACAACAATGAAAACAGGTCTATCGCCGTAGGCACTTAACTATCATTTTTAGGAAAGACCAAATATTTTAACGCAGTATTAGTTTGCAGAAGAACGTCGACAACGTACGCTTCTGCTATCTTTAAATTTACAATCCGTAAATATTGAAATCTAGAATTGTGTTCAGTGCATGCAGAGTTTTTCGTTGGTGAAGTCATCCAATTAGTGAAACTTGCATTTCTAGTTAATTACTTTCGCTCTTATTTGCAATCGAAATTGCACCTGATTGGTCAATATGTCATCGTCATCAGAACGGGATTCGCCCGATAACAACAACGAAAATGAAGAAGCTAATAAATTCTGGACTCCTCTTAAAAATTATCAGTCTTCAGAAGTTTCTCGTAAGAAGCGTACGTTTGACGAAATTAGTGACGGCGGTGTGCGTCAATACGATATGACGCTAAACGGCTTTAAGACGAACATGGATAGGCACGGTGCTCCGCAAGAAAAAAATACTGAACTATCCAAATCACCTCCTCCATATCCAGCGTATGGCAGCAATCCCAATTTCCATCCATCGGATTTCTCCAATATGATACCAAGTCAATTAAATGGAAACGCGAGCCCTGCATATTCTGATTATGGTCAACAAAACTCAGGGGTAAGTGCAAAGTTTGATTTAAAAATTCTGTTATTAATATAACACGCACTTAACAGTATGATATCTTGGGAAACTACAATTTACCCAGTTGGACCTCTGCTCACCAGGATTCTGTTACGTTACCAACCAATCTTAGTAACCACGAGAAACCACTGAACCTGAATTCTAACTACAACTCGCAGAATACCGCAGGTAAGTCCAGTTTTGAGATTTTCCGTTTTGTTTAATTAATTTTGTCATCCGTTTTTAATAATGTTTTTCTACTACAGAAATAGTTTCTGTTGTAGGTAATATTCCCTGAAAAATCAGTCATTAGATTGACCTGGAATTAGTGTGAAAATGGGTGATGAGATTAATCTGACAATTTTTATACAGGATGTAACAAGAAAAAATGGGTGGTAGAGGAAACCTAAACAGGTCTATTTTTTAAAATATTCGAGTGGGAATCTGTGCAAATAATTCTTATTATTATTCTCACAATACACATCATGTAGGTACAGAGCGGTCCATGGAATAAATTCATGTTATTATGCATTAATCATTGGGAAAAACTGCCACATGTCGATTTTTCTTTTTTTATCCTTATGGTAAAGTGTAGTATGAAATATGAAATATTACTCCTTTCTAGCACCCCCTCTGCATTATAAGATCTCCTTTAAAAATACCTTATTTGTGAATATGCAGTTTTTGAAATTGGTATATTTTGATATTAAATTAAAGGTTCAAAATTGAAATATACTAGAAAAAATGTGTTTTTTCTTCAATACGCGTAGTATTGTGATGGAGACATTATTAAAATTTTACATCGCCAAAATTAATTTCTCAGTTAAGATTGCACTAGATTAAAAAAAAAACTGTGTACTACTGAAGAGAGATTCAAAATAATTTAAAAAAAAAGATGCCCGCCGACCCCCTTGTTAATTCAAAATATTCGAGGGGTTGCTTATTATTCAGAAGGGAAGGGATATGTAATATTTTCTATAAATTCCCAAACTAAGCAAAAAACGGACTTCTTTCAGGTTTTTGTCCCAATAGTATTTCTAAGTACGTAATGCTAAAAATGGATTTCTTCCATGCATATGGACTGTTCTGTTGCTCTGTACAAATGTGTCTTTCCTGAAGTCTTCACATAGGTTTCCTTATTTAGTTTAATTATCTTAAAACCCCAACTGCAAGATCCACACTCTAAACCAGGGTTTGGAAACAAATTTCAACAATGTTGGTGTGCGGTATATCGAAAAATATTCCAACTGCAATTTATCATCTGACATTAAACAATTGGAAAATTTCATATTTCTTGATACGCCGCCGTCAGCTTATAAAAACATGACACTTGTTATAAGCTGGAATGCATAACTGACAATAATAGGTATGATCCTGTATACCCAACAAGATATCTTATTTTTAGCGCGTTTTTCAAAAGGAAAATGAATGCTATCGTGCTTCTGTCTTATACGATGTAGCACAGCCCCGAGACCCGACCGACAAGGGATTTTTTTAGATTAGTCACTTTTTTCCCGAGTTATTACTGATTCTGTGTGGGGAAAATGCGCTTTCGTCGGTCGGGCGAGTGACCATGTTTTTACCCATGGCAGCATATATAGAAAGAGATATCCTAATTCATTGTCTTTATTACCACGGTCACCAAAATCAATGAAAACAGTAACGCTAAAATTAATGAAAGAAAAATTAATAAGAGCAAAGGGCGCATCCTAACATGCGTGTTTGCATCTCATTAAAACCAACGTTGCTGTACCAATTTGATAATAAAGATCGAAATTGTCGTTCTACAGGGAAAGATTAGTTGCCCACATTAGCAATTGGCGAATTTGTTTTTGGTTCCTAGAGCAGAAGGCGTTTTCCCAACAACTCTCCCTTGAGTCATTATGTTAATGATGACCACCGATACCCCTATATTGGGTTAATACGTTTTGTCTTCCAGCCTAATATTTTTTTGTAATTCCTAGAATCTGAGGTTCGTGCTTCTACGTATTAAAGTCAGACATGAATATCCCCGCAAGCCGTATTTAATTATTTTAATACATTTCCCCCGTTAAGATCTCCGCTAAGGGATGTATATTCCATTTCGTGGTTTATTACTTGGATGTTGAAAATTTAAATAGTTTCTGGCGTACATATAGTGATATCAAATCAATTTTTTAGTGATTATTATAATGGACGATAAATCCGCCATTATTCTTTTGACACGAGAATCGAATGTAGTCACGCATACAGATCTTATCGAGTGTTATTTTGACCACCAATTCCGCTCATGTAGTAAAACTTGTTTTACCAAACCTGTTCGAAGGTTATGAATTCATTACGCCGACGTCTTTGTTTGTTATTTGTGTGCCGATATGTACATAACGTCTATATACATAATGGAATTTTTTGTTATTGGCTAGCAATGGAATCTGTCTACTCATCAAGTGTTAAGGGATGCAGTAAACATGGCCGTTACCCTTACTAACGCGATGATTGACAGATTCAACAGTCCTGCTCAAATTTCACATTGAATTATGCCTGCTAATGCTCACGCCTTGCAGTAACGTAAAATCTTTTCTTCGGTTGGGGAGTTCAAGGAAATTATTCAACCAAACATTTGCGTGTTAGTAACAGAATCTTATTAGTAAGCCTGAAACTTTGAACAAACCGCACAGTAGCTTGTCGAGACCGCAGATTTCAATGTGAAAATGTTTAGAGCTCTCGAGGGATTATAGCAACAACAATCTTGTAATGCCCTAGTCTCGTGGGGAGCGAAACGTGAGAATATGGCAACAAAGAGAACTTAGAACTGGCCGCCTGTTGAATGTTCCATATGCGTTTGGCATATTTTATGTCAGATTATCACAATACTGACCTCGTGCGTCTCCAAAAGATACTTATGCAATATATTTGAATACCACAAAACTGTATTCGCTATCCCGACTCGAGTTTGAGTGACCGTAGATATCGACCACTGAGACTTCTAAAACTTTTATCCTAGAAATCAAACGAAATCAGGGAACGATGCCTGTTAAGACTTTTGTTTTATTCATAAACTTTGAGGCATATTCCCCTTTAGAGTTATCCCTTATTGACTTATCCGGCGGAACGTTTCAGCTATATTTATACCGGTTTATAATAGGGGCGTTCGAAATTTAAAGATGAAAGAATGACGATGAAAAATAGCGAAGCTTCATTTCCTTTATCCGCGTTTTCATATCAATCCCTCCATTTTTAGACGTTTATGTGCAATAACTTACAACAAAAATTAACATATCTTCTATATTACAGATTTTCATGACCACCCGGTAGCGCTCCAAACCGGAACCGGAACCGGCACTAAGCGCGCCCGCACTGCGTATACATCGTCGCAGCTTGTCGAACTTGAAAAAGAGTTTCATTATAACAAATATTTGTGCAGACCGAGAAGAATTCAGATGGCGCAAATATTAAATTTGACCGAACGTCAAATTAAGATTTGGTTTCAAAATCGTCGCATGAAGTTCAAGAAGGAACAAAAAGCGAAATCGTCATCGCCAAATGCGTTATCGCAAAATGACAATCCATCACCTCCAGCTTTGTCACCTTGCTCTAATAACTCCGGTGGCGGATACACACCTTTGGCAACACAACCGCAGAGCCAATCGACTAAATTAACGAACGATCAGCAAGCGATTGTGAATAAGCTTCTTTCGCATTCGCCTACTCCAGTACCCCAGCAGCAGTACCTACCGACGTCATTATCGACGTTACCCGCATACACCAGAATGGCGCTTCCCGACAACGAGGTCATAGACAAGCATTATTACGAAAACTTACAAATGCAAGCTAGAAATTTGGCCGAAATGAGCTACTCTTACAACTTACAGTTCAACACTTACAACGACGTTTACACCTCCGGAATGTTTCCTAATTCGGAAGGAAGCGGTCAGTCGGACGAGTACATTGTTCCCAAAAGAGAAACTCTCTCGCCCGATTCTGAACTGTTAGACTACGATAAGGTTAACGAGACTGATAACCGAATTAACGGATACAATTTCGGTCCATCCGTCAACGCAGCTTGGATTGGTCAGCAGTACGTTGACAATGTAAATGCGGCCAGCTTAACACAGCTTTGATACAATTCATCCAACACGCGGTGAAATATTACTTTATGAAATAAGGTTGACACTAGGTTAGTAAACCTTACCGGCAGTTACTTTTACATTAAGAGAGATTGATAGTTTTATCAAAATTATATTTAGTGATATGTTAACTATTTGCATATAGTTTAATGATTATGAATATCTATGTTTTTTATACGTTAAATTTTATATCTGTGATTAGGAATTTGGGAGCATCAGTAGGTATATATTGTATTTCGATAATTAAACCTCTAGACTTTATATCTACACTTGTAATAGAGATGGGTCAATTTTATTTACAGTTTTTTATGTAATAAATGGAAATGAATACCTACTTCATTTTGGGTGTTTTGTTTTTGCAAAAAAATTATTTGAACCGATTCGCAATGAAAAGTATGAAAGGCGCATTAATTCTCTAGTCATTGGTACATTGTTTTGAGTAAACGCTGGAAATATTGCAGCACTAAATGCGAATGTATTACAAAATCATGGAAATCTTTCTGAGACTTCTTACTTTTCAGCGCATCATTTTCTTTAGGATATCATTTGCAATACATTCGCATGGAAACGCTCATGGATATCACTCAAACGCATGCAAAAGCAAAAGCTATAATTTGCCATAGTTGATTTTTTCAACATTTAGTATAGGTTACTGTCGTTTGTTTATTCCATTTTAATAAAGATAAGTAAACAATTTAACTATGGGTACTTTCCAAATTGGTATACATCGGGCAGCTAGGTTGGGAATTTACAGCACTTACCAGTTACCATTCGATATTAAAGCTTAAAAAATTACACAAGGCAATCATCTTGAAACAAAAAAATAATTTTAGTACATAACACGTACGTGGCGGTGTCAGTATTATTAACTGATGAAACAGAGTAAAGGCCGATTCAGAGTTCCGTAACGGTATGAGGTACGAAATAAGAAATAAGCGGTAACGTAGGTCCGTAAGAGGTAAGGGAAAACCGTAAAACAATTGATACCTTGCATATGTGCAATTTGATTTTCTCTTTTGCGTCATATGTTGTCAAACTGACGTTTAAGACTGTAGTACCAAAGGTTATTTTGCTTTTCATAGACAAAAAGGTAGGTACCTAAACGAATATGGATAGTGACATCATAATCATACCGCTTCTAGTGTTAATACACCTTCAACACAAATGTTTAACGGTCGAATACATTCTCATCTTAATAAACAAAACATGATTCCGTAAGAGATAAGGTATGAAATGAAATAAAACTAGGCAGTATTCACATGTATGCTGATGATTGTCAAATATATTTTAAAATACTTCCTAAAGAAATTAGTACAGTTGCAGACTCTATTAACAAAGATATAGCCGCGTTTGTAAATACAGCAGAAGACCATTGTCTCAATCTGAATACCGCAAAAACACAGTTGATATTTTTCGGTACAAAGTCAAATCGAAATCTTGCCGAAGAAAAAATATCTATCCAATTTAAAGGTGATCGTTTGAAACCCTCGAATGTAGTAAAAAATCTTGGACTATACATGGACAACCAATTAAACTTCCAAACCCATGTAAACTCAAAAATTCACAAATCATATAATAATTTGCGGCGTTTATATTCATATAGGCATGTGCTGCCACAAAACACAAAAGCGTTACTGTCTAATTCCTTAGTGCTGGCACCTTTAAATTACTGTGATGCCGTTTACGGACCATGCATAACTAAACAAACCTGTTATTCAAAAGGTCCAAAATAGCTGTTTACGTTTTATTTTTGGAATACGTAAATATGAAAGGATATCACACACCCTCAATAAATTAAAATGGCTGAACATGGAAAACCAAAGAAAACTGCATCGACTCGGACTTTATCATAACATATTAATCACGCATAAACCCCCATACTTGTTCGAAAATATTTCTTTTAGAACAGACGTCCATAATATAAATATTAGGAAAAAAAACTTTCTCACCATACCTCTCCATAAGACATCACAGTATAAAGGGTCGTTCTCCTACAATATTGCTAAAGATTATAATATGCTACCGGAACGTTTGAAAGCAATTAGAAACCCTGGAACTTTCAAGGTCATTCTCAAACAATACCTTTACAATTCTCTCTAACTTGAATGCCATTTGATGTCAGTGATTCGATAGTAGATAACACTTACCTACTTAAGTATGTAAATTACAAGCAGTATTAACTGGTTGAGTGAAAGAACAGCTCAAACAAAGGTCGTTAGTATGATCATTTAGAAAAAGCTATGCTGAACTCCGCCACTTACTACCTTAATTGTTTGATACCTAAACTGTAATTTCTTTCTTCACCAAAACTTGCAATTGAGGTAATAATAAAGAGTATTATTATTATTATTATTAAATAATCCATTTCTTACCTCTTACTACTTACCTACGTCTTGCATCTTCCGGAAAAACTCTGAATGTCACCATTATAAATTAAATGTTTATTTTTCTTATTTCTTATCATTACCTCTTACCGCTTACCGTTACGGAACTCTAAATCGGCCTTAAGAGATCGAGATACTATCGATCGGTCATTGGACAATCACACGATCTCACTGGAGGGAGCGATAACTTTGTAAGTGTGGCACATAACAGCGTGTTAAAAACGATTTATAAAATGTTTAAGATCACAGTTGAACTGTAATCTTAATTTAAGCTAAAGAGTCACAGTTGCGTTGAAACAGAAGAAGTGGAGTTCTATATTGGAACGCCATAGTTTTTAAGATAACAACTTTGTGATTCGGAAAAATACTGGGTATACTACATACATCCATAAATTACTTTCTCGCTGAAACACGCGCTCGTTTCTCTTTTTAGCTAATTTTCTATCGAAGTTGGGTGTGCTATTGCAGCCACTTTCTCTGTTCGTCTGCCTGTCGGTCTTAGGCCTTAACTACTCCTACAATTTTCAATATGTTTAGTTCGTTGTTTCTGTATTCCGTAGTTTATAGCTCTAACACTTGAGGCACAAACAATTTTTGAAATTTTAACTAGGGTTCTAGTAAAAACAAACATAGTGCACATGTCTATGATTTCTTGGGAGGTACTGGCCAATCCATGGAAAATGCGCCAGTTACTCGCGTTAGGGCGAAAAGCCGAATCAAACAAAATGTCGATGACGTCGGTCTATCGTCCTGTCTGTCGATCCGTCTGTATTTTCATTCCCGGCTAAACGACTGAACCGATTGAAACCAAATGTAGCACACGCATTCTTACTCATGAAAGGAAGAGTAAAAAAGCTTTTTGGCAGAACGCGCATGCGCAAGTGTGCGAGTGATATCTGTGCTAGCCACAGCAATTTTTTTTAATGGAATGCTATTTTTGTAATATCTTGACTTAATTAAAGAAAATTGTGCATTTAAAAGGCAATTTATTTAGACATGCATTCAATGTCGTTGTCTACACTCTACAGATGCACTCACACCTTTTAACGTAACACAAAGAAGTTGAGCTAACGCTTATGTGCTCGATTTTCCGTCGTCTATCTGTCTGTCTGTCTGTTCCATCGAGATGTCGGCCCCTGGGTTACCTAAAGACCTCGGGTTTTCGTTAATTGATAGCTGCTATAGTCAATATTTGCCCGTTACTCATCATTACAGTTGCGTTACGCTGCAACACCCACGAGTTTTTGTATTACAAACAATGTATGAGGAATGTTACTGAAACCATCTCAATTTACAGCAGTGATACATCAAATTTACTCACAGATCTGTAGAGGGTATGTAATTTTGAATGTATAAATGACCACGTGCCAAAGTTTCGTGGTTTTGTATTACTATTAACTTAAGATTTAAAAAGTTGGTTTACATTTCAAATTGTTTTAATTACTTTAAGTAGATATTTACGTTAATATCTCCGTTTTTGTGAACTGACGTCTTGGAATATCCCATTTTTACTAGCACTGAGTAACCCTAATTTTCTTGAAAATTGCTAAAGACTGCATTTATTATATAGTACTTTGTAATAATTATACGTTGTTAATTTATGCGCCAACATTTCACATATTTGGTCCGTAGGTAAGTACGTATGTACTTCAGATATAAGACTTATGGTATCCCAAAAATAAGTTGTTTGGATAAAGTTTTGTCATTATACCTATATACCAACACAAAGATCTAAAATTTAGGTATCTAAAAGCAGTATTTTCGAATACCACTTCGGTGAGTTGTAGAACTATAAAATTGTGCGGATTGAAAAGTCAATTAGTATTGTAACATAAATTTAATTAGGTACGTGATTTACTTATTTACAATAAACTAACAATACATTTATAAGCCTTGATATGGATTAATTTATAACAGTAATTATTATTTATCACTATAATGGATTAATATATAACAGTAATTATTATTTATCACTCACAATGGATATATTCTTCTCTCAATCGCTCATTACGAGTACCCTCTTCCGACAATCCGTTCTTGAAGTATAAGGGAATATTCCCGATCACGATAAGAGGTCGAGGAGAAGGGCTATTGTTGGTAGAAATTAATTCCTGTCGTTAAGACCTTTCATTAGAGTACCATGAAGGATAAAACTAGTTCCACTCCTCCACCCCTCCCCCTCCACCCCGTACTTTGATAAGAGGACAGAGAGAAGGGCAGTCGTTGGTAGAAAACGGTTCCTTTCGTTGAGACCTTTAATTAGAATACAATGAGAGATACACTTAATTTTTATCCCCCCACCCCCCTCAGCTCCCGTCGCTCACTGATCTCGAAAAGAGTCCCACTTGAAAGTTATAGTTTTTGTCAGGTTCAACTGACGTTTTTCTCATCAACCCCCCAAATATGATTTTTCATCATGCTTTCAGCTTATTGCGAGGCTTATTGGCCTTGGTAACGTGCCTAAATTCCATTATGTCTTGATGAAGTTGTTGTCCTTGTTATTCCGAATAAGCTCCCATGTTATCCTTAAATTGATCTAAATGAGAATGTGACCTGTGCATCTTTAGAGACATCCTATTATACCCGATGATGCAAAACCAAATCCTGTCGGCTCGTTTCAGCTCTATGATTTCCCAGGAAACACTGAATGGGAAACCATGGACTATTGCCTTAAAACTGCATTACGGATTTTTTCTCCTCTTTGCTAAGTAACCGCGGGAAAATATCACACTCCATATTTCTTTTTATTTGAGGGAAAACAAAGATTCCAGCTTTAATTTTCGCCCCTGAAACCTTTCAATCAAATCGCTATAACTTTTGTAAAAGCAAATACTTTCGATGTCCAATCGCACTTTTTATTTATTTTTGCTTATTATTGTCAGAATACATTATGTAAATCCCATGCGCAAAAAAATTATTTTTTTGTTGACCGGCGTAATCTATAGCCATGATACAACAAATAACTGTAATTCAATAACAGAGTATTTAAGAAAACCAGCGAAAACACATTAAAATGAACAAAACATCGCACCAGATGAGATTGTTTACTGACCGCGTGACTTCCGAATGAAATTTAATATGGCGTCTAAGCTGCGCAATGTAATATTTTTGGAGTTTATTGTATCATGCGACGCGGTAGTCCATCTCAAGGTATACGTCGATGGTGTAGATAATGTTCCAGAAATTTAATTTTATAAAATAATTCCTTGATTATAATTAGTTCTTGGTAACTCCTAACTTCGTAATAATCCTTTTCTTCTAATAATTCATTAAACGATCCTATGGGAAATTTTGATTCGTTCTTTGGATACGCACTGCACACTTTTAATTCCGCAAAGAACTTTTCGTCGAGGTCCTGGTCGAGGTCCACAAACCGGGGCTCCAAATTCCTATTTGTTTACATGACATACATGCAAACGTTCCCATGAAACCATGTTTTAGCAAAATAACAACTACCTAAGTTAGTAATATGGCTTTTCGCAAATTTATCTCAAAGAATTTGTAGGAGAAAGGAGACACATTCAGAACAGTAGTTTTTATAATAGTAGGTACTGTTTTACTCTGTATAAATCCCAACAAATGATGATAGTAGGTAAGCCAGGCATGTTTTTCCCAATAAGCAATTAGATATTCTTTGTAGTATACTCCGTATAAATTTGTCCTTTTGTGTTCGCATGTATTCGAGTGCGT
Source organism: Photinus pyralis (assembly GCF_008802855.1). Classification (NCBI taxonomy): domain Eukaryota; kingdom Metazoa; phylum Arthropoda; class Insecta; order Coleoptera; family Lampyridae; genus Photinus; species Photinus pyralis. The sequence goes on from NW_022170511.1 coordinate 29,272,993, forward strand.
CCGTGACTATGACAAAAAAGAATTAATGCTTTTATGTCTTATTTACACGCGAGCTTTATTAAATATCGCGACACCCTAATTCGAGGGAAAACTTTCTATACACATTGCCATATCTATAAATGTATAGAATAAAGTTACAACCCTTTGGTTATAAAACGACGTTCCTCCACGATTTCCATTCAAGGGCCATCCATCTTGTTTGAGGCGGTTTAAACTGACAGACAGTAAGATCCGAGAGTGCTGCTACCCCGATGACAAGCTATATTTACATGTGAATCCTTTAGAAATTCCAACGAAATTTTCCAAAAAAATATTCCGCTATTTCAATTAGTAAAAAAAATGTTCGTTTGCAAATTCGGTACGTAGGTAGGTAAAATAAGTAAAAGCAACAGGAAATGCTATCCGTCTTTTTATAACTGCAGGTGTCGCCATCGTTCGGGAAATGTCGAAAATAAACGTGACCTGAACTTTTAACACTGCAAGAACTACCCCGTACTTTATATTCTGTAAAGCGACGAACGTGTGTAATCTGTGCCCGCACACGTGTGTGGTCTGAAACTTAAAGGGTCTTGTATGTATTATACATAAATGCTTCGCTAATTAAGAAATGCCCAACGCTAATTGTTACATTCCATTCTTTTTAATATCCCCAACCTTTCAGTTTCGAGCTTAATTATAAGCAAACTGCTCTAAAATTGAAACCCAAAGTTCTCTCGCTTTGTGAGCTTTTTTCTAAATGAAGCGCATAAATATACTTATTAAAAATTTAAATCGCAGCCAGAATATATCCATATTTTCACTATTCCCCACTTTATCTTAGCATAAAGTAGGAGCAGTATTTTAATACAAACACCACTTTTAGAAACTCTTAAAACAAGTGGCAGCTGTTTGTGATGTTGGGAGATGAATTTTATTTCAATATTTGATAGTTTTCGTGCCTTCGTATCGACACCCTATTCTTCAAGCGCCGTACCATAACTCCTCTACCCAACTCTTTCTATATGCAAAGCATTCCAAAGCTATAATTTTACTAAAACATTCAGAACCCTAGAAAGTTTTTAACGTAAACCTCGAATTTAGCGATAGGGAAGAAAGAAAAAGAAGAAAATAAACTGTCAGCTGCTGGAAATTATTCTGATTATGCTAATTCTTTTTCTTTTACATCGCTTGCTCTATGTTGTATGTCTACACCACATTTAAACGGGAAAGATTTATAATAAAGGGGCTCGTTTAAACCAGAGGGAAACGGGAGTAAACGAACAAACAAACAGATATACCTGCTATAAGATTTTTTTGTGGCGCACTATTAAATTCTCGTTGCTCCCTTAGCGTAACTTTAAGTTCGTGGAGAGCAGGTACATATAGCGGGTTGCCGATGTACAAGGCTGAAATGATTCGTAAATAAAAATAAGCATTTTCATTTTCGTTTCGTTTCGATACGAAAACAGTTTATTGCAATTTATGGAACTTTAAGATAAAGTTTTCACTTATCAAGTTTCCGTGTTAACTTTTTTATCGACTTCGCTTCCTTTTTATGTGCACGTAATGACTGAAATGGCAACTCCTTAAAATCTAAAAAGACGAGCTCAAACATTACATCTTTACAGATATCAATGTAACGCTTTTTTCTCTGTAAATTATCGAATGTCATTAGCGGGGTGATTTATTTAAAGAATCATGTCTCTAAATCACCCCAACTACTGTGACACTTGTAAACGTACTAATTAACTACTTCCAGTTTAGGGCTTTCGGGTTTTACTTTCAACATTCAACAATAGATAACGCTTTTGGTAGTTTAAATTGGATAACTAGGTACCCATCTATGACATGTCCAAGTTATACATAAACTACGAGAGTTACTACTTTTTAAAGTGACGTTTCCTATATTATACTATCATTTTTTGCATTTTAATAGCTTCGATAATTTTATTCGTTTGATCAAGAGTTGAGATCGCAGCAATGAGAATTTCTAAGATAATGTTTTTGTTTTGTTTGTTTCACGAAACAGGAGTTTGGAAAAAATATGAAAATAGTAGCATCGATTAAAAAAACAACGGATGTGCCTGTTATTCATATATGTATACGTAACCGCCATTCTAAATTTCATTTTTATATTTTTGAGACTGCATATCGAAACAAGGACTGGATGTTTTACTTTGTTATCGATTTTATAATAGCGAGATATTAAATTTTTTAGAAATCTGCGACATTTAGAATCTTTTTTATAACTTCTAGTTGGAGCGGTATTTTAAAACCTTTTAAAAAACTTAAACACTCATTTAACCCAATTTGCATTATCAATAACGAGAAGGTTACGTTCAATCCCACTGACCTGGCACAGCCTGTGTATGTCGATTAAAAAAATGTTACCTGGCGATGGGACCACCACAATCCTCTTTGGTATAACTTAACCAGAACAACCCTTATTTTTGCATTTAGGAAAAAACGAAACTGTCAATTTTCAGGAAACCATTCCCGATTGCTCAGTGGTCTTGGTCAAGTATTCACACGCCCCGCTTGAGATCTTTTATGTGCAGGTGATCGATTATCGCGAAAAATATACAAAATATAAAAAAATGTTGTACAACATTTTTGGAGTTGTACTAAGAATTTTAATTATGCGGGGTTCGTAATAAAGGCGTGACATACCAAAATTCCATTTTTTGAATAGAACACCCCGTATATATTCTTCGAAGTAGACTAGCATATAAACTGTATAAATGTTTTGTATGTTCTTTAATTTTTGTTAAAACATTATTTTTGTACTTCCAACGTTTAGTCAAATAAGGTAAAAAAAGTGAAAATCGACCGCTATTTTCCAAGATCGCCGTCGTAGTACAGCATAGGCGAGGTTGATTTTTATACAGTCTTATGTATTCAATTGAAGAAAAAGTTGATATTGTCAATTGGTAGTTCCAAGGCAGTTTAAGGAGCGTAAGCGATTTATTTTCTGATAAGCCAAAGCAACAATATTCGAACTAATTAATATGAAAATCAGATGTTTATTAGTTTTAAAAAGTTATTTTGGATGATAAAATTAGCCGTCCCTCAGAAGAGTCATTTCTCATTTTCTTAGCTGTTCTCTCTCTGTAGTTTTTGCATAGTTTAGGATCGATTTTGTCTTTTAAAATTAAACAATGCACATAAATCCCTATGTCTACTTCTTAATAAGTATCACTGTATGTTGTTAATAGGTTAGTACAACGCATGCAAAAGTATTCCGTTATACGGAAATATTTCTAGGTAATATCCAGGGTAATATCCTAATATGACTGGACTAGTATTTTTTCTACATTACATCAAGTTTAGGTAATAAGTCCATCTCTAATCGAATATGCCCTTATGAATGACACAGCTGGAAGGCGAAATGTGTAACAACACTCATTTTCTCTTTAAATAATCAATCAAGGAGGCCTTTCCTAAAACGGCAAATGTCGATTAAAAGAAAAATTACTTTGGCATTAAAATGAAATCCGATTCCCGCCGTCCCCTAAAATTATTTACTTTATTGCACCTACCTTGTAACACCAATATATGGATGTGAACTCTTCTTGAAAAATCAATCATAAAATTTCATATTCAAATATATAAAAAGAATGATTACCTATGTAAATAAACAAGGTGTAACATTTTCCCGCAGCGTAAGCGTTAGCATTGATCATGCATTTTCCATTTCTAGTATATTTACAACCGGCTTTATCGCATTCCTGTTATCACAAATACCTATTAACCGCTCTTCGCTTGCACTTGTCATTGATCCCGATTCCGAGCACTCTAGATAGAGACTTGCTCATTACTCACCCCACAATGCTTCTCATTTCCCTCTTCAGTTGGTATTTACCGTGAGGGTTCTCAACGTTTGCTTATCTCTCTTGATTATGTTACACGTAACCTCAATAACTAAGGAAGTATTCAAAATGTGTTACTTAAGACTTTGCAAAGTATTTTGCAAACTATTTAAGGAAACGCATAAATTGGGATACACGCTTATCACTTTTACTCTTTTTTTGTTCGTCGCGAGAACAACTAAAGATTTTAATGAACTCTGAAACACTTCTTAAGCGAGTAAATAGCCCATTAATTCATTCATTAAGTAATAGCTTTGCGAGCCCATGGGGAGTATTTGAACGAAGGGAGACTTGAATGCACTTTACAATGGGAAAAGCTAAAAATAAACTTCTCCGTTGGTGTTTTCATAATGCTTATCTGTCGATGCAGTCAAAGCAGTTTCCGATTTCAATTTTTCATTATTACTCCGATTCATATTTGCGAAGGTTTATCTATCATTAATCTAATTATCTACTGACTAAATTTGAAAGCGCAACGTATCGCATTCGTTTAAAGATTGCAGAACCGAAAACAATGCTAACAACGTAGACAACCAACAAGTTGAAAATCCTCCAAAGAAGCTCTAAGAAGTGTAATCCATCACTAGTGACGTCACAAGTAGCGTAACGACAGTGACAAGCCACTGATTGCCTCTTATTGGGTAGTTAACACAGGACGCCACTGGCGAGCACCACGACCGACGCCGTTTCGCAACGTAATTTACAACGTTAAGGTTTGTGTATGCTTTTTGTAGCCAAGCTGGTAATAGACGGTAATATTTCTCAATTTGGTGTTAAAGTAGTATATTTTACCCTTCAACTCCTTAAAGCGCATTTCAGTTTCTTTGGGTATACCTATATACCCCAACGAACCGGTTGCTATGATTGTGGATAGTAAATAGATAGAAGAGTTTAATTAGGATTATGTCGCGTGTTTGTCGTTCGTTGTCTGTATGTATTGCTTTTAAACGGTTTATTAATTCATTAAACATCAGTCTTAAACTATTACAGCTTTTACCCACTGGTCAGCCTGCTGGAGTTACTGGAAGGCAAAACCCAGTACATCTTACACAGTATACGATGGGTCACGTGTAATGGCCCATTTCTCGTGGTTTTGGAAATTTCTGAAGATTTATATTACCTACCTTTAGAGTTTGAAGTAGTTTCTATTATTAAGTGTCAGACAGTGATATTAGTGTACATTTAGTCCAGTATACGGAGCAGTAAGAAGGGCCGATTCCTGTAAAAGGTGGTGTAAACGATTTTATCGTTTTAAACGTTTAAAGCTCCATTTGAGTCCAAATAACGTGTATTTGAAGAGTGCACACAAATTTTTTTCCGGTCCAACTTTTGGTAGCCAAAAAACCTCAAAATGTGCGGACTTTTTTAGTTTTTCGCTTAAAACTCGAAAACAGTCCATAGTTTATGAATAGCATTCTTTAATAAACAATTCTGCGTCGATCAAAAGACAAACAAACAAAATCGGTCCAATAGAAACTGAGTTAACCCTTTTTTAGTGCGTTGTGGCTCCTAAAGGAACGATCAAAACCGCTATCCCCTCCCTAATGATCGTCTCCTGTGCTTGTAAGGGAGGATGCAGCACTGCAGGCTGCTCCTGCAAAAAAAAAGTAGGTTTGAAGTGTTCCTCAATTTGCAAGCACTGTACGGGGGTTTCGTGTGAGAACTCTCATACATCTTTACGCGAGGAAGACGAGGAAGACTTGGGGGGCCACGAATCCAGAACAGGACAACGACTTGTATCTTCCACCATCTGCCAGTGATGAACCATCGTCCGCTAACGTGTATAGAACAATTCGAGTTTGAAGTTTTACTCCACCATCAGTAAGATCTTGTCGAGGGCCACCACATTCCCTTTCTCGGTACAAACTTCCGACGTCTCATTTACCCGCAATTCGCGTTTGAAGATTTGACTCCACCATCAGTTAGATCTTGTCGGAGGCTACCACATTTCCTTTTTCGGCGCACACATATATTAAACCCACATTTTGGTGGATTTCGCTAAAAACCTTCCACAAGATAGTACTTAATTTTTGGGGCACTTCTCATTGCTCGAGTTTCTATTGGCGACACGAGAAAGAGAGACAGCGATTCGAGATTTACGAAACGTTAAACCGCGTGAAAAAATTCGCAACGGAAGGTAAAAAGCGCCCGAAGTTGACTACCACTCCAAGACACGCGCGCGCCTTGCAAAAGGTCGTTAATTTCGCCCCTAGGACAAAAAACAACACATTTGCTGCCAGCCAGCCAACCAGCCAAAGTGAGATTAATAGTATATTAAGATACAAGTGTATAATCAAGTCTATAAAGCACGCGCAACGAGTTTAAGGGCACGACGCAAAGCGGAGTGCCTTTAACGTTGCAAGTGCTTTAAAGACCAATTATACACGTGTATCTTATAGTATTTTTTATTATACCTGCAGTATAATTTAAAAATAGGAAATTCAATGAATCATATTGACGTTATACTCGAATACATGTCTAATTAAGTGGGCTGGGTGTTCGTAATTTCACGATTGCCATGGAAATGTCACTTGACGTTTGCTTATAAAAATCATCGTCTTTGTGAATTAAACGATTTCCGTTGAAAAAGATAATACACCGTCCATTAAATCGATTGTTGTAAAATCTAAACAAACGTTGGTAGGTGTAAAATCCAAATCCAGTAAAGCCTATTATAAAGAATATGAAAAGTTGTTTCCATGGATGGAATAGGAAGTTACTTACGAATAAAGTCTTAAATGCATCCATAATGCTGGCATATATGAAGGAAATGTCAATCTTCTATATTTTGGTGCATTCATTCAAAACTTTAAAGCAATACTGCGATTAAAAAGTGGAACAGATTTGGAAGCATACCCTAAATTACGCGCGTTTGTGAAAGCTTCAACCAAAGGATAGGTACAAAAGCCAAAGAAATGTTCTGCATTTACAGAAAGCGACCTAAGATGATTTTTTATTTCATCCAGATGACAGTTTCAAAAGTCATACTTGAAGTATCGTTACTTAGCAACTTTAAAGCACGTGTGTTTTAAAGGCCCTTTTTCGCACGCATTTGAGTGTTTAAAACGGAGATTGTGATTCAGGTATAATAAAAAAGCTACTTTTTACAAATGAATTTGCAAAAATGCGCTGTTTCTCTTTTATATCTCATGGTAACGAAACTTCATATTCAGATCAACTCGAGCCAATAAACTATGTACCTACTATTTTTTTTGGATAAACGATGTCTACCCTGATGTCTATTAATTAATATTTAAAAAAACACCTAGATCCAATTTTGGTAAAATCCTATTTTTGAAAAAGCGATAGCTAAAATTTTAATAATTTGTCCAATTTTAAATTTTTGGTACTTTTTGAACTCTCTGATTAATGTTCTACAATCCTTAGGGAGGGGGGTAGTGGATTTTATCGTTTCTTTAGGCGCCACAACGCATTAAACAAAGGTTAACTCAGTTTTTTAGAAAACTTGGAATAAATGGGTTTTTTTGATCGCTTGTACAAAATTTCCTATTGGACCGATTTTGTTTGCTCATTTTTTGATCGATGCAAAAATCCAGTGTTGCTGAAATGGAAAATATTGAAAAAGAAACAACTCGACCAATTCTAATAAGGTTAAAATTGGAACATTGAAAAAGTATGCGCGAGCTTGTGAGTAATGAGCAAAAGGAAATACAAAAAACGATTTTCTGTGACACTTTGAAAACCTCAGCACGAAATGGACTTTTCAATATGACTCCGAAGCTAATCGCCATTCACGCATTGGAACAGTTTTTCTTCGCAATCTTAGTTTGGTTTTGTTAAAAGTTATAGATTTTACACGATCCCTGCCAAAATACAAATCTCTTCATTATCAAGTTTTCAATTTCTTCCAATTACTCGTTTGTCTATGTTCACAGGGAACAAATATATTTCCCATTGAGTTACTCCGCGTAAGAGTTTCTTGTTTCACTATTTCAAATAAAACAATATTAAGTAGCTATCCACGTCTCTGAATGAGCTTCTGTATTTATAACCGCGTACAATTATTATTATTATTATCTCCAGTGAATACAGGGGTGTTATCTAACAAACGGTCCGGTCGTTCTAAATTTTTGATATGTTGTCTAGGATGATTAGCAAGTGTTTAAAATGCAAAATTCCTCCCCCTCCGCCGCCGCCCGCATTTCGAAATTTCCAATTTCTGCAGATTTTCGCTTATAACTTCGTTTGGATGCCTTTAAGCTAGAAAAAAGCTACTCAATGTTGTAGAGAATTAAATTTCCTATAATTTACGTTGGTAAATTCTGTTTCTAGGACTGTTTGTTATGGAGATATGCACAAAAATCGGGTTTTCCTGAAACTTATCAAACTTCTAACTTTTTAACGGAGTGGGGGGTAAACATAACATTTAAAACAAGGACACATTCCTTTTTTTGGCTGTTGTGACCGAATGACCGCCATCTAGCCGAAACACTGTATTAGTGTTTACGGATATTAACAGTGATGTTCCTATCAATTTCTTTGAGAGTGTACTCAGTTGAGCCAGTGGTTGTGATGTTCCCTTTAAACGCGAGGGGGGGGGGTATCCCCCATGCTATCCCCTAACAAATTTATAGAAATTTGATACTCAAAACGCAATTTCAGCGCTTTAAATTGGTAAAAAAAAGTGTTTGTGGATAACATACGACCGTGTATAATTATCATGTCCAGTGGTGCCTTGATTGAAAGTATACGCCATATGTCTACAAAATCCTTGAGAGTATAGGGCGTATATGGAGTATACCCTATGGGAACACCACTGGATATTAATGGCATTGGAAGCAGAGATGTCAGATTATAACAGCATCGACCCGTACAGTGAGATGTATTATGCTCACCAGGAGAGAATGCCGATCACAGAACACCTGATGCTGATCCACAATCGAATGCTTTAATATGAAAAACACACGATTATTAGACCGGCATCAGCACTTCTGTGACCGGCAATCTCTCCTGACGAGCATAATAAAGAAACTGACACTTTACCTGTTAGCCCGGAAAGAGGACATAGCAGTTCATAGCGCATGCCAAAAAAATATTGCAATGAGGCTATGATATATGCTGTGTAAGTAGTGCGAAAGATGACCAGTCGTCAATGAGCTCTGGAAGACCAGTACTCAGGTCAGTTATGAAAAAAATGTTTTCGCTCCAAATGTTTGAATGATGATGAAACACTAATTCCAAAAACTTTGGCAACAGTTACAATTACAGTTACAGAAACAAAATTATAAAAACGTAAATTACAGGAAAGTGAATTCTCTACAATATTGAGTGGAGAAAATCTGAAGAAAGTTCCGGTTTTTTTCACGGCGGGGGGGGGGTCGTAATTGTGTATTTTGTATTTTAAACACTTAAGTACTAATCATCCTAAAAACATATCAAAAATTTAGAACTGCCGGACCGTTTGTGAGGTCCCCCCCCCCCCCCCCCCATTTATTGTCTCTATTCACTGGACTAAATGAACTTAATTGAACTCAAACGATCGCATCGTCATTGACGCGCTCAGCGTGTCTCCAGATTAGGGAACATTACCCGTTATATGGTCACCCAATGACATGGGAATTGCTACTTCACAAAGATTCGGAAAAAAACCCTAGGTAGGTACCTAAGATCAAAAGAAAATAATAAATAAAGTATTAAAGACGAAACTTTGAGTCGAAATGTTGACGAGGTTTATGAGAAATCCTATTAAACATTGATGGGGCATTGTGGGTAGAAGATGGAAGAAATTGGCGAAACCTGATGGATCAAGTCGGGCATGAATTGGTTATCTGGTATACTCGTACACAACACCTAAAGAAGCAATCCTAGAATAGGATAGGGCAATAACGGAAGAGTATCACATTTTTAAAAAGTTTTCAACATTTTCTTTTTCCACATTAAACGTGATCAAAATATTCCAGCATGTACATAGTGTTGCAATTTCCATGTCATTTAATATGTTAATGTTGTGTTTTTCGGTGTTCACAGATTTGAATTATACAAGAAGAAATATTTTACAGGCGGTGCAGTTAGGTTCAGTGTTCATATTTATAATAAGAATATTAGGCAATTAATTTCGATACAGCAAGTAATTAAATGTTAATTTTAAAACATCTAAAAAGTATTACAAGGTATTGACCGTTTAAAAGCGATTGCAATTTAATGTGTGGTATGATTCATGTGCCTAGACAAATTGAAGTGGGGGAACAAAGATAGCGGAACAGTTTTTTTTATGAAATCATAGTGTTCTTTTCCATTCGTATGATTACTTTCAAAGATACAAATTACAAAGTACAGGGTACGCTTTTTTGTGTCGGTCTCGGAAAGCAAGGAAATACATTTGTCCAGCGATTTCTAGATACTTATTAGCGGCTGACATTCGATTTGTCTTGTCTCCGGCAACTTGAGCTATTCCGGGCGGAGGGCCGGAGAGCCCTGAGTTGAGGGTCGTTGCAACTTCGGTCGTTGCCTTTCACATTGCATTTAAACGTGTACACGAAGGCGGTTTTTAATTTGGCAAGTGCGTGAATAATAGCGATTATTAATAATGTCCATAACTTTTCTCCTTTGCGCGTGAATGAAATGGTTACGATTTTTATTAAGCTCAACTTTGTTGAAGTACTTCTTTTAAAAGCTCTACGTTTGACGAATTGCAGCCAGACAGCTTGGGATGCCACAGCTGCTGACAATTCCCATTCCCCGTTCGGGCAAATTCCAAATTGTGATTTAATTGAAAAAGTCTCATTTCATATTCAGCTGATGTAAAAAATACGGCTTAGCGAGATTTTTAGTTTTATTCGGGAACGCTTTGTTGAATGCCAATCATTGATATTTGCTATGTGGAAAATCCAGTATTTTCCTGGGCACGATATATGTATGCATCAGATATTAAATAATAGAATACAAAAGCGCGTTCCATTTATTATCTGAGTCTAGAAATGACGAAAAATCACCGAACAAAGTCGTCAACAATAAAACGGCTTGTAGAATATCTCAGTCACTCACTTCGGGTTTGTCATATAACATGCAAAGGCATACTTTTATCATCTTTATAAAGACTATTTTTCTTGGGTTTTTGTTAGACGACCCCGTCTCCACTTTGCAGCGAGGGTGAATCAAGTTCCGGTATAAGAACAAACCCAAAACGTTCCATCTTTATCAGTTTCGCGTTTTTTATGTACCGATACGAATTTTTGAAGTGCGCCGAATTTCTGTTACGTGTAGGCCCACATCAAAACATCTAACTGAGCCGCAAGCGATTTGAAAAATGATCCATCTTACGTCAGAAGAACTAAAGTTTTTCTTTGTATCCCGGGTCACAAAAAAGAAATGCACCGTAGTACGTAACCGACCCCATTCAGAAAAAAATTACATTAAAAACGATTAACATCGACTTCTAATACAGCCAAGATTACTTAACCTGCAAACGAAAATTGCTTTTTTAATCATGCCGCGGATTATTTGAGCACGAGGGTTGTGGAAGTAATTAAACTATTTCTGAATTACTCACATTCGCTCTAATAGCTGCAACACCTTAAGGTGTTACAGATGATTTATAGTAATAAAAAATGATTTCGTATATATTAAATTAGGTGATATTAACCGACAAAGAAGGACTCGTTCTTTAACGTGACGCATGACCAATTGACTGCGTCGGAAAGTTGACAGAAGATAAGATATTTATTGACCAGTCTAAGGTTATAGTTCAGTAAACTTCAGTGGATTGTAAAAGTCCGAACAATTGTGGAAAACCGTGTAATCGAATTGAATAAAAAACCGAAATGTAATGTATATTTTTATTGGTTGAGGAGTTGTACTATACAAGTTGTTTAGGTTCATTTACCGATAAGTGGTGTTTCACATGACAGTAGCAACTGAACGTAGCCGTCCAAGTTTTCGAAAGAATCCATTAATTATCTAGGTACATTTTTTATATGCAAAAAGTCATTTATAATCCAACGTCAGTCGTCATCCCTAATATGTGTTACGAATAATGTATTTATCTATATATACCAATCTTTTATTTTATGAACTAAATTTAACGTAATCGAGTTAATTTTATCGTTTGCCATCTATTTAATTAATTTGCTATCATAACTTAGTCGCAGCGTTTTAGTTTCCCGAAGAGTTGGTGTCTTTCAGTTTGATTGCTTAAACTGTGTAGAATTCAGTAGAAGTAATTCAGAACTCGGCCTTAGCTGTGCATATCATAACCAAATGACTTGGTATTTGACATTTCAGATACAAAGTTAATAGAAGTAGTAAAGCGTTTTACTTTTTAGCGAACGCTATTGTCCGCAATTTGTCCGCCTGTAGCACTACTAGTCCTCCAGTTTAAGCTTTTTCGGGGTCATGTTTTCTTTCTTATACGGTGTAGCACAGCTCCGAGACCAGAACGGAAAAAGATTTTTTGGATTAGTCACTTACTTCCCGAGTTATTATTAACTATCCTCGATCTCGTAATTTTGTATTGCTCTCTTGTTACAAACTCTTGTTACGAAGAACATATGAATATCCTGTTTTCTGTGTTAGTAAATATTCCTTAAACCTCGCGCAACTATGCAGATGCAAAAAATATTGCTCATGCACATTACAACTTTTGTATTTGCGCAATCCCAATTTTTTTATTTGTTAAGATATTTAAATAAAATTTTGTATGTAGGCACCTCGAATAAAAGTAAAATTAATTCCGAATCGAAAAATTTGTTTTGTGCATGCGCAGTCGGTTTTTTTATTTGTTCAGAATGAAATTTTGTATGTAGGCACCTCAAATACGAGTAAAAGTAAAACTAATTCCGATTCAAAAAATGTGTTTTTTAAGCTATGCTGATCTAGAGGTATAGAATCATCCTCTTATTTTATTGTAAAAATGATGTATGTGTGAAGATCTCGAGGATCGTCCGGTCTTCAGTTGTATCGGATTTTTAATTCTGTGCGAGGAAAATGCGCTTCGTCAATCGCGAGTGACCAAGTCTATACTAGTTGGTAATACTGTTAACAGAGATAGAACAATGCTTCGGATTACCATTGGATCAAAACAGGAGAAATAAACCTTTAAATATGTGCAGGCGAGAATTCCAAACTTCATCATAATCGTGCTGTTTTAGAGACGAAAACTTTGAATAAAAATACAGTATAATTTTATTTCCTTCTGCAATGCAATTAGAAATCTAATACAAACTACGGTACCGTTATTGTCTTACAGCTAGTCACCCAGAGGAAGTTAGTCTGCAGACCATAAATATAACCTAGTTCAAGATGCTGGCAAGCGAAGAAATATAGAAATTGAGTCACCCACCTCCTGTTCTTCAGTTTATAGAAACATGGTGATCAATGCGAATTAAGTTAATTTTAAGTGGATTTACATGAAATATACAGCTTATATCTCCGTGAATTCTGACCGAAACAGATAATTCTCATAAAAATGGATTCACGGTACATGTGCAAAACCTCGTACAAAACAAACTCATACACACCCTACAACTACTAAAAACAAAAGTATTGGAATTACAGGTTTTTTAATCAATTTACCACTAAACTGCCTGGAATAGTTCAGGATTTGCATTTGAGGTTCGGACACGATCTCAAAAAAACAATTGCCTAAACAAAATCAAATTCCCGCTCTGTACTAGAAATCAGAAGTGCCCGGGAAAACAATCCTATCATTCCTAAGCTAATATTAAACCAAAATCCAACATCTCGCATTGTACCGTCAACCAAATATGACTGTGAACCAATCTTATCATTCATAGTCTTTTCCCTAAACTTTTTTCCATTCTCCTTTTTCTTTTTCTCCCCCTTTCTCTTAATTAATCGCTATAAAAATCCCACACATAAAATAATCTCTTAATTCTTCAATTACAAAAAATTGTTTACCCTTTTCCCATAATTAAATTATTCAAATAATCAATTCCTACTCCTTGCAAATACTTACTACCCCTAACACTTTCAAACTTATCCTGCTTCTTAAAATCATCATCCTGTTCTAAGCTACACAAATTCCCTTTATTCTTGATCGCTAATTCCAATTCTAAATCTACTACAAAAATTCCTCGAAAAATTCTGAACAAAATTCTCCCATATCTAGTTACCTAAAATCTCATAATTTATTTTTATCTCCTTCCCTCCTATACCTTTTCTTGATAAAACCTTCACAATTACATTATAATTTCCTTTCATGTAGGTACCTAATCTTAAACAAATTCTCCTGTAAAATTCTACCCCTACAATAAATCTTATTATCCGCAAAACTCTTCGCTATGAAATAATTCAACTCCCTATGCTCATCCTCAATTTCAAACTTCCTATAATTCAAAAAATACAACTTCAACTTCACCGCTGGTTACCTAACAATTCCTGATATAAAATAACTACCCAATTCCTCTATTCTTAACTAAAATCTCCTTATTTATGGAAAATAAGGGGATTTTAGTTAAGAATAGAGGAATTATGGAATCCTGTACTACTTCTTCGTCTTGCTTATAAACTTCTTCAATTACGACTTCTTCCTTAACTTCAACTTCTTCTTTAATTAGATAATTACCATCTCATTTGATCGCTTCTTTCTCATCAATTCTATTTCCTCATCTAATTTTTTAATCTCTGAATCAATCTCCTCATTCATCGAATCCATTTTCTTATTTATCCACCTCATTTCATTCTTTAAATCCCCAGTCTGTGAATCCATTTTATCATTAAATTTCTCGATTAATTCTTGATTTTGTTGTTTCACAAATGCGATTAGCGCTGCAAGCTGTTCATCCCGTAAGTATAAACGACATCTTGAATTGTAAACACCTTCTTCTTTAAATTCAATAACTTCTTTAATAAAATCCCTTTCTAATTTAACCCTAACTCTAATTCTAACACTATCTACCCCGCAATTTATCCTATCCTAAACATCCTAATCTAAATTAAATAGCAAAAACACACCCCACCAAATTGTCACATTTTAACAAATTTCTACGCCTACGCATCTAAGAAATTCCTATAACAATTAACTTCCATAACGCACACCTCTTTTCCCTGAAAAATGACATGTCTGGATACCCAGAATAAACTTTACCCGAACGACAAAAAACCCTAATCTGAATTGAAATACGAAAATTTGACCTACTTTTGCGTTTCCCTGAATTTGCTCCACGTTATTGGTCGCCACAAAAGAATCCTGTGTGCACTGATCCATAGGCCAGAAAGATCGTACACAAAACCCCAAAACAAAAACCTAGCTAGCTCTTTACCTTTATTTATTATCACGGTACAAAACTTCTCCCCAGCACAGAGGAGAGATTCGACTCTGCTCTCAGTTTTATAAAAATAATTCTAAATGTTTCTATTGGTATTGATAAATAAATTTGTTATCAGACATTACGAGATAAATCCAAACTTCAACTAGGAAAAATAAAACTTTATCTCTCTTAACTACACAGAAGAGGCGATAAATGTAAAAAATGTAAAAAAATCAACCCTGACGGTTTTCTCGTATGACACAAATCCCCATGCCGTTACATAGACCAACGACTAAATAATAAAATTTTATTACAAATGTTAATTAGATAGGGAGACCCCCGTTTTCCATCTTAATCAAGATGCCCGAAAATTTCATTCTGGCAGACGAAATAAACATAGCAATACATACTGTCGAAAGGGGAAGAGCCCAATCTTTTCGAGTCAATTTGATGTTAGAAAATGCCGACTTGACCATTTTCGCTATTGCTGGTTTTCAACTGCACCAACAGTGTAACAGATGATCCTTGTATCACCACAATTTCTGTCGCGACATTTTTCAAATCAATCGGTGAGCTTGGCAATTTCAGCCCCATCCTTGTTATGGCGGGTTGTAAGAAATCTGCATGCTGCTCACTGGTGGAAAATAGAATTCCACCAAAGTTTTCCAGAGAGGTGCAGATATCACGAGTTGCACTTATCCCTACCACCCATTTACTAAAAGTGCTATTTATGACTCCCCTACCACGAGTTATGCCGCATTGGTCCCAAAAAGAACGCATTATAGTGGTCCCAATTGTCATATCCGACCCGACTCCTGCTCGGTGCATCGTGAAATATCTGTCGTTAACAAATTTGTGGTATTCTTCGGGTGACAGTTTAGCGTTTAGGTTCTCCATCTCTTATATGTAGAGGTGACAAGACTGCATTTATGGGATTTGTCCCTCCCGGTGCTGTTTGGAAGTACGGGATCATGCGTCTCACACGTTCACATTGGCTAGTTGGCTTTACTGGCTTTTTTAAGGAAAACTATCCCTTTTTCACCAATTTTAGACACATCAGGGCTCGATTCAATCACTTCCTCATCACAAACAAAACACTTCCTGCTCATTTTGACGACTAAACACTCTCGACATAGTTAAATGTAACACCAAATCAAAGCTTTCATCTTGTATAGAATGGTCGTCATGTTCCCAGTACGCATAGTTTTTCCAGATATAAGCGAAAACCCGAAAATGGGTACTTCACCCCCCCTCGAAAGAAAGGGAATATGCACAATGGACCTTTGGTGTACCCAAGTGCGACCTGCTCGGGCTCCCCGTATAACTACAATACAATAGAGATAAGACGATACAACAGAAGCAATAGAACTGCTTACAAAGAAATAAAGAATGAAAATATCAACTTAAAACTATGAAAATACACAAATAAAGACAAAATTAAAAGAAGTAAATGAAACAATGGAAATAGTAGGGAAAAGACACAAAACGGTTAATGTAGTAGTAAATGGAATTATATTCGACACATACAACTACACAGAGCTAAAGGAAGCATCACTTAGGGATAGAAAATAAATGAATAACAGTACAACAAAAAAAGATCCAAAGAAATATAAGAAGAATCGAGAGATAAATGAAATGATGTCAGCATGGAGCAAAGGAAGTATGGAGACGGAAAACTGAAACTCTTAATAAGACAAATTAACAAATTGCACTATGACATAGTGGCCTTGCAAGAAACGAAACAAAAGGGGATAGCAAAATGAAAATAAGAACTTTTTTTTAATAGCGGAGGGAAAAACCATATTGGATATAGCCTATAGGATTAATAGTGAAAACAGTTTAGGATTATTAGTGGTAGCATTTGACCCTATATCGGATAGATATGCTAAGAATAAAGAGAAAATATGAAAAAATTACATTCATGAATATCCATTACTCCTTAGAAGAAAAGGATAGCGAATTCAATACGGCAGGCGAAAATGTTCCTAGATATGACGTGAAGATAATTCTAACCAATGCAAACGCAAAAATGTCGAAAGAAGAAATTTTCAGGTCAACGATTGGAAACCAGTGACCAGAATGGAGAATGTTTGATATAATTAGCCAAAGAAAGAAGGTTATAAATGAATACGTACATTGAAAGGGAAGAAATACATAAAGCAACATGAAGAGCTCTCGACAGAAAGACGGTGAATCAAATCGATCACGTACTAATACAGAAAAAAGAAAAAAAACTGTATAAAAATATGAGGACATACAGAGGCATTTTATGGTAGCAATCAAAATGTCACGACTGATCCCGGAATATGAAAACGAAAGAACAAGAAGCAGAAGAACGAGCGGAATAACAAGACTAATAACAGATGAACAAGAAAGGCACGAACAGTTGAAAGAGAAACCAAATCGAAGAGGGTCTAAAAACGGTAGATTATCGGTACAAATTACATAAGATATCAAAAAAAAGTTTTATATAAATGTTTCGGGGTTCTTTAATGTTTACTAGGCAGTAATAATTTTAATTATACAAGGTTGGTCGTAAAAGCGTGACGCACCAAAATTGCATTTTTTAGTGAAAGATCCTGTATGCGATATTTCAATTCTTCTCTCAATTTTAAGTAAAGTTTGTAAGAAGCGTAATGTACCTAAATTCAATAGTTTTCGGTTATCAAGTTTTGATAATAAAACGCTATTACTTTAAACAATCAAATCATATCAAAAGATCCATAATTTTGTTATTTCATCAATCCAGAAAAAAAATTTTTTCAGAGCTCATTAAAACAATTCTAGACCATAACTCGAACAAAACTGAGGTAGGTAGCAAACCCAGAATAACAAATAACAAATAAATATCGTCGTTTTTGAGGATATTTGATACCTATAACCATAGTGTGTTATATTATGCTATAAGTATAAGTGGTGATATGTGGATATTAAAATAACGACTTCTAAGTTACGTAAAAAACTGTTATATTACGCGTAACTTACAAGAGGTCGGTTTTTAGCGCATTTTTTTAAGAATAAAAAAAATGTGCTATTGTTTGCGTTTTGTCCGTCAGGCCGTCCGTCCGTCCGGCCCAGGGTCCGGACCTACTTCTGCCGTTTCGAACTACTTCTAATGGAAAGGAGCCTAGACCATTAAGGTGTGCCACACGGCCATCAAATTTCGTTGTCTAAAAGCCCCCCCCCCCACGAATTATTTGCTGAGATGCTGTTTTTGAAAGTAAAACGTGCATAACTTTTACATACGACAACCAATTGCTCTCAGATTTTGCATACGCATGTCTTTAGTGGTGCTAAGTTAAACTTTAGAAAATGGGGGGGGGGGACACATGTTCTACCCTTCATGGTATTCTAATGAAAGGTCTCATCGAAATAAATTGGTTTGTACAAACAAATGTCCCGTGCGACTCTTTCTTTCGGGATCAGTGAGCAACGGGAGAGGGGGGGGGGGGGTTAAACATTAATGTTATCTCTTTGTATTCTAATTAAAGTCTCAACGAAAGGAACCGTTTTCTACCAACTACTACCCTTCTTTTTGTCCTCTTATCAAAGTACAGGGGAGGGGAGGGGCGGGGAGGGGGTGGAACTAGTTTTATCCTTAATGGTATTCTAATGAAAGGTCTCCACGAAAGGAATTAATTTCTACCAATCATAGCCCTCCTCGACCTCTTATCGTGATCGGGTAATTCCCTTATACCTCAAGAACGGATTGTCTGAAGAGGGTACTCACAAATGGCGATTGAAACGTCTGCAAGAAATATATACATTGGTGATGTTAAAACAAAAGCTATTTTGGTTTTAAAAAATGCGCTTTATCTTCTGCACAATTTATACTTGTTTATGTAATTTATGCCTTCTATGACGTTTTTATTTAAAAACCCGTAATTTTTGTAAATTTACATAAATGTAATACCTATTTGATACGTTTTGATCGGTACTACCACAGACCATCGACGGTACTACCTACGTAAACCATCACCGTTAAATCTAGTTTGGTTTAATGAAGATGCTACAGCATCTAATTCGCGATCTGGAACTTCTTCTTCCAAACGACGCGTGATGGCGAAACACCTACTGCTTGGGTATTTTATTTAATACACCAAAAAATAATATTTAACAAATGGTTTTGTTTTCAAACACTCACAAAATTCAAAAAGGTTTAAGTATGGAATATTAAAAAAAAAAAAAAAACATAGATGACTGGTAATTTAAAAAAACATTTGTAAATTACGTAAAAAATATAAATTACTGGTACTGTAAAATTAAGGTTCTTTTTTTTAAATGAATTATTTATTGATATATAATATAACTGACATGTATTTAATAAAAAAAAAGGTTTCAAGATTTAAGAAAGGAAGAAAATGTCATCTAAAGGTATTGTAGAAGGGAAAGTGCCCATAATCCTAGCGGCATTGCCGCGCTGAATGGCCAGACTAATTTTTTGAATAAGAAATGTTTTTGAACGGTGCTCTCCTGTGGCATTTTTCAATTTCTTTCCTAAAGTATTTACAAATTGCATAGCTTCCGTACACCACGTTCTTTTTTAAAAAATGGCTTTACATAAAATACCATAAAAATCATAAACAATTGGTAATTTTACACGTAATATTACGCAACCTGTAATTTCACATCACTAGATCTAAGCGAACACCGCAATTAATTTTGTGGTCTTCGATATGAAATTCCTGAAACACAAACATGATCTCTTGAAACAAATGTTTACGGTTAATACATTTAAATGGGCACTATTACAAATTATAACTTGCCATAATATTAAGTTAATGTGGAAATTCGTACTACTACATCATTATTAAATGCTAATAAATATGTAATTACTATAAGCGTTGAGTGAACCTCACTCAACGCTATAAGCTTAAAGAACCATTAGCAATTTACCATTTGCAATCCATTTAGTTCACATATTGTCGTTAATTAACGATTTCCTCCCTACTAAAATCACAATTCTCTAGGATGTTATGGTTTGTAATTTTAACTACCGTCACAGCACTATTTCCAAGCGTTACAGCTTACAGGTAGAACAAGTTTTTAATTATAGCTACTTTGAATGTATTTGAACTTCTGTCCATGTTTTTTTAAATTCTTCTAAAATTTGGTCGCACACTAACATAGTACTTAGGTGCCCTCAAAAGTGTGCACCAACATTAAAATTACACAAGGAATGTCGATCAAAAATTAATTGGACGGGGACCAATTGCCATCCTCGTCCTTTTCGTTTCTCGAAAAGTGATCGTGCACTAAATAACAACTGTAGAAAGATAGTCAACCAACTTTACAATGATGTGGGTAAGCTTTCATAATTATAGGTATCAATTGCGTTCGAAAAAAAAAATCGGGTTGTAGAGGGCACCAAAACAAGCACTTTTTCCAAATAAACCGAGGGTCCAACGTGTTTCGTTTGGGAGCCACCCCCCAAAGAGTGTTGAAATCTGCATTTCTTCTTTAATTTTTTTCTCAGCAACCATAAGAGTTACAAAGTCGGGTGGGATGTCTTTGAATAGGTTTTTGGGTATGCTCTTTCCGATTTTGCAATTTTTTTTTCAAAATTCCTACCCCTAAAGGGCGCACCCCTAAACTAGGGTGCAAAAAAAAATTCTGTTTTCGACGAAATTTGGTATCTGGGGGTTTTTTAACATGAAAATCACGAATCTGAAATTAGTTTTTGAAAATTCGAAAAAAAAAGTTCCACTGCAATTCTTGGCGGGACAACGAAAATAGAGATAATTCCACGAAATTTGTTGTGTACATACTAAACGAGTTAAGGAACAAAACTGTCGAACAGTTTTTTAAAATAACTTTTCAAACAAAAGTTATACTCATTTGAATGTTGGTCCTTCGGGTCGCGAAGTGTCCCAAGCCTACTAGTAAGCCATAATTTCGCATGTGTTGGTTGACAATGTCGCAAAAACAAAAGATTAACGGTTTGAGTCGATATTTTGTTATTTGGAATTAATTCGGTCATTAAATGATTAAAAAATTCGATGTATCGATTAAAACACCTACCAAGGTATCTTAAAGCGCTGATCGATTATTTATTATCTAAATAAGGTAGGGGAAAAAGTCAAATCANTTTAAGATACCTTGGTAGGTGTTTTAATCGATACATCGAATTTTTTAATCATTTAATGACCGAATTAATTCCAAATAACAAAATATCGACTCAAACCGTTAATCTTTTGTTTTTGCGACATTGTCAACCAACACATGCGAAATTATGGCTTACTAGTAGGCTTGGGACACTTCGCGACCCGAAGGACCAACATTCAAATGAGTATAACTTTTGTTTGAAAAGTTATTTTAAAAAACGGTTCGACAGTTTTGTTCCTTAACTCGTTTAGTATGTACACAACAAATTTCGTGGAATTATCTCTATTTTCGTTGTCCCGCCAAGAATTGCAGTGGAACTTTTTTTTTCGAATTTTCAAAAACTAATTTCAGATTCGTGATTTTCATGTTAAAAAACCCCCAGATACCAAATTTCGTCGAAATCAGAATTTTTTTTTTGCACCCTAGTTTAGGGGTGCGCCCTTTAGGGGTAGGAATTTTGAAAAAAAAATTGCAAAATCGGAAAGAGCATACCCAAAAACCTATTCAAAGACATGCCACCCGACTTTGTAACTCTTATGGTTGCTGAGGAAAAAATTAAAGAAGAAATGCAGATTTCAACACTCTTTGGGGGGTGGCTCCCAAACGAAACACGTTGGACCCTCGGTTTATTTGGAAAAAGTGCTTGTTTTGATGCCCTCTACAACCCGATTTTTTTTTCGAACGGTCGTGTAACACCCTGTATACTGCATCTGGAGGTGCGAACACGCTATAGTGGTGAATAGAATACTGAAAAAAGGATCAGATATGTATCCATCTCACAAATTTATGATTAACCAAACAATACTTAATTACTCTTTGGTTTAACTTAAATATGAAAACTGCGGACCATAAAAAAATTATTGTAAAAGTAAAATATTTACTGTATACCTACTGCGAATGATGAGTGGTATTGAACAAATGAACAATAACATATACTGGTTTTTAGAAATAGTTGATAGAAAAGTGTTTTCCCGTAAAATCAACACTTAAGCGCTACTATAGAACTACGGAAAATACACAGTGTAGTAAAATCGAATACAAAGTATTAAATCGAGTTCAATCTGCATTTCAGAAATTCTTGAAAAACTTAGGTGTTAATTTTTGTATTGCGAATACTGTTATCGATACCGTTAGGTAATTATTTTCCAGAGAAAAATATTTTACGAATACGTTTATGATATTAGTTAGGTATATATAAGCGGAAAAATGAGATATTTATATGAAAATTTTTAAGATTTATTTGCAACATTTCTTATATCAAAATCGTTTTGAGCACTCGTGTCATACACAATGCTCTACGTTCGAAAGACGTAGCTTCAAACTTCCACCAACTACTTAAAACTCTTTCGTCTTTCCATTTACTATGACAAGCTGTCGCTCAAATCGATCTGCAGAGAACTTTCAGCTGAAAGTTTCATATAGGAGAGACACCGTTTAGCAATTTTTATACTCCTAAAATTTTTGTTGCTTAAAAAGTGACGGTGTGTGCCTATTAATTTGCATGGAATACTCACCCATGTTTTAGTTTCCTGTTTGAATTACTTATACGGTTCAATGGGACCGTCGCCCTACAACTGCTGACACTTTAATATACATAATAGGATAGAAAATTGTAGTAAATGTTATAGTTCACAGGTGATGGTATCCAATAATAATTATAGGTTACCTACGCTTTGGAGGAACGGTTGGTTGGCTCAAACGTGAGCGTGATGCGTGACTTTGGGCGGTGATTCTACTGTCACAAGCGTTCTTCGTGACTTTAGTACGCCTACTAGGAACGCCTGAATGTATGCTGAATATTTATGAATTTTATAAATGGATATATGCAGATTTAATGTTCACAAGGTGTAATTATTTCAGTTAAATTCATATTTTTAACACCGAGTTAATTCGTTTAATAATTGTATCGTGAAATCGGATCTTTTAAATAGCAATGGGGACGACACACGGACTAGTTACGCATACTTTTTATAAGAAAATTTACAGCGTGTTTTAAAGGATTAATTTTAATTCAAGTATCTGCAGAAACTTACCGCAGTTGCCACAGACGAGAAATACGGATTGTCTTAAGTCTCTCACATAATCTCGGGCCTTAGATATCGAGGGAGTGAACAAAGCCCCATCGGGGTAAGAAAAGAGAGGAATTGATTTTGCATAATGTCTTCAGGTGGAGCTTTTATTGTGTTCCATATATCTAGTGGAAGAACGGAATCGAGCTATATCTTTTACGGAACGGTCTGCAAACAAACCAGCTGTCATTGTATGACTCGCTCTCTAACGCGTCTTTAATATGGATCTACTGATAGCTTATAACGTTCCTAATATCCTTTCCTTTGAATGTAAATCCTAACTTCTTTTCGATGTACTAATGCTTGTTTATATAAAAGTCCACAATATTTCTTATCGAAAGCGACGGTAATGCGCGCAAATTTTTTCAATAACTAAATTGATACGGCGAGATTGACAGGATTCCTTCATTTTATATACCATCGTTCGGACCCGATAATTTAAGTGGCATCTGACAGCAATTTACTTGGACCGTACAAGCTTCGAGCTATGATTTTAGAGTCGTGATGCTAAACCAGAAAGCAGCTACCATCAAACCGCTTATTTGCTACGTCCAAACTACCAATAATAATTTTTCTCCATCAAACTATAAATAGTCGATTTGATATGATCGCGCAGCGGGCCAATGGAAACTTGAGGCAGTTGCACGCACTATTATTAAGGGCTATTACGTGTTATTGCAGCTAATACGCGTGTAGGAACCCCTTACAACTATCTCCACTGCCTAATCTAAGACGGCGAGACAAGTGCGCACAACCCATCATTACGTTATGTATTCAGGCTTCATTTTAATTTTTGTATAGATATACCTTATTTTATGAAAACGAAAGGAAATAACAAAAGTTACCTGTATGTAAAACTTGCATATTACGTATATCGGTGTTTTACCCTAAAACATTAGTGAAGTCGGGTGGACAGGAAAATAAATTCAGTTTTGTATTAGTTTACTTTTTTTAATTAAATATCCCAATAAATTGTTATTGCTAATCGCTTGCGGTACCACTGCAGCTAAAGAATGTGAAATGAAAAAACCAAAAATCAGTTCTTCCGGCAATGATCTTTTCTCATAAGAGAAACATTTACATTGTAAAGAGTTTCAAAACAGATTTTGTCTAATCTTCAAAATCAGTGCTCGTTGAAGGCGATTTGTAAACAAACTTCACTAATTAATTCCATGTTCCCCTATTAACTTAACAGATATTTTTGAAAATTTACATATACTGCGCTTAAAATCATATCATCTGCCTTCAGGTCAGTCAACCGTGAGCCTTGAAAAATGCGTCCATTTACAAACATTGGAAAATACAACAAACTAATTGTCCTCGAACTAAATTGCGCTGCAGCTCTGACCCCATTTAATTCAAAAAGTTCTTTTTTCACTACTAGCGTCTGATGACATGATTATTAACCTTTTTTCCACTTGTAAAGTAGGCTTTCTCGGCATTTGTTCAAAGTGGTTAATAATGTTTTATTATTAACTAGTAGTCAATAATGAGAACTGTCACGCTGTCACTTTTAGAAAACACAACCCGAAATTTCGCTCAATGAACGTTTAGACAAGTTCTCTAAAACGAATAATTGCCACCATTCGCAATTTCCAGAGAAATTACATACCTAAAATTATCACATTTTGAAAAAATTCGAACGAAATTACTCTTTGAAAAATCTCAATGACCGAACAAAATACGGCCTGTTTGACTTGTACTTCCACGTACTTGATTGACATGTTAAATTAAGAAACAAACAATTCTGTCCAACCGTTAAGTCTCTTATCAATATAATATGTTAATTTAGAGGATTTCAAGTGCTAGTAGTGAAAAAAATTATCAAAGTCCTCGTTTGAGATCGAAGGGACTTCAACGCATTTTTGTGTGGCAGATCAGTATTCTATTAGCCACTTTCGACTCAACCATCAATAACAGATCTTGTCGAAGGCTACTACATTCACTAACCGCTTCCCACTTTCCGCGTGCACCCGCAATTCGCTTTTAAAGATTTGACTCCACCATCAGTAAGATCGTGTCGGGGGCTACCACATTCCCTTTGACGGTACCCACTTCCGACGTTCCGTTCACCCGCAATTCGCGTTTGAAGATTTGACTCCACCATCAGGAAGATCGTGTCGGGGGCTACCACATTCCCTTTGACGGTACCCCTTCCGACGTCCCGTTCACCCGCAATTCGCGTTTGAAGATTTGACTCCACCATCAGGAAGATCGTGTCGGGGGCTACCACATTCCCTTTGACGGTACCCCCTTCCGACGTCCCGTTCACCCGCAATTCGCGATTGAAGATTTGACTCCACCATCAGTGAGATCGTGTTGCGGGCTACCACATTCTCTTTTACGGTACCCACTTCCGACGTCCCGTTCACTCGCAATTCACTTCTATTGGCGACACGAGAAAGAGAGACAGCGATTCGAGATTTACGAAACGTTAAACCGCGTGAGTTCGCAACGGAAGGTAAAAGGCGCCGAAGTTGACTACTTCTCGAAGACGCGCGCGCGCCTCGCAAAAGGTCGTTAATTTCGCCCCTATGACAAAAAAACAAAATTCCGCCACGCAGGAGTTGTGCGCGTTTACAACATCTTTCCGACGACACCAATTTCAAAAGAATCGGACCAAAACTGTAGTAGAAGATAGGAAAAAAACTGAAAAACCTTCACGTTAGTATACTACGCTCGAGGATGACGCCCAGATGTCGCCAACCCCACATCATGTAGCCATGTCCCTAAGGTTGACAAATTTCACGGCCCTGTAGATACACGTACACCCGTTGCCTTTCTACAAGAGTTCCTCTACGCGCCCACATTTGCTGCCAGCCAGACAGCCAGCCAGCCAAAGTGAGATTAAAAGCTACTTTTTACAAATAAATTTGCAAAAATGCGCTAAAAATAGTATATATACCACGGTAGAGAAGTCTAATATTGCCTTCGCACCTTACACCCCTCGGCGCAAGCGCCTCGAGATGTAATCTTGGTGCTCAAGCAATAATAGTGGACTTCTCTACCTTGATATATAATGTACTATTTTTCCATTGCTATACCAACTTAAACCATTTCTAGCACATAATGCTGGTAAATGACGTTGCCTGTCTAACAGAACCCGTATTTACACACATTTTATTATATTGTTGAATATGCGGACGTTTTATTTGGTTTCGGCACCTGCAGTAATGATGGGCTACCCTGTATGTGCATTTCATTTATTTTTGAATCGAACGCAAATCCGTTTTGTAAAGTGAAGCAAAAATTTTTTTTACGTCTTTGAAGATAAGACTTTCCGGTTACCACTTATTGAAACAAAAGAAATTGTCACACCCTTATTCGTCACTGAAAATGACTTCAAAAGGCCAAAACAACTGAATTTTAAATCAAAAATTACTTATTACTTTTTAAAAACTGTTAATTTACAAACGATCATTCGGCTTGCCCAAACTATCACGAGTTTCAAAATTTACTGAGTTCGTAAACACGCGAGACAAAGATTTTTTTAAACAATTGCAACTTGTACAAATAAATTTAGTCTGCACCCAAACCAAATTAATGGTAGTTAAATAACACAATGTAACGATTTACTTTCACGTTACGAAGCGTTATTATTGTTTACGGTTTATTACTTATTGAAAGATCACCGTAACATAGTAATTAAGTAGGTGACTCCATCTATTGATGGAACATGACCACGCAATTTCATGTTCAAAGAAGAGGGGTTACCCTGGGGGTTACCTTGATTTCTTTTAGGATTCAAATTCTAATTCACGTGCAAGTTCCATACACGTTTTACGTTACCCACTAATTCTTGTTCGACGTACAAGTTTGTAACCTTGGGTTAAATTCACCGTTGCCTGCGAGTGTTCGCGCGGCGCCCTTGACTTACTTCCACATCTGCTGATAACAAGCGGTCATTTTGCTGTGAAATGGGTTACCGGGTCATGATGGAGATCTAATATCAAGGAGCGATCCTAATAAGGGTCAACTTCCGTAACTCTTTGGTGTCTTAGTTGATAACTATTTGGCCCTTCACGGTTAGATGCCATTAGACTTAGTCATTTGTGAACATCAGTGCCTACTCAGCATCTTTGCCATTTCGGTTAAGTTATGATCGAGTTTGAAACGCGAATGTTTTTGGAGACCACCACTTCCTTCTGAAGGGATTGACCAATTATTGAGTACCGTACCTGGTATAGAAACAGATTACGACTAAAGCGCCGAGAAACTATGAGGCGCCGTTTGTACCATAATTATTTCTTACGTATATATAAAATAGAATAAATATATCTAGAACTTTTATATGTTTGCATTCAAAGTTTTAAATATATAAGAAATTATGTTTTATATATCTGCAGGATAGCGTCGATGAAATATATAAAACTTCAGCTTCGTATGCCTATCACTAGTGGCGCGCTAGAGTAGTCTCAAACTTGGCAACAGCGACCAGCGTTTGTTTGAATTTGAACAGCTGATGACCTCGTAGACTGCAGAATGATTTTAATTCGTAGCGTGCGACAGTGTCCGTATAGATTGCTCGTTGGAACGTTTTATTATGTGAATAATTTGTTTAAATTAATATATTTGAGAAAATCAGAGTGCCCGAAGTTTGTGTTAAATAGAATAACGTTTAAAGCGGAAATGTAGTGATAAGCCGCCACAAACGCAGCAATGGCTGTCGTCGGCTTGGCATATTCGAACAGTTGAAGGACCCCATTTTTCAGTTTTTCGCTTATATCTCGGAAACTATGCGTCCTAGCAACATCACCACTGTATTCAAAATGAAAGCTGCTTAAATTTGCTACCAGTGTTACTGGGTCAAATTTTGATACCTTGTTGAGTTTCCGAGATATCTGCTCTTGAAATTCTGAAATTTTTGGGAACACCATTTTTTGTCTTACATTTTTTGCTTTTCGGGGATTTTTAATATGTTCATCTTCTAACGAATCCAAAGAAAGTTACGAAGAATTGTGTTGCAAGAACTTTGCTCTATGCCTTGTTTTGAGCAACTGTTGACTGGCCTATTTACATTTTTGAATCCTCGTGAAAATCAACAATCAGGTGGTAGTCAGTTTTGAAATGTAGGCCCTACTGAACCCATAACAATTTACTTTAAGTACCTACTATGTCTACACCGAGGTCTACACTAACAGATCCTGTAAAACCTGTAAATAAAAACATGATATTCTGTGCAAATGTCTACCAACGCTTCAGTTATATACATATACTCGTATAAATAAAATTTACATTTGATCGAAATCTGCAAAAGAAACACCGGAAACTTGTTTAAAGAAACAATTTGTAAATCAAATGAGTGAAGTTTTATTTAGGCGCCACTCATACTTCGACTGTTTGAAAATTAAAAATGCATGTGGAAATGAGTTTTCGATAACTTAGAGAAATTGAAAATGACGGTATTAAAATATGCACAAGTCTCGTAGGTAGCTACAGAATGCCTTATTAAATGTTAAGAGATTAAAAATGTAGCGTTATTGCGGCGCACAATTGAATGTTATACCTACGAGGAATCATGAAAAGAAAGTCATTAATCACGGTTCTTGTATGAATTCGTTTACGTGTGCATACCTGTATAAGAGATACACAAAATATTTTTAGTGCCACATATTTGTGTGCGATTTGAATTCATGCGGTTAGGTATCTCCACATACAAATGATGTATTTTGTCACGGTATGAAAATTTTCAGTCCCAGAAAAGATAAGTTTATTGTTGGCGAACACACACTTCATTTCCCTACAGCGCGTTCTTTATCTCACCGCGGAGTTTATCCATTTCCTTTCGGTCCCGCTCACCCCATCGTTGCTATGGCGAGACAACACTTCGCTATTATATTTGCAATTCGAATGGCTAAAATACCTTTTTTCTCATTTTCTTGAATATTTAACCAACTATAAACTTTATCTGTAATTCAGTTAACAGTAAAATAAGAAAAGAAATCTCCAAGGGTTAACGTACGCCGTCAACCAAATAATTTAAAAGTATAGAAATCGCGCTAATGATGCTACCGAGATGCAGATAATCCGTATAAATTTACTAGTCATTAAACTTAATTTATTGTGAAATTCGGGTATTGAAATAGGTGCAGTGTTAACATTTCTATTTAGTAAAGTAATATAATCAGCTTAGTCATAAATTGGGTGCCTGTAGCAATTTTATAAGCTAAACTTATATTGAAGCAACACGCATATAGGTATATTTAAGCCCATAACATACTCGACATGGAAATCAGTATTTTTCCGTTGGTTGGCGAGTTAGGTCTCCTGGATAACTTTCTAATTATGGCCCAATTATTAACGTTTTTATAGCTAGGACCTTTCAATTTCACGATACTTATCCCACATAATTTAACTCAATGTTGTTTCTTATAATAAAAATTAAGTTTTAAGCAAATGCTTATCACTCTTCCACTTTCTTCTCTTCGTTTTCTCTAAAATCTATAAAGCATCGGTGTCAAGTCCATTGTAAAATGACAAGTGGATTGTTATCCCTTATTTATTGACTCCTCCACTCTTTATCGTTACATTGGCCGATTACTTATAAATTCACAATTTTTGATTTGCACCATATTTCCAAAACGTGCATCACTCTCGTCACTCAAATCCCATTTTTGACAGCAACAGAAGGTTACGGAAATTGCCATACTTACAAAAGTTGTTATTTTCATATACGTTCATCTGGAGGTTGAAATTTTTTTACTTAAGGGTGTACGCTTCTGAATTCTTGATTTTTGACAATTAATACAAGTTTAATTGGTAAACCCTGAGAGCTAGACAGAATGAGAAGAGATTAGTTTTCATGTAGATTTGATTTCTGTATTTGACCGGGTCCAGTATTTTCCAAAAATGAATCTGCGCTGTTTGAGTGGAATGTAAGATCCTATGTTTGTTAAGTTGATATCACAGATGTAACGGGAGACATTTTAAATGGCCGGATATTTATTCATTTTAGTGCGCGTCTGACTGAATGCGCTCTTAGTGTGTTAGGAGTGGGGTCCGTTACACTCCCCCCCCCCCCCGTGAAGGTACGACCTTGAAATTTTAGCACCGGAAAGAATATACCTACCACTACCTAGCACCCAAGTAAGGGCCCTAGCACCGCACCAGGGACGTTTCTATAACTTAAGTAAACCGGAAGGGACCATTGTTAGGCTCCTCCTCCTCCTGTCAGGTTTTTTTTCTTGATAGCGTTGGGGGGGGGGGGCAAAAGTAAAGTAACAATGGTCCGTTGATTTGCAAAAATGACCGGTACAATTATTGGAAAAGATTGTTTTACGGTTCCACTATGTATAAAAAAATTGGGAACACTCTTGTACTGCCCCAGTTTGAAAGACAAAGCATCTCTTTTTCCACTTGTTTATCTAATTAATCAATGAGTATGAAACCTACGGTGATCTGGTTTGTCATATTGTTTTGTTATCAAAAGAAGTTACTAAATACGGATTTGCAAAAAGATCGGATGAATTTTACTTAGTAATAACAAAGTGTTAATTTTCG
Organism: Photinus pyralis; assembly: GCF_008802855.1. Taxonomy (NCBI): domain Eukaryota; kingdom Metazoa; phylum Arthropoda; class Insecta; order Coleoptera; family Lampyridae; genus Photinus; species Photinus pyralis. The sequence continues at coordinate 29,303,743 of NW_022170511.1, forward strand.
AGATTATTTTTTTACATTGTAATGTTCCTAGGGGGGGTCTATCAAGCCGACACGGAAAACGTTGACTTACCCTATACTTACGGTTGGCAACTCTGGCAAAAACTACAAGCAGAGCCACCTACCTTTCAAGTCGAAACGATGGTAGTTTCGCGGCACTTTTGAAATTGGATGACAGTCGGTTCGATATGGGTGGCACGAATGGACTCCTACGTTGTGTAATCGGTTCTTTTATGTGTTGGGCCGTGAGACATAATCGGGAAGGGAATTAAATAAAAGACAGAACTTTTGTGCGTAAGAAATGACAAGATCAAATAAATATATTAACGCACACACAAGACCATGCCAGGGAAACCTTCTACGGGACTAAAACCCTGGCATAGGCCACACAAATACATGAAATAAATCACCTACAGCAATAAAATGCAAGAGAAAATACACATAAATAAAACATCTCAAATGGTATGATAAAAATCAGATAATCAAATCAAATGCAATTAAACAAGTTCATAAAAACAAAATACACAAGACATCATAAATGCAGTGGAAAACATGATAAATCAATTCAGTACAAAAACACATCAAAATACCTGTACGATCAATAGAGATAATACAACTCATCAAATAAACAAATTGCATGTACATAGGACACATGTAAATGGTGTGGCTCTACTCCATCCTTCAGTTAACATAATTTAATTTAACACGAAAAGTACATGTCAGAATGCCATTGGCCCAATAGCAAGTATTCATGTGAAAATCGATTATTATCGCTCAAACAGAACATATTTTAAATAGAGGAAATGTAAATGAGAGGGCCCCCACTCGTATTGCTAAGATGTTAAGAACTACAATCCGCACGAGACGAGTAGGCAACAGATACAGCAAAAGATCTAACTGCATTAGGTACCTACTCCACGGAGACAGAATTACCCACTCGTGCACACAAACATCGAAACATCAAATACAAGAGCCCCCCTTCGTATAGCTAACGCACAAGAACTGTAGCGCGCCACGAAACAGAAAGTAACAGATACAGCGAACAATCAAACTGTATTAGGTACTTCCCTCACGGAATAGTTACAGGTCAATCGAACAGAGCAACATCACACCGATAATCAACTCCTCATGAATAACAGAAGTAAATACTTAATTAAACAAAATAATGGCATAATCATCTGTACAATATAAGACACAAACATGATTCATCGAACGGTACTCAAAACAAAGGCATGGAGTACGCCATCATTCAGATATCGTAGTTTATGCAAAATCAGCAAAATGTAAATATCAAATTGTGGCAAGAAATTCAATGATTAAATAGTACAAGAAAGAATAAAACGGTTACTACCTGTAAATACACCTTCAAAACACCATCACCAAAAATAATCAAGAATAATAAAAAAACCGGGAAAGCGTGTGCCTTCCGTCGACCTCGTGGCTTCTTCCCATTCTCCCCTAGCTTCGTTACCAAAATCCCCTAGTATTCGGCATCTGCGCAAAACGGACGTTGGTTATATACAGAGCATATTATATTTTTGTTTCAGCTGTAAACGTGTGTTGCCTAACCATCAGGGTGGATTAACACAACATTTTTCCATAAATAACAATAACAGTTGAAAATGAGCGTTCAGGGCCAACTGTATCTTATAGAAAATTTTATTCTAAACAAGTTCATTTCTATTCATTTTTTCCCTCCGAGCAATATTTAACGAGATATTCGAAGTCAAATGTGAAAAAACACGACATTTTCCCATCTTTTCTTCGTTTTTTGTTTATAACAATATGTTCCGGGTGTTTCCGGCCAGGGGGACTATGATTTTCGGAATCAGCGGATTTTAGGATACACTTGGTGTCGTTGAGTGATGTGATAACATCCAGCCCAAACCGTAATTTTACTGGACTATGATTGGTATCAGCTGCCTTATCATGGATACAGTATACAAAACAAAATCTCCATAAATCCATGGCTTATTATTTAAAAATAGTAAAAAATAAGGTTTCATGGCTAAAATTAAATGAGTATAAATTGTGCAGGACTCTTGTGCAGATAAAGCGCATTTTTTTTTAACAAAAATAGTTTGTTTTGACATCACCACCAATTATTGATATATTTCTTGCAGACGTCTCAATCGCCCTTTGTGAGTACCCCCTTCCGACAATCCGTTCTTGAGATATATGGGAATATACCCGATCACGATAAGAGGTCGAGGAGGAGGTCTATGGTTGGTAGAAATTAATTCCTTTCGTTGAGATCTTCCATTAGGGTACCATGAAGGATAAAGCTAGTTTCACTCCCCCCACCCCCACCCCGTACTTTACAAGTAATATTTTACGGACTACCGACTAAATTCTTACCAATCGCGACGTCGGAATAGTTACAATTACTGGTTGGGTATTGACTTAGAGGTAAAGGTTATCATGTGTAGACGGACCAACGTCGGTTCGACCTCTACAGTAGGCCTAGGTATGTTTCGGTCAGGCACCGTCGTCGGTTTGACGTCGGCGTCTGACTAAATTAGTTTGGTAGAGTTTTGGTAAATCGGGAGACGTTGGTTCTACATCGGCAACCAACCAATTCAGTCTTAAGTTGGATTAGGTAATAAATGTCGACTTCGCCATATTTCCTACCTTTCCTACATTAACTGTGTGATTAATTGGTCGGCCATGATGGCATCAAAATAATGCTATATTAATATACAGGGTGGTGTCACCACCCTGTATACGATTACTGTAACGCAAAATGTAGGTAAATAATAGTTATTTATGTATTAAGGGCATAATAGTGATGTTTATATTCTCGAGGGCCTATGGCCCGAGAGCTTTTTAGTCGCCCGAGAGTATAAACATCAGCTTATGCCCGTGGTACATACAAAATTTTATGTTTTACAAATAGTTTTCTTCGTCAAAATTCGTTCACAAAATAATTCATTATGTTTGATCGAGTATGCGTGGTTCGAATTTGTTAATGTGATTGAAACCATCCAAACGTCAAACGTAATTTTAAATAATTCAATTCAACGTGAATGAGGAAGAAGGTCCAGAAACTATACGAAATAAGGCCAATCTTGTGATTTAGTAGGTATTGACAATTAATAATTGACGTTTCTAATTTTCAATGACCTGCACCTGCAAATATTTGTTTTTTTTGTCATTAAGTATGAATTAGTTACTATGGTGACACTTAATGCCCTAGGGCATAAAGTACTACTTTATGCCCGCATATCACAGATATAAAATGTGCTATGATAGGTTAGTAAGACATAAAACGATTTATTTATTCATACAAATACATGGGCAACGTTGTTGCAAGCATTTTTTGAAGAATAACGGATTTTTAAAAAATTTAAAATTATGAAAAATAAATTAATAACTTTTAATAGACATTACTTTTCAGGGGTAACTATGTTTTCCGAACTATCACGGACACATTCATTAATAAAATTTCTTTCGTTTCAATTTTCAAGTCACGCGGAGTATTGTATTTCATGTTTCAAGTCATAAAGATTTTTAGTAGGTATAATCATGCCGTTGACAAAATGAAGGTTGGTAAATCTTGCCTGCAATTTGGGACAGTAAAATTACCTTACAGCGACCTAAGGTTTAGTGAAGATTAGGTCAGCAGTACCAACGCCTAAGTCGGATCACAACGTCGTTCCAACCCAAATTTTATTCACCACCCCAGCGTTGTACAACGTTGGTTGGACGTCCAAATGCTGCTTGGGTTGATAGAAGGACAGAAAGAAGGACAGTAGTTGGTAGAAAACGGTTCATTTCGTTGAGATCTTTAATTAGAATACAATGAGAGATAAAATTCATGTTTAACCCCCCCCCCCCTCAGGCTCTGTCGCTCACTGATCTCGAAAAAGGGTCGCATGGGAAAGTTATAGTTTGTACAAACCAATTTATCTCGATGGGACCTTTCATTAGAATACTATGAAGGGTAGAACATGTGTTTCTTCTTAAAAAAATGCGCTAAAAATATAGATTGAGATACATTAATGCAATCAGGAGGAAGAACGAAAAACAATTGACGTTAAGATATACAGGGTGTTGCAAGGGGGGCAAAATAACTAAGACGCTAGACGTTAAGGAAGTTATTCCCTATGTTGAGGATCGAATCTTGATATTAAATCTCCTTCATGACCCGTGAACCCATTTCACAGCAAAATGGCCACATTGTGTATGGTGACGGGGTCGTCCCTTGGCAAATGAAAATATGGTACATACTCAGTAAACCGGCGTCAAAACTATTCTCGTCATTGAAACCTATGCTCGTTTTGGTAACTGGTTTGTATAATAATTCACCTGCATTTGCCCCCGAACGTTGGCTTTCCTTAATTTTTGTTAATTCTGAAGCATATGCGTTTCTGATAGGATGTGTTTTTGATTTGACTTCCGCATTTCCAAAGCTTTCAACATCCGGCACTCGGTTCATCACATGCGTGTTATCGTCTATCGTTACATTTCTAAGAACTACTATGCAACCCCATATGCACGAATAGTGTTCATACTTGAAAAATTTTAGTAGCTCTTAAGATAATGGTCAGAGGAACAAAGCGGACAAAACAGCGTTTTAATTGTCGGAAATCCGTGAAATGTGATCTACCAAACGATATTTTTGTTTTACTGGAAAACTGTGTGAAACGGAAACCGGCACGAACGCATTTTTAACGACTGCCACAGTTATGATATTTGTGCCAAAAAAGATGGTCATTAGCAAAACCTTGTGCGACTAGTTTCAGAACAAAAAGATATGAACGGCACAAGCCGAACTAATGCATTTACTGCAGTCTCGAAATTTGTGCCGTCAATGTCCAATATATCTTACAGAATTTATTGGGAAGGGAAGAACTGAATTTTGAAGAAACTCCACGCAAGATAATCAACCCTAGCCTCCCCTACCAATTATTTTTGTGATAAATCAATTATAACTGCCATAACGCATTGTAATGAAAATGTTGAGTTTCACGTTCACGTTTTTGTATGGGAGCGAGTTACACAACCTCACTACAAATCGATTAAATCTGTAGCATTTCTCTGGTTAAGCTGCTATAGGGAAACATTTAATTTGTCATTCCGCAAACAGGATGAATTCACTTTTACGGATTATTAGAGGAAGCGCTGTAAATCAAACTGTGAAACGAAACCTCATGCGTCGAAGATTGTCGGTTGCCTTACTCCGCGGCCCATTCTGAAAATTTATGAGTCAAAAATGATGACAGTAATTCGTGTTAAGATAACTATTACAAAGATTTATCGATACATAATTCTTCTGTTAACAATATTTGTCAAGTATTAGCCGTGAGTAGCAGAAATCAAACCATAGATCATCTCTTTAGTCAACATGTCCAGAAGTGGATTTTACCGCAATAAATAACAGGGGCACGCGTATACAGGTGGTTTATGATGGATGACCGACCTTTGGTCATAATACAAACATTCATTGCCCTCTCGTCACTTTTACGTTTAACACAAACTGAACGTGTTTAAGTGTCAATCTTTACTTATCGTCGATGTAAACAAAAGAAATTAAACGCGAGTTGCGTCTTTAATATTAAACCTATGCTTTAATGCGAAAAGGGAGATATTAAAATGGACCGTGGAGATTTTCCGATATACTCGACATATTGATAGAAATTTCTCATTACCTGTCTCTATAAAATATGCAAGCATCAATCATGTTATATACATTCTTAAATATTTAATTTCAATTTCGTTCGGTTACATTTTTTGTATACGAGCCTCTAGAAGCGCAAGAAATAAAAAATCAAAACGTCATTTAAGTGACTACACTCCCTACCGGTCAACCTTCACAGCGAAACAAAGCAGGTGACGTCATGTCCCGCAGGACAAGCTATTTCACACACAAATTACCATTTTAACTGAAAGTGGATGAAGTGACCAGAGGGTTTGCAGGCTTGGGCGGTCCGAAGAAGATTGAATAGTCCCTAAGGAATCATCGAGACTTAGCTTGTCTGATTGCCAAAGAGGACGAAGAATTGTGACAAAGAGAACATCTCTTTTTTATTAAAATTGTCGTTTTCTTAGGAAAATGCAGACTGACCTGCACATGTGTAAATACTATCTTTATTCATGTGTGTAAATTTTACTAACCTTCCCGATATAAGAGAGTCTTAATATATCTAGAAAACATTTTATTCTACAAGGTGAGGCAAAATTATGGAAATTTCCTTGTATCTACTTTTAGTACAAGTACGGAATGTGATTTATTGAAAACCGTGTATTATCGCTCGTGCTCCAATCGTACATGTTTTTCAATAACCCGTTTAGTCCAGTCATATGTATTGGGGTATCTTAGAAAATGGCGGCCCCGATTTTCACTTTTTTGCTCATATTTCATCTTACATCTTTTCAGTTTTATAGCTTTTGTCTTATTTCTAACGGTTATCTAGTGAAACATAAATTAATAACAAAACTTGATTTTTGGCAGTTGAACACGGAAATTACATAATCTTGGTTTTTTGTTTCAGGGAATGTGATGACTATTGGAACATAATGGAGTACAAAAACTGAGACATATGCGATCATTAGATATTTCTTGCAGGCGACGGTCATTTCACTCCGCAATTCATGTAGTTATATCAAATCTACGTATGTCCACAGGAAAGCTGGATCAACTTGTTCTATTCGATTGGTACTATGTGTTCTTCATACGTTGAAGCAACAACGTACATTAAAGCCCTCCGCACACGGGTCAACTGGTGGAACCCGAATTACCAACTAGTCCAATCACATACCACATACGGATCAACATACACGATTTGGAATCAGTATCCAACTGGTTGCATGCAATCGTTCTTACCGGTCGCCGAAACGATTTAAGTTGCGAGGTTGTACCTACCGTTTTAAGAAGTTGTTTGAATATATTAGTTTTCTGATTGGATGGCAAGGTACGTGTGTAGATAGAACTTGAATGACAAATTAATCGAGCGGTGTTCGGAGGACCTAATTGTGATACTGTACATTCAGATATTTTCCAATCAGCATTATTTTGTTCAATATGTAACTGACAATGATTTTAATGTTTGACGGGGTTTGACAGATTTCATTCTCCAAACAATTCCCCTTCAAATGCAGTCACCATCATCATACGATCAACCTTCTCTCGTGGTATTTCAACTGAGGTTGGGAGCAAAGTAAATAAAATTTCTTTGCTAAGCTACAAGCTACTGTTATAGCTATGGGATGAAAAATACAACTTTGCTACCCGGAACTGTTTCAAAAGACGCTTCTATTGACCTTAATCAAGGCACATCCCTAGATTTGCTTTGGGCTGAATGAAAAACCACAAACACAATTCATGCATCAATCTGGTAAGAAGGACATTACCCAGACAATACCTCTTCCTTTTATAACTCAAAATCCCTCTGATCAATTGGGTTTAGCAGCTGATCAAAGCAGAGATCAAGGTCGATCTTGTATAGTGACCCTTGATCAACCACTATACATGAAGTGCTCTGAAATAGTTTTGTCCGCTGACAAGAATGATATTTTAAGCTTTGTGATTGTGAGGCTTAGTGGATTCCATTTATTGTTCTCATTGTTTGGGTCATTTGGATATACAAGGTCGCTATTAAATATGGAACCAAAGCAGGGATAGTTCAAACCTGATTATTCTAGTATAGGAATTCTATCTCGAAAAGAGCAGCCAATAAAATCTGACGATTTATATTGGTTCTTTTTATCAGGAAACAAAGCCCCCAAAAATCCTTGCTGGAAGCCTGCACACTGAGCGACTGCGGCAGCAGCGACCGATACGGGTAGCGCCGATGGCGTCGAAACCTTTCATAAAGCGACTCCGTCGCATTGGTCAGTAGCGCTGCACTGTGACCCGCTCCGCTGCTAGTCGCCTAATGTGAAGGAACACTAAGTTCCATTCGCATTTTTTTAATGACTTTTTTCCTGTTAAAAAGCACTGCCCGAGGAACCAAATATCAACGTCAGATATTATCGCTATCAACGCGTGTTGGATTTGATATCAACACTTTGGGTTCAACAGTTTTTATTTGCTCTTTGAACAAAGTAATAACACTAATTATAATAATATAATATAATATATAACTTAACTCTAACATTCAACATTTACAGATTTGGCAATCCATGCAACCATCGGAAACATTGGAAATGATAACCGTATAATGCCATAATACAAATAAGCCGAGGGGTCTTTCACTGCTTATTATTTGTACATTATTTCCGAAATACCCGTATTTCCAAATATATTTCCACTATTTCTTATATTTCCATTTATTTCCATTCTATTTCCTTTATTTCTACTATTTCCATCTATTTCGATTATTTCCGTTTATGACCGAAGTCTATTTCTGTACCACGTTCTGAAATTTCAAGCGTTATTTATGCATATTCAGGTTAATCGGACTGGGAAAACTAAGAACTGATATTGAAATAGTCAACTTGTAGATCGAATTTTACTCAAGAATTTCAAAAAAACCTCGAAAAAAACAATATTTGGATCTCGATTTGGATTAACATGTTTTATTTTATAACAATAACAAAAAATTTCATTCTGAGACAAGTAAAAAAATAAAGTAAAATACATTCATTTAATTAATAACTATATATAAAAACTGGTATGTAATGACGAGGCTTTTACGGTTGTTTGCATTACATCCTTTTCTCAAATATATCAATATTATTTACGAATGATATATTTAAATTTCTCCCCGCCATCGTAAAAGTTGGGTCAGGTAATTTTCCAACTATGTTTTTACGTTCCACCACAGATATGTCATTGTCTATATATTTGAATGTTTTTGCATCTTCCTGACTTTGTAGACAATGAACCTCTACTTCGTCGCTATTAATTATTTGTGTTACTGCGGCAACATATTTATACTTCGTGCAAGTAGCTCGCCTGCCTGGTAATTTAGTTGCTGTAAACTCCACAAGCACAAAGTTCCCTGATTTTAGGTCATCAATTGAGTAGAGCTCCGTCATTTCCCCACTATCTCCTACATCTACATCATCCAGACTATCTCCACTTTCTATCCAGTCATCGTTGGATGACGAGCTAGTTTTAGAATGATTGTCAGATACTTCATCTGGCTCACTATTCGTGTTTTGTTTTTTCCCATGAGCTTTAGTTCGCTTTTCAACAATTTTGGATCTGTTTTTTTTAATTATTTTTTAAACAATTTCTTTTCAATTCAGTCTGACCCCGAACACGAAGAAGCCTGTCACTACTGAGTTGTCCATTTTTGCCAAAAAAATACCATATCAAAGTTGATTTACGCACCTTCATAACTTTTCCATTTATGTTTAATGCAAGAAAGGACTGTGTATCATTTTTAGATTTTGAATAATCTTTTAAATCTAGGGTGTGCAATGATTTAAAAGGAACCTGGAATTTAGTATACTTAGTGGCATCTTTGGTCATATTTTGATTATACTCGCTATCGGAAAGTGCATCATCTTCTATCACATTTTCGGTTTCTTTTTGTATCCTTAGGACTTGAGAATAGACTTCTTTATTGTCATTTTTAATACTGCTAACTTCGAAAACCTTACAATACTCGTTTATATGCTGGTCAGCAATTCCTAAATCAGCCCAACATTTCACGGCGTCTTTTTGCGCCGCGAACTGCACATGATTTATTAAAAATTCTGTAGGCATTTCCTTGTTTTGATCGTAATAACCAGTTCCAAGCGTAATATGCTCCTCTCTTGGAAATCGAAATTGTGAACCTGCAATTGCTAATTTACAGCTCCAGTTTATCAAAATCGCTCTCTTCGAAATCTGACAAAGACTTGATATTATCAAAACCATCCAAATACAAAACATTTTTTAAGTGAAGTGGATTATCAAACGGTAAGCGCAACTCGTCGAAAACATTGTCACAAAACTTCCTTATTGTAGGTTCCATTTTAACAAAGTTATCTAGTTACACTAAAATAGAAACAGAAATCAGATTTTTAAACAATCCCTAGCTATTAATAACTCATTTTTATAACATTTACCGTTGTACATAAATGAGCACGAGAATGAGCATTTGAATTACTTATTTGATTACTGATTAGGCCCTGTTCTATTTTTAAAAACGTAAAACGTACCTGTAAACGCATTTGCACTACAAGAATGCATCACAATCACGACAAACTGTGACGTCAAACGTTTTCAAATTAAAATTAACAAATAGTAGGGGAGCTAGCACGAAATCCACTGAACGAGAATGATCAAAATTTTAACCGATGGAGTTCCATTTTGCCCTATCAGAGTATGCTAAAATCTGATCTAAAAGTCTGTAAAAAAAATCAGCTTCATTCATCCAACGGTAACCTAGTTATATTCGTAGAAAGTTCGTGAAAAACCGACTAAGAATTGTTATTGTTGTTGTTATCAAATGTGCGCGATTTTTTTAAATATTTTTTTAAGAGCTATTATCAAGGTTTTAATTTGGTGTATAACTTATTTTCTCGAAAAACAACCTTTCAGAATTGGTACCGCAAGAAGTACCCGCAGCGCCTTAAGTCATATGACCTGAGGCGGCAGACGATCGATTTTAGCATACTCTGATAGGGCAAAATGGAACTCTCCATCGGGTAAAATTTTGATCATTCTCGTTCAGTGGATTTCGTGCTAGCTCCCCTACTAAAAGTAAACGAGCAAGTAAACGTGGTTTTCCGTTAATACGCGAACGAGAACCCGAGATTAAACGATTGCAATTTCCACTTATTTCCAACAAATTCCACTTATTTCCAACAATTTCCAATATTTCGGTCTATTTCCGTTTATTTCCAGCCTATTTCCATATTTCCTTACATTTCCAATCTATTTCCAACAAATTTGTACACTATTTCCGGCAGTGGAAGACCCCTCGAAATAAGCCTTATTCACCCGGGATCACTTGGTCCACTCGCTTGCTAGCTCGCTTGTGTCGCCAACGACTAAATAATAAGCCTCATTATAACATGCTCGTAATCCTATCAAAGGAGATGTGCGATAATTTTAGCAAAACAATTGTGCACTATTAAGTAAGTACCGTATCGACAGTATCGGCGACTTTTCTTGAATCAACCGATTGCGGCCGAGTACGGTACAATCAACACTTCACGCGACACCACTGTCTTCTTTTCTGCTTGACGAAACTGGTACCTTCTACCCATACACAAAACACAAGCATTTCCAATGCTAAAAGTATTGCAACTTGAAGATTTTGGTAGAAATAAACCACGGAATAATGAACGAATGAGGAAGCGTCGAGGATCCTGTAGGCTGACCTAGACTCCTTCGTACGGCTGCAACAGGAGGCCACTGCACCAGCTTCCAGAGGATTTCTTCTCTAAAAGACGTTTTGGAGTCACTGGCAAAGGTGATACTGACAGTGGCAGTGGAGAACGTAAGTTCTTCAGCACGCTCTTTTGATGTTTCTTCTCCCTCTTCGGAGTTATGGCTGAATGGAGCATTAGGTCGTTGCGATATTTCCACGCAACAGGAACTGTGGTGTTCCTACGCTATAAAACAGCGGTAGATATTTGATCTACGCTATTGACTGCGGTAGGCCTGGATTATTTTCTTACTATAGGAGCGGTGGTGGCCCTACGCTATGATGTAGCGGTAGTACGCAGGGGAGATTCGGAAGAAGACTGAATTTAATTGCCTATACGCACTCTTTTATCCTTGCTGCTATGGTGGGTATGTCCACGTGACTGCTACCGAGTGTCACCACGTTGCTTTGGTGGGATCTTTGAACTGTATACTACGAGTATCTAGTTCAATGCGTGGGGTTATGTCACTGTCAGCTTGCTGGTAATATTCGTAGAACAGCTGGCGACAGGGTTGCCTTGACTGTTTAAACGCCTGCCAATGTGGCGTTGCCATATAAGCGCTACATAGAAAATAATAACGTGAAGCTGATATGGGTGCCCGGGTATTTTATCTTTAAGGGTGATGAAATGCCCTCGGAAATGACCGACCGACTATCCAGAGAAGGTCGACAAATTGTGTTTTATAGGACCACAACCGTTATATGGAATGGCACATGTAACGGTGGGACCATTTACATAATATAGTACTCGTAAATGGACTGCGCGTGCCAATCTAAGCACGGATACTGCAGGTGGGAGAGAAGGGAAAACTAAGAAGACAAGCTGTCTCACCAGGTACGCATCTTTCAATTCAATTTGAATGCGATCGCGATCGCTCCTGTTGAAAGAACCAACCACATACGTAACCGTAAGAGACAGCTTGCCCTCTTAGTTTTCCCTTCCCTCTCACCTGCAGTATCCGTGCTTAGCATTGGCACACGCAGCCCAATTACGAGTATTATATGTAAATGGTCCCACCGTTATTTTCCCTGTCTATACGGCAACGCCACATTGGTAGGCGTTTGACAGTCAAGGCAAAACTGCCGCCAGTTGTACGAATATCACCAGCAAGCATGAGTGGAACCATGGAATAAATAATGATTACTTATTCAATGGTGGAACAAGAAATGAAAGTCATTCTGACAGAATCTTAGGTCAGAGACAAGCAAGGAGACAAGCCGAGGCTCTACTAAAGGTGCCCTTCGTCCAAAGAGTCAAAGAGCTGCAAACGTTTAAACGATATAATATATCTTTCGATGGGTCTCCTAACGCGTCGAATGAAACCTCCACAACATTATAGGCCTCGAAATTGTCGAGGATTCCAGAAGGAAAAACAAACTCCTTTGTATAGTCTTACTGTGAGGCATATAATAAGTAAAGAAACAGGTTCCTTTGGAGAATGAAGGTGCACTTCGGAAATTTTGCATCAAAATGATGTTTGTGCTGTAAATGAGAGTGAGCATACCTCCAAACGCCAAATGAACTCGATATCTAAATCTATGCCCAAAAGACCTCAACATTTACCAATTTTCCTCTTCAAATTTTGGTAAATGCGCGCTAGTTCAAGTTCTGTTCTCCTGTGGTGGAAACTTTAAATTGGATTAAAATGTGAGAACATGTCGGTTTTTAATCAGAACATGACGCGCCATGAGATCAGCGGAAAGAAGAATGTTAGCGGTTTTAAGTGTTTTATTATAACGGTCCTCGAGATCGTTTATAACTTTGTATTGTTGCCTGTCTGTCCGTCCGTCTTTCTGTCTGTTCGCCTGTCCGTCCGTCTGTCTGTCCGTCTGCCTACCGGTATGCACGATAACTTTGTATAGAAACGTTCGCTTTGAAAATTGATACACATGTCCTTATGAATATAAGAAAGGTCGTTATTGATTTTTGGCTACGTAGACCAACGGGGCAAAAAGTTACATCCTAAAAACTGCCCAAACCTCCAAAAAAGGGTTTCTTTTATAATTCTTGTTACAAGCAACATATGAATGTCCGGTTTTCTGTTAGTAAAATATTCTCCTCGGGTAACTATGCAGATCAAAATTGCGCATTCGCAACCCAATTTTTGTATTTGCGCAATCCCAATTCTTTTATTTGTTAAGATATTTAAATGAAATTTTGTACGTAGGCACCTCAAATAAAAGTAAAACTGATGCTGATAAAAAAATATTCGAAATCATTTCGTGGAGCGTCCATTTTCGGATATCGTCTATGTCTTAATAGGAAAGTTAGTGTTGTTCTAGAAAAATCTGTAAACTCTGTGATAGATTAACAAAGAACCCTAAAGATAAGAGACGTGTAGTTAAATATCATTTATTTCATACTATCTAGTAATCGCCGCTTTCCCAGACTGATTTGAGTCTGGTAAATCGTATTTTACCAGACTGAAAATTTTTACCAGACTGGAAATGTTGCCTAGCAACATCAACTGACTGACATCCATCTAAACCTATATATTAATGTGTCAAACAACTGTCAGATCAAACAAATCAAGTGATCGACTTTTACTTTCATTTGAACGCGTACACATTCTAATCAAAAATTGTATGGCATTTTAATTAAAAAAAGAGCAGTATGAAATAAAATGTTTTACATTATTTGTATGTTAAATCAGTTAACGTTACTCGTTTCGAAATTCCTGCCTCAGCTACGCTTCGGCACAGCCGTCTATAATTACAAGCCATGCTGAGAAGTTTGGCAACATTGTCCGAAAGTCAATCGGTGGGCCGATATAGGTTTTAATGGAGTCTTGTTACCCTTCAAAAATTGCATTTTTCCTCTTTCCTGTGTTTCGCCATGGTGGTTTTAATACAGAAGAAATATACTTAGGCAGCTTATAATTGTACATTATATTTTATTTATTTACAAAAATGGATAATAACATTTTTATTCGACTTTAAAATTCGGAACGCTGTAAATTGGTAACTGCATCATAATGTGTTTTCCATCGAGATCCCCGAAAGTGGTGAACTTCTGTCGAAAGAGGTCGAGATGATGCACACGCTTGAGCACTTAATTTCGGTAAAAGGACAGTAAATCGCTGCGCATCAGCGAGGTTTTATCAACGACCAGGTGTGATTCGGAATGGCAGATTTTAAGCCAGTCGCTACTCCAGTGGATCTAGGTGCGAAGCTTTTAAAGAGGGGAGCCCCGTAGACTTCAAATTCCCGTACCATGAACTCTTGGGGATAAGTTGAAAGGTTCCTTCAGAAACTCGATTTGACATGTCCGTGCTAGAATACCTGAAATACAAACTAATTGTATTTTTTCACGATAAACACTCACCGTACTTACGCACCACGTAGTGTGTAGGTCATATTTGAGCTTGTACAGGTACTTTGAACAGTGCTTGAAAAGGGTCCAGCAAGGAGTAGCCTGCTTTAGAGGTTATGACAACAAATCGATGTATTTCGTTTAGCAACTTACCTGAATAATAATTTCTGTTCATTCCATACAGAGTAACACAAATTGTCGCAATCTCACTCTGTTAAAACAGGTACATAGGAATATTACACCCAAAAAACGTATAAAATACACCTGAAATCTGCCAAGTTGAATTAGGAAATCGGCCTACCATGCAGTGTTGCCATAATTCTCAGCACGGCTTGTAATTATAGACGGTTGTGGCTTCGGCAGTAAACATCTCACTCGTTAACGCAAACCTTGATTTACCATACTCATATGTAAATAACTATTACGGATATCGTTGCCGTTTAGACTACACACATTTTCGGAAATTCCACGAGAGAATTTGTCGCGATTGAAAAATTCTTGCTTACGTTTGGATGGATTGAGTATTGTGGAAGCTGTCCCGCAGATGATTTGATCATTGTATTCCCAGTTTTTGAATTCGCAAGTGGCTTAGGAGACTTGGAGCAAACATCAAATAAACCAGGAATGCGGAAGTCATAGGAGTAGGTGGAAAATCTCGCACTGATTTTAAGTAAGGAGAATAAAATATATTACCCTAGGCAGGTTTGGGAAAGCGATTTCAGGTTCAGAGGTACGTCCGGTGATTCTCAACTCGAAGGAAGGTGGATCCAGATGGTCGCTGCATGAGTTTTGTTTTACTGAGCTAGTCCTAGGAATTAATTAATCGACCAATCATTGTGTCAGTTGCGTGGCTAATTGCTAACTATCCTCTCGCGTTCATGTGAGGTGGATTCTGGACATTTTAACTTGAGCCGTTACAACAGCGTCCAGTAAATCTTCATTAAGAACAAATAAATGGTTCTGATTCTTGCAAATAATGGTGTCGTTTCTTTGTCCACATTACAAACCAGAAGTTACCCAGAAGCTTGATGTAGGTAATCGTCTGTTGCTGAATTCAGTCTTTTAATTCCGCATTGCTTTTTTTGTACAGATGCTATAAATTATAGTTATTTTGCAGAGATCAAAATGTATTAAATACTTAAGGAACAGGTGACCCACGTTGATAAAGTAACATGATTGCTGCCAACCTAAAATTATAATAATAAAAAGTTCGCATGTGCATGTTCTAAATTTCTTTAAAATAAAATTATTACCCCATATTTACCTTAACATTAACTGATGTTGTGCGCACTTTATTAAATGAAGAATGACCACCTTTTCATGCATTTTATGCAGTTGAGTTTAGGGAAGTAGGTACATCATTGATAGCGGAAAAAACTGCATAGAAAAAGTGTTAATGCTATCCAATAATTAAAAATGTTGTTAATTACAATGGCATATAAAATCGGACGGCCTTAAATTCGAGGGAGTTTGCAAGTTTAGTGAATAAACATAAGTTCTCCACTTCTTGAGCCTTGAGCTATAAAATTATGCACCTAATTGCTTACGTCTCTCGGAGCGTTAAGTTCTCAGAAGCCGCAAGATGAGGTCTACAATTAATATAACCACCTAAATCACAAATAGTTATGCATGTTCACTGGTTACTTATGCTAGACTGATTTCTGCTTTTGTTACTACAATTTTCTCTAAAGAATTTCGAAGACCGCTTCAGTGGTTCTATTTAGGTCAGAATCTGAATTACATTTTTACTATTGTTATAAATGTTGGTCGCCAACCCTCTGCCCATGTACACATTTAGATGAAGCACCTTCAATTCGATTACTTAATTAGCAAATAAAGATTTAAGTTACATTATGTACTCTTTAATTTCCTTGACGTGTTGGTGCGGTCTTAAGGATATCAACTATTCTAATAAGTAAACAAAAGTATGGGGTTGGGCCGAACGTAGCAGTATGCTCTCCTTTATACCTAAGTAAGTAGTATCGTATTTTGAAGACGGTTATAAAATGTACATTGTTGTACACTAGGAGTTAAAGTGGAACTTTTGTGACGAATTATGTAAGTTAGTGGCGCCCGAACGATGTAAAAGCTGGCAATTTTATAAACAAGAATGGTCCAATTTTAATTCAAATTTCAAATCTAAAATTAATGTTACTCATGGCCCATTTTACGCAACAGCAGCAGAAGGGCATCCGATAGTTCTGTCTATGACACTTATCGTACAGAGTAATGCGTCACTTGCCGGTTCAGTTTCTAGAGTTTTCCAAAAGAATGTTCAATTATTATTAAAATATTGCTGGGTTTATTTCGCCTGGCAGGATGAAATTTTCCGAAATCTTAATTAAGATGAAGATGGGCGGTCTCCTTTTTTGTGTACCTAATTAACATTCGTAATTAAATTTTATTATAAATTGTCGTTGGTCTATGTAAAGGCATGGAGATTATTAGGTCATACGAGAAAGCGGCCAAGGTTGTTTTTGTTTACATTTTATTTAACGTAGAAATTTCCGGGAATTTTGTTTGGTCTTTATATGTTATCAGATGTAAATGGTTAATTTAATTGATAGGTGGATGTGATTTATCACCTTTTCTGTATAGTTAAGAGAGATGAAATTTTATTTTTCCTAGAATTTAAGTTTGGATTTATCTCTTAATGTCTGATAACAAATTGATTTAGAAAAATTAATCCACCTCTATTTTTTGGCTTAATAACGTTCGGTAATAGGATGTATTTGTTTCTCTCATTGTTGTCAACTGTGTATGATTGGTTGTTTTATTTTTTATTTTCGGAAGAAGGGTTTCGCCTTAAATACGACGTTAACAAGAAAAGCGTCGCTTTTTATCACAGTCAACGCAGAACTACGTTTCATTGAAAATTTAAATTAGTTTTTAGCCAGAGTCTACGCAGTACGACGTTTCGTTGAAAATGTAAGTGTTTTTATAAGTAGATAACACTGGCCTATATTCACATAAGATATTAAAGTGGTGTTCGTGGATAGTGCTGTATTTGGAAACATCGACACTACATTGTTAATTTATAATTAGATTTATTGCAGCATATTTTCTTTCTTTTGCATGAATATGTTACTGTTTATTTACAGGGTGCTTCATCTGGGGGCGATTGACGTACGTTAGGTCGTTGATTGTTACATATTGCACTTGGCATTGAGAATTAATTAATTTATACTAATGTTTTGCCACGACATGTTCCTTTATTTTGTTGTAATATGATATTTAACGTTACACTCCTATGTATTAGAATAGGGTAATTATGATTATTAATATTTGGCAGGGTGACTTGTTTCGAATATGTACTGTGCTTTGATACCGATATTTAATCTCGATTTGACGTAGCAGAGGGTGGCAATCTTTCACAACTAACATACGCAGATATATGTATATGTTTTATGTACTGGTTTTCTGCCGATATTGATAATCAATTCGTTGAATCGACTATTGACATGTAGTAACCGAATATTGGGTTTGTGTCAATTTTTATTATGCCAAGGCAATTATGTCAACTGTCGAAGCCTACATAAATGCTATATATTTTGTTTATGATTATGTATGCGTGCGAGTTTGCCGATGGTTGCTCTGTTATTTTTGTTATGTCATGATTTGTCTTTTGATCGGTTACTGTCAGTACTCATGGTGAAGAGCCTGGCGTGCTGTTTTTTATAACCCGACACGTTATAACTAGTGGGTTGGACTGGCCCTAGAGATGTGTGAATGAAAGAGTTGGGGTCCCATTTACTCGTGCATGAGGGCGCAGGTAAGTCCCGGCCTCACTTGCGCAGCGACCTGATAAAAGCGTAGGGCGTGTTCCCGTTGTGCTCTTTTATTTTTTGTATCCTGTGGGAAATGCTTTTCTGAGAGGCCAACTCTCAGCGTTTACATGCAAGGCTGACATATCATGAGCAGAGCAACTAAAGACTACTCGGTGTGGGATTTGGACAGGACATCCAATATCCAAACTTACGTGAATTTAATTGTAACGTTTTAATGATTGTTTTTTATGTTATATGTGTCATATATTGATTCTTTAGGAATTCCAGTGGAGTTTATGATTCGATATTATATTAATTTACTTGACAACCATCATTATTCATTACAGACAACTAATTTTGATATAAAGTTTAATATTAATTTTTTAGCTGGTTTTTTGTCTAGGTTTTTTTTTGGTCAGTTCTTTTTTTCCCAGCCTATTTTTATATTTGTACTCGGTGAACTACCATTTTCTAAATTTAATCTTGCAATACGAATTACTTTGATTAAATCTCCGTTCTTAAAGCATGTAGCTCTCGAGGCTGTCCTGGGTACGTCACAGTATGGATACGGGGAGTACCCAAAATACGTTTTCAATATCTTTAATGAGACACACTGTAAATATTTATAGTTTTGCTTTTGAGTAACCCTGAATTTCCGGATTCCAAATATATAATATTGTATGACATTAGTTTCATTCTTTAATGATATGTTACACTATTAAGGGATAACACGTAGTTGAAAATTTGAAGAGGAGATATCAGTTGTGCAGAGACAACAATGGAGGTTACTTTGAGCAGCTATTGCAATCTTAAATATGGTATTTTATAGTAAGCACCCGCTACTACGAAAAATCTCGATAAGGCTTTCATTTCATTCTATTTGAGTAAATTCAGCAGCCTTGATCACTTCCACAATTTCAAACCGGATTTAAAATGATTATTTGAACACCTGGTGTAAAACTGAGTGCCACAGAGAATTTTGCAGGAGAACTCTTATATAGGTCGTAATTTGGGCTCGATTAAACACAAAGATAATAATTTACAGATGAAACAAATTTATTCGACATAAATCAATTAAAAATGCTGAAATAAAAATAGGCACTTAGATTCAGATTAGAAATATCATGCAACAAGCGATCGATTGAACAAATTAATTAAAAGAATTACCTTAAAACGTTAATTATGCTTAGTCCGGTCATAACTGCAACTCTTTAGACAGACGCACAAACACAGACACCAATTGATATTACTTCGGAAACTTCACTTCTTTGAATCTCGATTTACACAACACTTCCCTCTCTCCGTTCCATTCCTCATTCTTATCAAAAACTATATCGCGTCTTTGAATAAACTGCACACCTTCGTTTTCTTATCGGCGAAACCTGCTTATTTTCAAACCTAATTAGCTTTCTGTAATGATAATAAACTAACAAAAAAATAAAATTTAAGATAACACAATGCAATTATTTACAAATGAGCCTTATCTTTTCACGCGTAATTCAACTTTACAATAACGTACACAAAGCGACTAATCAAAATCAACATCAAATAAATGTGATACAAAACACATTCAACTCAAATTCAAATATCATGATTGAAATTGTGTTCATTCTAAATTAGCGACCAATATTTAATGTCAAAAATAAATGGAATTAAACCCATTAGATGACCCAACATTGTTGTAGCTGCTGATACCAAATAACGCCCGCACGAGGTAGTTTACACAGCAATAATGGTTTATGTGTCACCTGCATTACTTGCTGGTCTCGGCAGATAGTATTCCCAGAACAAACTCAATTCTTTACTACACGAGGAGTCGGTGAGATTCCTTGGACAATTGTCATTATAATATTATGTAATAGTAGTTATTGTAGGTAGGTACCTATGGCTATTTGAAAAACGTCTCATACATTTCTTTCTGATTTATTTCTTACTTTTTACAAAATGTACAATAACATTTAATTGTATTCTAAATGTGAGACAAATAATTATAATTGCATTTTCTGCTATAAATCACAACACGCTTTAGTCATTCTTTAGTTTTACTACATTGGCACAATCCTATACAAGTTCCGACTTACAGAGGTTTATAAGACAGGTGAGCAGGAGCATAGTTTAATATCATTTGGAAATGATTTGTTGTAGAGCGATAGTAACAACGAACAACTACAGTTCCATACTCTCGCAACATCTGTTATTCAGACCTGGATGACCACAATGTCCGACATTGGCCCATTACAGAAAAATATCGTACGGAAAGGGGTAAGTTTGCACAAGTTGCCGTTAACTACTAGCCCAGCATGCTGAATAACCACACTGTTGTCCTTTACATTCGAGGTTCGCGTAATTTCAGTGGCGGGGACTAAATACTTCCTAATTCTTTTAATACTACCCCCTAAAGAATTAAGCGCTGTGCGATACAAGCCCACTGTCGCTAAGAAAAGGTTTAAATGTTCACAAAAGTCGATGTTTATACGGCATCAATTCATTGAACGTACATAATTAGTTTGGCTTGAATCGTACGTCTATGATGGTCAAGGCATGTCGGATATACAATAAGTATACGGGAATATTAATGTCTTGGAGTACCGCGTTCTTACCACCCTTCCACAAGCCCTGACCAAGACATACATCATGCATTCACCCTCCAAGCCTCTAACTTACTAGCGCTTGATTTTATTGCTTAACCAAATATAAATTAAATTAACTACTGCTTCAGTAGGCAATTAAGAATTGAGGGAGTTTAGTGCGGCGAAATAAAAAGAGATTTAGGTGACTTTTATTTTCAGTTCCAAAATCGTTTTAAAGTTATGTGTAAAAAAATTATATTTATAACATGATCAAACGATCAATACAAAAAATGGCGCGATTATAATCGTTTCCAACAAAAGAACAATATTACACGCTAATAATCGTAAATGTTCCGTCTTTTCCGTACACGAAAAACGTATAACAACTGGCACGAAAAGAATACTCACTAAGGGTAATTAGAATCTAAACATTAGCAGACCCTTGTTTTACATAACATCCCTACCTGATACTCATAGCTCATAGGTGCCCCACATGTTGTACAATAGTTTCGCAATTATCCCTGCTACATCTCGTGTATTTGTGATTTTCCTCCGCTTCAACATTTATTTAATTTTATTAAAAACGGTAAATCTTAGAAGGGAGCGAACGTTACAATTTGTTAATGCGGATAAGTTTGAAATTTTCATTATGCAACGAAAGGTAAAGGTCAGTTTTACTTACTGTGAAATTAGTCTTTAATTAAGAAAGCTCAAATTTAATTTAGATCAATCTAACAGATAAACGTAGAGATAAATTACTTACTTTATAATAAAATTTTAATTTAATCGTAATACAGAAGCTCAGACATCACGCCTTTGTAAATTACATGTACCGAGTTCTTTGTAAGTTGATGAAACAAATTGTGTTGTCTCAAATTAGGCATTCATAAATGCGTTATTAATCACAGGTAATATTTTGTGGGTGTATTAACTCCTTTCGGAATACAATTGTTAGTAGTTGTGTTTATACGTTCCTGTTTTGTTGAATTGCATATTAATATGGTTATTTATAAGTTTATGATAGGTGAACAAATCATAGCGCGATAAAATCAGTGTTATTTGTTATACCTAGTAACTGTATATGTTTCGGAATAATTTTTCTTGAACGTTTGTTCTTCGAAATTGGTATCGAAAAACCCTTTTTTAACAAAGAAGGATAGGATATGAATGTATAGCATAACCCCTATACCTATCTGCAATTGGACTTATGGAAAAATCATTTCGGATGACTTCAGTGACAAAAATAGATGCATCTATTATGTTACCTTGCTAATTTTTTGGCTTATTTCATGACTAAAAGTTCATATAAACATAGGTTCGCAAACGCTTCGTTACAGGGTGTTCCAATTTCAAGATTGTTAAACTTTTTCTTTATATATCTCCTTCAGCTTTTGAGATTAACATACAGGGATTGTTTGCAACACGGTATGCTTTTATTACTTGAAGATTTAGCTCTTCTTTAAATGAATGAAATGAATGAAATAAAAAAGCAAAAAGAGATTTGATTCGGGTCAAAAATGGACCAATATATTAATACGCGCTTTTTGAGTAAGTCTCAGCGTATAGGTTGGTAAGGCTAGAACAAATACCCGTCGAAAATGGGGTATTTGTCATTTGTATCTTTATTCTTGGGGTTTAATTTATATTCGGCGCTTTTACACTTTCATTTTGTTAGCTTTTATTAGAGGAATCTACCATAAAAGTTCCGATCACATTGCTCCACAAATAAGAAAGTTACCTATTTCGCATCCGCAGAACAATTTTAAGCGTAAGCGTTTTGTGTTTTCAACGGGCGATGAAAAAAGAATTGACGTTGAGTCGCCTTTAGTAAATCAAGTTAAATAGGATTTTCCATATAAACAAAAATTCCAAAGGTAACTCGACAATAACTCTTTTTGATCGTATAGTATTTTCGCTAACCCATATTGTGGTAGAACAAAAAGAATAACCATGGTGTTAAGGGGTCGGAAAAATCAGCGTAACGAAAAAAAATTGACGCAAAGCAAATAAGTCAGCACCACCAACACTGATGATGCCGACATCCTGTCATAAAGGTCCCATAACCCATAACTGCGAACAGTATTCTTGTGTACGGGAGCGGCAGTAGAAAATGTCGGCAATATATGTTGAACACATTTTTCTTTTTAAAGGTAGTCGTTTCGTCGAAGATATAATTTCAGAAATCTTTGGTCGCCCAGTTTTCTAGATTTTTTGGATGCGGATCTCCGAATAATACAGCCGATCGATCTCCGAGCGCAATGTTCTCGTTCTCTTAGTACGGGCATTTATAGTTAGACCCCATTCCGTAAATACCCCGCAGCACTGTATCGAAGCCCCGTTTCCGCCTTGAAGTTTCGCGCCCTAAATTATGACTGCACCGTATATTGGTGAAGTCGATCAGCTTTGCTGAACACCCGGTATCTAGACGCGTTTTAAGTTGGGCGCTTTGTTACAAAAGTGTTGTACTGAAAGTATTTCGGAATTGAAGATAGAAGCTAAAGGTAATTGACATAATTTCTGGAGTTATGTTTCAGTCGTCACTACTATAAATAAAGCGCATTTAATCCGCCCGCCATTTGCAACTGTTCCCGTTCAGATATTTCAGTTGTTGTTTTTTTACGTCCAAGGGCTCTTGTCATTTAGAAGAAGAAGGCAAATTAATATTTTACAATTTCAGCTACGATAAGCCATTATTAGTAGGTCTTTCGGATACGTGACGCTAATAAGGCCCCCAGGTATGATCATGAAACTGATAGAAATGTATAGAGGACACCTTAATAACACGTTTAGAATAAAAAAATTGCGGGAGAGGGCCTAAATTTTCCACAATCTTAATTAAAAGTTCACCTCATTTTCTGGAAATCGTGTGTTATTTTACGTATATTTTGTCATTCTTAAGTTGGCGAAACTGAACAATTTTACGTGACAGCTCTTTTTCCACTAATAAACAAAGGTGACAGGAAATTTTTGTAGGAGGTTATGTTAACTTCTTCGTCCACTAAAATGAAATATGTTGGGTTTAACGTGTATATTAAGAGAATGTAATAAAGGGTATAATATACAATACAATTTTAGGTTTTGTTCGTCTTAAACACCAAATAAGCGACACTTCCATGTGAGGTAGGTACATTTTAATAACACCACTTTTTGAAGCGTATACAGTCCTTTTTGTATGAATCGCCACTTAGCATTCACCGCCTAATACGGTCGAGAGGGGAAGGAACATCTTTCGCATTTTCCATGGATCGCAGCTACGTTAGCGATCGCCGCTTAACTTGGAACACCTTTTTAGCGCATTTCCACAAAAATAAAAAAAAATGCGCTATTGTGGCCACTTTGTCCGTCCGTCCGTCCGCCCGTCCGTCCGTCCGTCCGTCCGTCCGCTCGTTTTGCGACGCTACTAGTTCTTTATCTTAAGAGCTATTGTTCTACTTTTTTCGCTATTTGGTTCGTTATGGTGTCGAGTCTTGTACCAAGGAAGGAATTTTTTCTGTACCGCTTACAAAAAAAGTTATTGTAAAAAAAACAAAAAACCGTTTTTTACATGTTCCATAATTTTACACTTTTGCCGTTTATTAACGATCCTAGAGATCGTTTATAATTTTGCATTGCTATCTGTCGTCTGCCATGTTGGTCTGTCCGTCTGTTCCTTTGTCTGTCTGTCCATCTATCTGTCCGTGTGAACGATAACTTTGTTAGAAATGTTCGATCGCTTTTACATCTCCGTTAGTTATGAACTGAATTGCATGAAATTCAATATGGGCATAGCTTTAGCCATATAATACGCAATGCCAAAAGTTGAATCAAATCGATTCAAAATTCACAGTGCCCTTTTCGCATCTCGACCATTTATAAACCGAATTGCAAACTTTTTTACTTATAAAAGTATTTGAATGGAATTTGATACATAGGCACTTGGGATAAAGGAAAATCAAACGCCAGTTTCAAAATTTGGTTTTGCGCATGCGCAGTGCCAAATTTTTTATTTATGGAAGAATTTAAACGAAATTTGATACATAGGCACTTGGAATAAAGGAAAATCAAACGCCAATTTCAAAATTTGGTTTTGCGCTTGCGCAGTGCCAACTTTTTTATTTATGGAAGAATTTAAACGAAATTTCATACATAGGCACTTGGAATAAAGGAAAATCAAACGCCAATTTCAAAATTTGGTTTTGCGCATGCGCAGTGCCAACTTTTTATTTATGGAAGAATTTAAACGAAATTTGATACATAGGCACTTGGGATAAAGGAAAATCAAACGCCAATTTCAAAATTTGGTTTTGGGCATGCGCAGTGCCAACTTTTTTATTTATGGAAGAATTTAAACGAAATTTGATACATAGGCACTTGGAATAAAGGAAAATCTAACATTAGTTTTAAAATTTAGGTTTGCGCATGCGCAGTTCCAACTTTCTTATTTAGAAAAGCATTGAAATTAAATTCTTCTCATAAACTGAAATTGAAGTAGCACGTCAAAAATGGATTGCCCATGTGCAACGCTATCTTTCATATTTGTGGGCGGATTTTTACGATTTTAACAGAAGTTGCATCTTACAAATGGGAAATGAATGCAAGTGGAAATGCGCTTTATGTAATTCGTTTACGATTACTTTTTAACTTGTTTACCTATTGGGCCCACCTAGTAATCGTATGATCGTGTTAGATTATTTGCCAAATTAATGGCATTCTAGTACAGCATGGGTATTGTCATTTATAGCGCATTCCATATACAAATTGCCCTTTTATAATTATACTGATCATACGCTTAATTAAATGCATAGGGATACGACAAGATTCTATTGTGTTTTTCTACTTAAATGTGTTGTTTTCCAATTTACAGTATCGCTGTAAGAATGACCCTTTGACGTAGCGCTAGTTTTACCTGCCAACCCCTAGTATGAATTCCTGACAGATTTACGTGTTTTTATTTATATTTAGATATAGCATGTTCTCTTAGGGATGATATTCAATAGTAGTGTGCAGAATTAAACGATGTAATAAATATTATGGCGATTCGTGGATAATGCTGTAATTGGAAACATCGACACTACATTGTTTAGTTATTGAATTTTGTGCAGCATATTTCATTTCTTTTCCAGGTCGAATATATGTTACAGTTTATTTACAGGGTGTTTCATTTGGGGGCGATTTACTTACCTTAGGTCAATCAAGACTGTTACATATTGTGTTTGGCAATGAGATTTAATTACTTTATACTAACATTTTGTCACGACATGTTTCTTTGTTTTGTTGTACTGTAATAATTAACGTTCTGCTCCTACTCTTTATTTCAAGCGGGTAATTATGATTATTAATATTTGGCAGTGTTTCGAATGTGTATTGTACTATAGTTGATTTCGATATTTAATCTCATCTTGACGTAGCAGGTGAATGTAGCCAAAGATTCATCGCCTGACATACGCAGTGATATCTCTTTTTTAGTATATTTTAGGTACTGTTTTTATGTGTCTCAGTAAAGAACCATCCTGCCCATATTACTAATCGATTCGATTTTGTGTCAGTCTTTGTTATGCCACTGCAAATATATCAACTGTCGAAGTCTACATAGATGCTATAGGTATATTTTATTTATGATTATTTATTTATTTTATTTTATTTTTACCTTTATTTTTGAGTACGTGCGGTTTCAGCTCTACCAACCCTACCCACTACACATTTACAAATATCCATGCCCGAACCCGGATTTGAACCAGGGACCCTTAATAGCACCACAGTTAAGCTTTAACTGAACTGCGCCACACGGGGCGAGTGTACGAGTTTGATGATGGTTGCTCTGTTAATATTTTATACCATGATTTGTCTTTTTGATCGGGCTACTGTCAGTATTAATGGTTGAGAGCCTGGAGTTCGGTTTTTATAACCCGGCACTTTATAACTAGTGGGTTGGATTGGCTCTAGAGATGTGTGAATGAAAGAGTCCCGCTTAGTCGTTCATGAGGGCGCTGGCTGAGCCTGGCCTCACTTGCGCAGGGATCTGCTACAAGCGTACAGTGTGTTCTCGTTGTGCCCTTTGTTTTTTGTATCCATTGGGGTATCCTTTCTGTGTGAAATGCTCTTCTGCAAGGCCAAGTCCTACTGTTTTCATACAAGGCTGATATGTCATGACCAGAGCAACTAAAGACTACTCGGTGTGGGATTTTGACTGGCCACTCAATATCCAAACATATGTGAATTTATTATAATGTTTGTTTTTTTATGTTACGTGTGTCAAATGTTAATTCTTTAGTAATTCCAGTGAACCCTACAATTTGACATTATATTAATTTACTTGACAACCATTATAATATGCATTCATGCCATTACAAATAACTAATTTTGGTACACAGTTTAATGTTAATTTGTTAGCTGGTTTTTTCTTGGTCAGTTCGTTTTTTCCCAGTCTAATTTTATATTTGTACTCGGCGAACTACCACTTTCTAAATTTGATCTTGCTCTACGAATTATTTTGATTAAATCTCCGTTTTTAAAGCATGTATACTTGTTTAATTTTTAATTAAATGTTAGACATGTTGGGTGTCTGAAAGATATATCCTTGGAAAAATAATATCGAACGTAATATTTTCGTTCTCTTACAAAAGAAAAGGCAGTAAATAAAAAGATGTACAATTAAAGTTGAACAGAGGGAGATAATGATTAGGGATATCGAAGCACAATGATAGGTCTTTCCGCGCGAGCAGCCACAGTCTGCGTGCCCGAATCAATTAAAGTATAATCCGGAACTGTGGATATCATGACAGACCCTCATAGGGGTGTCCTTAAGGGCTGAAAGTACTCACCCCGCTTCGATAAAACATTCGGTCTAAAGAACAAATTTAAGCACAGCGTCTACGTATGCCTATACTTTTATAAAGTATCGATCTGTCGCTTGAAAATATTACCGTAAAATATTGTTTCGAGTTCATAATCGTAATGTTATGTGTACGCCGGCCAATAGGGCTCAGGAAGTGAGAGACGGTGGCACGTGTTTGTGATGAGACATACCGGAAGTGAACTTATGCGCGCGTCAGATCGGATTTAAATTCATATTTTCAGAGGGCAGGGGTCGCTTTTTGTTGCCAGATTTAAATGATAACATCTGATACATTCGTATAGTATTTTTTGCCTTTTTTTACAATATTAATACGATGGACTGTCACTGGCACGTGTTAATTTTGGACTACTACCACGTTTGGCGCAAGGTCGAAGTATCGGTCGTTTATTGTGGTTTAATTGACATTAATGTTATACGGAATGTTTCATCTGTACAGGTATATGGCCTAATAAATATAATTTGTGTCCAAAAGGCACTTAATCGTACGTAAACATCGAATCGAGTTCGGATTCTAACTTAAATAATTATCTCATTCTGACACTTATTGATTATCAAAGTGAATTAGTAAAAGACAATTGAGTTGACTGATTGAATTTAATTCATGCTATGGAGTGCTTCATTGCAATTGCATTAAACACTTTCAAAGCATACTTTTATAATTATTTTCAAGATTTACAGCCATAATTTATCTCGATAAGAGTTGTAATTAAGTAATTTCATTATTAGCCATACGCTCAATGTATAACTGAAGTCGGAAATATTGCTAACTTGGTAATTAGAACTAGTGTGTTTTTTTGTACAGATTACAATGGTGAAAACAGAAACAAATTGACTATAGCATCCTAAAAATATCGACAAAAACGCACTTCTTTCTAATGGAATACCCCGTATACGACATGCTCACTTGTAGTCAGTGTTTTAAAGTGAAAAATAAGGAAGTTATTGACAATAACTAAACACTTTATAATATAAATAAATTTATTGATTTGTTTAAATAATTGCTTTGTTTACTTCGTTTATTTTATTCTAAAGTTATTCTGTGTTAGTACGATAAGAGACATCTGGAAATTATTTGCGAAGTATTGGTTAAAGTTTATCTCATGTTTTTCTCCGGTTGTAGATAAGAAGCTGTTGACAAGCGCCCTTATGACTGGATGATAAGGTTTATTTAACTTAAAGTATAACTAAAGCTTTATATAATCCAAAATGTTATGTGTAAAAAGGTATAATCACTATATAAGAACCAGAATATTGAAGGTAACCATTAAATCATTACTACATTGTGTGACATTTGATTGTGTATTGTTACTTTTCCTCCAGCATTTCATTTGAATCCCTCCGGGAGGAAAAGTGACCCGTAAGTGGAAAACTAAACACTTCCACGGTGTACAAAAATAAGTTATTCTTCACACCACCCTCGGAAGAAGTCTAATCTACCCTCGCCGATCCTTCTATAAGGGTATGTTCACCTTCAGTTGGATGTCCAGCGTACAAATATAGTATAGGAGTATAAATAAGGACCACTGGGGGTGATAACGATATACAACAGAGAAGGTATGAATGAAATGAAATGATGAAATAAAATAGAAGATATGGTAGATGAAAGGGAGGTGGAGGGGCTACTATTGGGGAGAGATTTTAATGCCAGCACAGGAATTAAAGGAAAATGGGTAGAAAAAATAGGAATTGAAGAGATAAATAGTGCATCAAGTAGGGAGAAGTTTTACTGGAATTATTAGAAAATAGACGTTGAAGAATTTTAAATGAAAATATAAGGGGAGATCGGGACGGGCAATTTACATACATGTACATAATAGTAAATGAAAAAATACTGGAGAAAAGGAATGAATTTAAGGAAGGAACAAGGATAGAATCGGACCATCTACGATGAAAGTGAGTAAAAGAGAAGATAAAAAGATTAAGGGATAAAAAGACGTAGGGAATATGAGAGAGGGGTTTTGAGAACAATTTCAGAAATACTTATGCGATGCAATGGTGAGAGGGGTGCTTATGTACGTAGCGGAAATACGAGGGTGGAAGGAATGGGATGAACTGGAAGGAATGCAAGGAAGCTATTATTATGAATGGGTATTAGAGATAAACGAAAGGACACCAAATTGTATATTAGAGGAAGACACAAATATGGAAAAGATAAGGATAGTGCCAAACCCAGGGCGGTAGGGTTCGAGGAAAGGAGTGAAAAGAAAGCGAATGAGTAAAAGAATGCTCGACAAGGAGGATGAGCGCAGAAGGAATGTGGGAAAACTAAGAAGAAAATATGAAAGAAGTGGAGAGGAGTAGGAGAAAATGTGGAAAATGGGCTGACAAAAAGGGACCTGGATGCACAAATACAACAATACAACATCAACATAAGATGAAGAACATATTTATGGGAGGGAATAAACAATATTAAAATATTGGCGGGTTTCAGATGTGAAAGTGAGGAGGGAGGAAAGGAGAAATGAAGACATGAAAAGGAAAGAAAATGTGGAATTTGTGGAGAGGCAAAAGAGAACATAGACCACATGTTATGAAGTTGCAAGGACGTGGAAAGGACAGAGAGAACCATGGGTGAGGTACTGGAAGAGGGACGAAGAGGTTGAGAATTGGAAGAGGGGAGATACTAACGAAAAGTGAATAAAAAAATCGGTAATTTTAGTTTTGGTTGTAATTTAATTTGTAAAAAGTATTGCCATGTTGGTGTCTAATAAATTGACTGATTAAATAAGGAACACTGATAAAAAGTTACAAAATGACTAAAATGTTGAGAAGGAGTATTCCTCTATACCCAGTGGCGTAGCGTTTCAAAATAATAGGAGGGGCGGACCGAAGTCACTTGGGCCCCCCCCCCCCCCATCTCAATTTTTCTTTCGCGGTGTCGATTGGTCATGGTATCACAGAAAAGAACAAAAATAAACGACAAACAAAATGTAATTATGTATTTTTTTAAACCAAATTCTCAAATCTTAAATTGTTTTCGTCTTTTAAGTGATGCAAATTTATCGATTACTGAGCTAAAATCGTGTTGGAGGGCACTTTCTTTTTCAATCGATAAAATCGCAAGACTGGAAACACGATGCTGTGACATTGTGCTCCTTAAATAAGATTTAATTAATTTTAAAACAGAAAATGAACGCTCACATGTTGCTACAGACGGACAAATAGTTAGGAGAATCCTATAAGCCACTGTTAGCCCGGGTAGGCATTCTGTATATCCGTTTTTGACAATGAATAGAAGGAGCTGCTTGATTGTCCACTTTGAGGCTTCTTCTAAGCTGCTACTGGTACTAACAATTAATCTCTTAAGTCTCATAATTTCTTTAAATAATTGATTTGGGCAAATTTCTATATAACTGTGCAAACGTTCAGCATTTTCACAAAAGTCTTGTTCACTAGGGTTTTCTAGGAATTTTTGAGGAAGGATTACCAAAAACATGCTCATAATGTCGTTTAAACCACCCAGTCTTGTGTTCAGTTCAGATGAAAACCTATCTAAACATTCGAACATTACTTTTTGGATACTATCTTGCCATGATAGCACAGATTCGGTATCTGCTTCTCCTATTCTTCTCCTAGGTATAGGCTTGAATCATGAAATTCAATTCATTTTTTTTTATTTTTTATGACCTATTATACATTTACTACTTACATAGTAGGGGCGGATTGCGGAACCCTGTTGTCTTTGCGCATTGCCAACCCGGATGGATGGGCCCCCTCAGCTTTCGAGCCCCCCTCGCCCCCCCCCTCGTCCCCCCTTCGCTACGCCACTGTCTATACCACCACCAAAGGTCCACCAAAAGGTCGAATCCCCCACGCCGAACTTTCTTAGGTTACGTTGCATAAATATACGACTTAGACTTAGACGAATGAAGAAGTACAAAAGGATGAGAAGTAAAAAAAGTTACGAATAAGCACAGAATTGCTTAATTTTATTCGAGTTTGTATTACTGAAGTGTTATTTTTTCTTTTACAATTATTTGTAATTGCGTTTTGCTTTTTGATTGTAAAACGTGAAATAGCGTGTAGGCACATCTGCTTGTTTGCGATAAGAGGTTTTGTTATCGGACGTAAGTTAACTAACGCACGGATTCTGGTACCGAAAACAGATATGGAATTATGCAGCTGTTCCACGATGTGCGCATTAGTTCGGCGTAAGTGGGGACGCGTTCTGTCGAAGCTAGAGTTAACAAGGCTAATTATGATTGGCTCTTTATTTGTAAAAACCGGAAGAAGGAGATTTTTAATTATGGAAGTGGTGTTTCGTTAAATAAGTACGAGAAGTTGCGTACGTTGTTTTACGCTATATATTTGGGTTGTTCTTCCGATTTGACTAGCTGAAGACGTTTGTTTTTATTACAATAATTTTTTTGTGCGGGAGCAATTAACAACAGTTGTGTAAGAAGTTGAAAGTTGTTTGTTCAGTTTTTTTTTTTTGCAAAAGGCATGTCAAGTTTAAAGACAGTCAGTTTAATGCATATCAAAGTTAAAAGTTTTTGGTATTTCTTTTTTTGAACGCTTGCGTGCGAAGTAATTTTTCCAAACCAGCTTTGCAAGCATCTCTTTCTCTGTCCTTTTCATATGTCGGAATACAATTTTGCAATTGTCAATCAATTAAATGTGTGTTGATTACAACCCATTGTGCGACCTGGATTTTCATGCCAAATTTTTCTTCTTGTGTCAAGTGTTTTGTTTGAGCTGGCCGGACAGGTGTTTTGTGGGGGATTTAGTTGACCGCATACCATTACACACAGCAGCATATTTTTGAGAAAGTGGTGTTTTTATGTTTCAAAAAAAGAGCACGAACGAACGGTTCGCCAAACACAGGAACTTGTATTCAGTATTTACATGAACTATTCCATATCATATTTAGATCATATCGACATGATTCTAAACAAGATACGAAAAATCGAGTACGATTTTCAGTAGGGAATTTTTTTAACACTTGGCTCGCATTCGGATTTCGGAAACACGACTTTTAACCCGGCTTATATTCCATAGCACTGATCCTCGAGATCCCTTCGAAAAAATCGCCTAAAAAGTTGTACCTATTATAGACACTAATGAGACAGATAGCTAAATTCATTACATTTTCCACAGACGGGTCATCCTTTATTTACACATTAAAGGTTGAAACCCACAAGAATCCGAATTAAAAAGATTAATTAATTACCAAATTAGAAATAAGCTCACATGGCATCACGACATATCCCATTTCTTTTGTAAACACGACCGAGGTTTTTTCACTAATTTCAATCACGTATTTTTATGCTTGCTAAATCCGAAAGACTAAGTGGATTAGCAAGATATGCCCTTTGAAATTTTAACCTTTGAGGCTATAAATAAAATTTGTAAGTCTAATACGAAGGTTTTCCTAATGAAATTACATTTCTTTAGTGGAATTACTTGCGAGCGTAACCATAAAAGTCGACAAGTTAATTTCCTAGTATACTCTGTATGAATTAATAACGGGAGCTGAAACTTTCATTATTCATGGGATTGTTAACGTTGTTACTACTTTTTACCTTCCTAAGGGTTTGTTATTATTTCCATAATTAATATTCTCCCGTTTTTCGTTGATAATTTTAGATAAAAGTTATAGCGTGTATAAATGGGTACTTTAGTTGTGGCCCATTAGGCGAGCCTTCGACAAAACTTCCTGTGACGGATGCTCTGGGTAATATTATGAAGTACATCAATGCCCTTCGTGTCCCTAATGTTCTTGCAGTGCGGTAATCGCCTGTCTTGTTTGCGGTAAATTATTGGAAACGTAGTGAATGCGATCGGTACCGAAGAATTAAGTCTTGTTTATTTTACTGGTAAACTTTTATCAGAGCCTTGTAGTTTTAGTAGCTATAAAAGAAAATTAGATATGCAAAGTTTGAGTTATAAAAGTTATATAACTGACATAAACCCTTCTTGATAAAAACTTTTTCCAGAGAGAACAAAAGTGTAATAAATATTCATTGGCTTACTGAAAGGGGTTTTAGAGTGCCGTTTGTATATTAAATATGAGTTTAAATGAATAACATTTAGATCCTTGGCACCCCTAATATTATAAAATCATAGCGCAGTTGTAAGCAGTTACAACAAACAATGTCTCTTATATCATATTACCCCCAACTTTAAAATACAGTATCCATAGCAGTTAATATGAAGTCGGTGCTCCCCCATAGGAAGTTCTTTGATAGTTACAGTGTTGAATCATTATCGCCGATTCCAATTCATCATAAGTGTCATATCCGAAGGGTGTTAATAGTCTGTAGAAATTTGGGGTAAACGACGCCTTATTTTTGTCAATTCATGTATCGAAGGGAAAACGTAGCCTCGCGATCCGGCATCACCGGGTTGGTGAAATACAATTTAAAGTGAACATAAAGAATTTGCAATTATATAAACTCATTAATCAAGAGCATTTCCACACTGTAAATCAATCCGAGTTACGCTTTTCACGGACGCTGCGCTTTCAGAATTCCAGCCAACTTGGAGTCACTTGCGAGATACATTTCCAGCTTCCCTTTAACATTTTTAAAATGGAAATGGAAACCTTTCGCCTTCTCGCCCTAATTATACTAACGGAATTTTAGTTACAAAACATTTTTTTGTAGCCAATTTAAAAATTGCGAATATCGGATGTTATTGTAATCATTGAACGACACCCTTGATGGTATCCGATTACATTTTAGTTGTTTACCCACCGTAACCGAAAAATCTCTATTCCACTAATGTAACATATAACAGTACCTCATATCTATTGAAATGTAAAAGAATGCCGCAGAACAAATAAAAAGAGGTTTTCAAAGAATGAAGCTCATTTTATTCGACGCATAGAAGCACAGTTACCCATCAAGCACGCTTCAATGACGGCGACTGGATACACGTTGATTATAAAACGTGAACAATGGCAAAGTTGGGCAATACAGGGGGTGAAGTTTTCAGGTACCGAATCAACCACGCGTGCTATGATTATAGAGTACAAGAGTAGATGTTTAGCTCTTGTCACCAACAGTGTCGGTCTTTCTACATCTTTTCTATGCTAATAGCGCCAGATTGTCTTCAAAAGCTATCCATACACCAGAGATGCCGAAAACCATTGGAAAGTGCCGAATAACAATGAGACCATTTTTAGGTATCTTATAAACGGGTCGGATTTAAATTTGCGGTTCAATAAATCCGTAAATAGAACGTTTAAGGTTGTTCTTGTACAGTTCGGCGACCATTTATTGACACTTTTTTTTGAGACATCGATTGAAAGGTATCTTTGTGCCTTTATGATTGCATTCGCCGTCTAGCACCGTCAGAAACATCTTGGGATTGGTCCCACGATATCAATATTCCACCCTCCGCGTTTAAAGTTTAATTCAAAAAATCTTAAAAACTAAGATAATAAAATAGAATAATTATCTTTGGCACAAATTGATAATTGGCTGTATGCTATTTTTTCGTCTGATCAAGAAAATAATAGCGGAAGTACAACAGCATTACAATTTCAGTTTCCCTGATGAATTTTGTGTTCTTCCTTTGTTGAGTAACTGTCAAATTAGCAACGCATTTCTAATTAAGGTACGAAATGACATCGCACTTAAATAATCTGGTCCCTAAACGTTACTAATAAAATAAAAATAAAGTTTTCGTAGATTTTCAAAACCAAATTATTTGAAATGAACTTCTGAATACACTTTGTAACCTTTTCTGGAAAATTTTTACATAGTAGATAAAGATTATGGTTTATTTAAGCAAATCATGAAAATAATCGGCGTTTCTCGTTTGAATTATAAAAGGAGTATTGCTGTTACCCTTTAACTTCGGACTACATAAAAAAATAAATGCATCAAGTACCCCTCATTGGGCAACAAATAATAATGCTGTGTGCAATGGACCCCCCAAATTAAACCATGCACCACAAACCTAATTAGCTTTCTAATTAAAACTCTCCCAGCACATATCTGAATCCCGGAACAATAAAAAAAATTTTAAAATGTAACTTGAAACTCCAAATTTTAACGCAAACAATGGCTACGATCAAATTCCTTCAATTCCAAAAGAATCATTTTCATAAATTTTGAAGACACTTGAAGTGAACTTTCGATACGAACCAACAAAATTAATTATAATTAAGTTTGAGACATCTATCTGGATCGTTAAAAGGATCGAATAAACACACGATTTGCAGGATTTTGCACAAACGAAATTTATTCTACACACACAAGTGAAAGTAAACATAAAATCCTACTTATCAATATTGGACCACAACAGCAACTATACTTACAGTTTTCGGTTACAAATTCCAATAAAAGTCCGGTCACACAGAGCACTAATTGCGAAAGGAAACAACACACTTAACCAAGACGCAACGCACTAAACTTGCTCTTCTTACATTCTTTTCCAGATAGGTTGCAGAAACATTGATTGTATTCAAATCTGAATTAACTGGCTGAACGCAAACACACGACCGTTGAATCGAATCTGTTTAACGTGGCGACAACTTCAATGGCAACTACCTCAAAGTGTTACGTACAATTTCTTCAAAATTTTAACTCGAACGTGAGTGGACTCTTGATTGCCACGTACTGTCTTCTCTTTGACGATCACGAGTTTGTTTTGCCGACGAAAGGCAAAAACTTAGCCACCCATACTTTAACATAGAAACGTGCGTCCACTAAATTTTCAAAGGACCGCAACTCGGCCTCGAAACTGGTAAAAGGCTTCTTCTAAACGCTAACTCCGATATTTAATAATAATAATAATATTTATTCATGTTTTATACACTTGTGCAAGTACATTCGTCAAAATGTTTCAAAATGCAAAGTTATGTCTTTTACTCGTTCATATAGTCCACTTCTATATAATTATACCATAGACAAGACCGTTCTGGAAAGAGTCAGTGTAATTAAGGATCTGGGCATTCACTTTGATCCCGCTTTAAATTTCTCCTACCACATAAGGAACATGATAAAACGTGCACTCCAGACTCTGGGATTTATTATACGAACAAGTATCGCCTTTAGGAATACTTTTACTATAAGAGCTCTGTATACTTCGCTGGTGAGAAGTAAGCTGGAGTACGGTGCATTAATTTGGTTCCCACTATACCAAAACTACGTCCACGAAATTGAGCGCGTCCAACGTAGGCTTTTAAAATACCTATGCTACCGAGAAGATGGATGTTATCCCCCAAGAGGTTTCTCTCAGTCGACTATGTGTGCGCGGTTTGAACTTTTACCTCTTAGTACCAGAAGAAAGAGGCTATGTGTTACCTTTCTCTACAAACTTTTGTCCAATACTATAGATTGCCCTTCTTTACTAAACAAAATCAGGTTCCGCGTTCCAAGATTGTCATCAAGATGCACAGCAACATTCAACTCGTTCAGATGCAGAACTGCTGCGTTACAGAGATCACCAGCTCATTGAATGTGCTCTCTAGTGAACGAATTACCTTCCACCACGGATATATTTAATATTACTTTAAACGAACTGTTAAAATTCGTTGAATGAGTTTAGTTGTATCTGAGTTGAATTTTTAGATTTTTTTTTGTTTATTTTATTTTTTTTTTCTTTCTTGAATAGTTAGCGGCTCGCAATTACTGTAACATTTCTTTTTTAGATATTGTCCTGTTATAGAGAATCTACTTGTTTGGACAATAAATATTATTATTATTATTATTATATATTAAAAAATCAACAATAGAATTTACATAAGTTAACTAGATGGAAACTATGTACGATTAAAATTATAAGTTAACGAGAACAAACAAAATCACACTTTAGGAACTCTCTAAACGTGTCTTCCCACCTTAAACAAATTGAAATTTCTTATCCAATTATCGATGCCTAACTTCTTGACAAACCAGTCAACACCTTGCTACAGGAAACTTTTTCTAGCCACGTCGCCAAATTTTACGTGGAATTTTCTTATTTAAATACAACATTATATTACGACAATAAACAGTTTTTTTTTCTATTAAAAAGCATATCTACATAATTACATGAATCTTTTATACAAATAAACGGAATACCCAAT
Source organism: Photinus pyralis (assembly GCF_008802855.1). Taxonomy (NCBI): domain Eukaryota; kingdom Metazoa; phylum Arthropoda; class Insecta; order Coleoptera; family Lampyridae; genus Photinus; species Photinus pyralis. Next base: position 29,341,552 of record NW_022170511.1, read on the forward strand.
AACTCAAATCTGAACTGTCACATAAATAAATTAACAAAACAAATTGATAACGAAAATGAGATAAAAATTTCCCTATCCTTAATAATTATAGAAAATAATCTTTTTTACGAAACAAATAAACAAACCCCTTAGAATAGGCTAGACACGCTAAATCGTTTTGTGTTTATCCGTAAGGAAACCCACCAGATTAATGCAATGAATTAAAATGAACATTTGATTAGTCCCGTACTCCAATCGGGCGACCGAAACTAAATCTCAACGTCCAACCCGACATTGTCTACACAGCATTATGATTTATAAAACTTTCGAAAAAACTTAAATAATTCGAAAATCCTTCGATTTAGGTAGACGGGATCAAAACAAGCACATTTTCCAAATAAACCGAGGGTCCAACATGTTTCGTTTTGGAGCCATTCTCAAAAAAGTGGTGAAATTTGCATTTCTTCTTTAATTTTTTTTCTAAGAAACCATAAGAGTTGGAAAGACTGGTAGCAAGTCTTTGAATAGGTTTTGAGGTATGTCCTTTCCCATTTTGAAAAATTTGGTATGAAAAATTGTGATTTCGACGAAATTTGGTATCTAGGGGTTTTTGAACATAAAAATCACGAATCTGAAAATCCGAAAAAAATTCCACTGAAATTCTTGGCCGGACAACGGAAATGGAGAGAATTTCACGATATTTGTTGTTTACATACTTGATGAGTTAAGGAACAGTTATTTTAAAATCACTTTTCAAACAAAAGTTATACTCATTTGAAGATTGGTCCTTCGGGTTAGAAAGTGTCCCCCGCCTACTAGTGAGTCGTCTCATTGAAAATGTCGCAAATAACACAAAACTAACGATTTGAGTCGTTTAAATGCAAATTTCAACACTTGTTTGAGAGTGGCTCCCACACGAAACACGTTGGACCCTCGGGATATTTGGAAAAAGTGGTTGTTTTGATCCTCCGTACCACCCAATTTTTTTTAAATACTTGTATGTAACCATTAACAGAGGAACAAATTTATTCGGCATAAATTAATCAAATCAGCTGAAAGAAATAACGACACTGTGACTAACTTCGGTAGTAAGTCCGCGCACAAATGGCATGAAAAATTAAATAAGCATTCGCGGAATAATGGTTACAATTTATTTAAACAAAAAAATAAATCAATTTACTAATTATAGTAACTAAATCATGTGAGTGGAAGAAAGTAGCGGCAGTTGGTGGCAACCTGGATGTGCTTTCGTCGTAACGAATGGTTGGATGGACGTACTCGAGCGCCACCAAGCGGTACGGCCTTGCGCCTTGTCACGGTCGACGGTAGCAGCGGTTTGCGCGACGCTCTAGGAAGCCTTGGGTAAACTCAGTCAGAGTAATCGGCAACTCTAGGAATCGGACGAGTTCAGCAAATGACAGCGGCGGTGATAAAAGCAAAATCAAGCAGTGAACCCTAGTCGTCCACTAAACAACTAGTTAAAACTTATTGAAGGATTAATTGCTACTTTTTACTGCAAAGATACAGTAGTAAGTAACTAAACCAAATATTGGGGGTTAGTCATAACTAGGTACATCTGCTAATGTTATCGAAGCACGAACAGAAGGCATAGATAAAAAACAGTAAAAAAAAAGTAACAGAAGTGATACGATCGCTTATTGTGAAGTTAGAAGAGAGCGTAGAGTACGTACGTACATAAAACGAGATGTCTTTGTAGCGTCTTTATATTCGCATCTCACAAAGTAACAAGGAAAGTGCATGTAGAAAAATCCTGCAATACCCTTTTGTCCAATTATTGCGAATGTTTGATGCAATATGCTATATCTATATCTCCAAATGTTCAGAACGGATAGGAGTGTGACAAGCGATTTGCTCAACGGTGTGTGAATGAGGAACGGTTTGATCGGGTCAATTTCTAGCTTAATCTCGACGAGCTGGACAATCTCAGGATCGGGATAAACGCAGACGAGGATATATTGGATGCCTATGGTGAAGTGACCCTTAGATTTATTTGAACGAGTCGAATTCAATCGCTTTTCGCGTGTATTTTGCGTTTTACTGCCCTTGATAAGCAAACATCATTATTTTACAGATTTCAATATGCTTCGAACTGCTCTTGTTCGTTATATATCAACCGCCTACCCCTATATATCAAGTATCAAAAGGTGGTTAATTTGAAACGATGAGAATTGCGAAGGTTAGATGAAATATGATACTTCAGTTTTCGAGCGATTCTTTCGCTAAGGAAAGTAAAACTCTGTAGTGTATTGACTCTGGAAGCGTTTATAGCCTTTCGCCTCGGTCTCATCGATGCACATACTTCTAGCTAAAGTGCCTTATAGTGCAACAGACATGTGCATCTGCAGCAAAGTACCGCCTAGCTTCTATAGTCACCAATGTGCAACGGAGCATAAATAACATTCCGCCTCTCGCTACGCCTTACTTTTCCTGTCAAATGCAGGGGATGCAATCTTAACCGGAAAATGTTGTTATACACACGCAGGTACCTACATAAGATTAAAAATCTTATTTGCTTTCTAATTACTTAAGGATGCTTTCTCGTCGTTTCATTTATTTGCAGACGTATTCTACTTTTGCCTATTGAAATAATCAATATATCCATTATACCTTCCCCAAGTTCAAAATGCGTACCAGTGCATTTATTAGTTTATGATTTGATGGAATTCAGATCGAAATGTTTTCATGTTAAAATACGCATCGCCCATTAAAACAAATATGTACTGCAACTTTAGACAACTGGTTGTATTGCACATGACATGACATGGATTGTGCTTTCAGGTACAACTCCAAGACATTACTTTAGTTTTCTAATTTCTGTAGCTGTACGCGTACCTCATCGCAGTAAAAAATGTTGCGACATATGTATTTTTGGGTTTGAGTTTTAATAGGCATACATTTGTAGGGGCGTAGAATGACTCCCTTTACATTTTTAGTGTGTATTTTGTGCGGTTGTGCACAGGTCTGATTGTCGATTGACAGGTAACACTATAATAAAATTTTGTTGTTGGATCAATTTTAAACTAAAGTCGTGATTCCAGATCCTCAAACAACATGTTTATTTGCTAGATAGTTTATAGGTACCTACTAGATCACAGTAAATCTTTACCAGTGTAGGTAGTACGTGTAGTATAGTTAATTCATTCAATCGCGTCTTTGATATGTTAGGAATACGTGACGGTTTTTTTCCAAAAATGTACACGTCGTTTTCTGAGCAATTATGAGGGGTCGCACCTGTCACTTTTCCGGCCGCATCTGTCACATTGCTAAATGCATATAATGACTCCTGTCATCACTGTCATAGATTGATATTAATCAATTATAGTTCTATATGAAAACTGAAATGTTATAGAAGGTGGTCCAAAAGGTTATTTATTTTTTAACATTAAATTAAAAAACCAGGCCAGTCACATATTACACATTTATTTTAAAATTTACAAACACTTTTGGAAGATGTTTTAAAAATTATATTATCTAAATATGCTCCATTTCTGTCCTGGGATTCCTAAAGCCCACTCCTGAGATTTCTGCAGTTATGGATTCCATTTCTTTACAAATATTGTCCTTTAGCTTTTCTAGAGTGGTGGGGTGGTTATGGTACACTCGACTCTTAAGGAACCCCCATAAAAAAATCGCAGGGAGTGAAATCGGGAGCCAGTTAATGTCCCCTTTACGGGAAATTAATTTTTCTGGAAGAATGGTTGTTGCGGTAATACTCTCGCGCACAAAAAGCGCGCTCCTCGCCCGTGGTGACTAAATTTCCTTGAGTCGTACTATCATTTTAGACTAACCCCACGCTCCCACATTTCTTAGCAAAATTATTTTTATTAATGTGTCATTTTCCTGTTTTTATGTAAGTAAATAACTACTACATTAATTTGCAGCTTTGGTTGTAACATTTTCATTTTCTAATTATCTCTTCTCTTCTCTTCCTTTCTCCTCTGGGAGTTCACATTTGCACTGTTCACATTTAAAACCAACCTTGTCACTCTTGGTCTTTGTCTATGTATTTTCCCTCTTGCCTAAAATTCGAATTTGGGAAACTTTCAATTTTACTACTTGTTTACTTGAGACTCATTTTACTGTGTGTGGCTAGCTCATTTCGTAAGTGGATTCATCAATTTCATTTCGAGGATTAATACGAAAGGAGGCTTTAAAATACGCCTTAATTATAATAGTTGGATTGGTTTGGTTTCATGTAATTACCGTATTGTTTGCATTAGGCCTCATGGCACGGTTTTTACCGTGGCAAATATTTGAAGCACACGTATTACGTTCTTTTATTTTAGTTACCTAAAAGAGGTAGGACATTTAGGCGAATCTGGAGTGTAACATTTGAGATGTACGAAGAAATCGGGTGATAGAAGAGACCAACACAAGCATCTCTATCAAATGATTTTAATGAAAAGGTACATTGCTATTAAAAAAATTGTTTTTCGTTACTCATTTGTTTGTTTTGGAATAAAAACAACTGCATGCTGCCTTATTATGGCAAATAACGTTATATAAAAACATTTTGTATACTGTCATTATTTAGTGAGGTATAAGTATACTTTCCATTTTCCGAATTTGTAAATTTTTTCCAAAATTCCTCTCACAATATAGCGCACCCCTAACCACGTGCGCGAAAAAAATTCTAAAATTTGGTAGGTATCTGGTGGCGTTTTAACAGGAAAAAAACTGAATCGGCAATTAATTTTTAAAAATTTTGAAAAAAGTGCAATGTACTTTGTAAGGAAGCACCCGTTTTTCGCCCTGCAGTTCATACCCGATGTTATGACCACACTGCATATCTGTGAAGTCGACCAGCGTTGCTGAACACCCGGTATCTAGAAGCGTTTTAAGCTGGCCGCTTCGTTACTAAAAATTGTGGTTTCGGAATTTACTTATTTGCTCTAAGAGACGAGGAGTGAGTTCTGTGTTTTCATTTTTGTTTAATTCTTTATTTTACCGCCGATAACGCACGTAGGTTATCAGTTTTCCAACCGTTCCGGTAGAAATATTTAAATTGTTTTTACAGCCGCCGAAACCTCTTACCAGAGAAGAAGTTAATTCATATTTTAGAATTTCAGACATGATACGCGATTAGTAGCAGGTTTTGTTTTCAATAGTAAATTTAAAACGAGCATTCAAAACTGCAAGGTCGTGCAGTTTTCGTAGATACCAGGTGATATGTTGATCTCACACCTAAATTCCTAGAGACAATGGGGGTAAATTAGAACTCCGTTTTCCGAAACTTCCGTCCGGAAATTAATTTTAATCACTTGCAAATGAACGATATCAGAAGCGGTCGGGAGAGGTGCCGCTGGATGCGCTCTAAGTTTTCCAGATGTGTGCAAGTTGTCCTATATTTTTCGCAAATTAGAAAAAGGTGTAATTAATGAACAGTTTTGGTTGTCTAAGGTATACGCGTACGAAATGGGAATCCCAGTTTTCTCTATCCGAAAAGGACGTTTCGATAAATAGAAAACGCACTATGAATTTGGATCTTTTCGCTTTTTGGCGTTTAACCGAATAGTAAGTAAATCTATCTTTTTGCCATTTGCATCTTGGCGCACCACGTTTTGTAAGTACCGAAATTTTTAGCTTGACTCTTGCAACCGTAACATGTTTTAATCTTTTTCTGCTCTGGAACCGTCGGTAAGTATATTTGTAAGTACTTATATCTTTATCATTTCCGTAAATTCCCTTTCGCAACCATAACATATTTAGATCTTTGGGTTTTTGCATTGTTGCCTAGTATATTTTATGCTTTTGCATTTATTTGATTGGGATTTTAGCACAATTCTTTGCTACCATTCCGTTAACTTCAAGGTCAGCTTTTTATTTTCTGTCTCATTAAGTATGGGGGAGGGGGGGGGGCAAGGAATGAGTGGACTCAATTTGGACTTAATTTTACAAACTAAAATTTTAATAAACCACTAAACTTTTCTTTAAAAAAATATGAAGTTATTGGACATTCTCATGCTGCAGGATTGGGGGATCTATTCCTATCTCGAATTTGTGCACTTTTAATATTGTTAAGGATTTAACCAGGTTTTTCACCGATTCTAAAAGCAAAAAAGTAAAATTATTATTTCAGAGACTCAATGCATATGTTTTGAACTTTGGAAAACTTCACTCTGCGCTCATAATTCATAGATAGTGCCACATTTCTATAGGCGTTCTTTATCCCTCAAATCTTTGAAAGATAAATACTCTGTGTAACTCAAATATTACTCTATCGTTGTTCATCTACGTCTGGTTGATTATTTAATTTTACTGGATACAGGAATGTAATTATACCTGCCTCAACTGTCCTATTATTAGGTATGCATTTAACAGTTTAGAAATGAATGTATTAACCCATCATCTAATATTACCTACTTTTATCCAATAAAAACGTCGATGCACATTTTCCATTTCAAATCAAACTGATTAGGTTCTTTACAAAACGAAATGAAACTTCCTCGCCAAAGACGTCAGAAACACATTTTAGTCGCATGCAAAATTTCCATTGATACATTGAAATTATAGTAAAACAAATGACAAGGTACCGCGAATGTAGAAAAACATATTATATTTAACCCTTTGAGTTAAAATCACTTTGAGCAACCAACTGTGCGAAAATGTTACTTGTATAAATTTAAATCACTTCCTGGTAATTATGCACGAATTTGCTTAATTTACAACGTAATGCTTCAGATTTATCTAATATTGTGAAATATATGAAACAGGATGACTACAGCTAATTCTAAATTTACGTCTCTTTAACAAAATCGTTAGAGGAAGAAAATCAGACACGTACCGTTACAAGGATTGCTTGCTATTACGATATTCCCACCTTATCTTAAGTAATTTCGGGTATCTGGGCCATACTTCCATCATTTTGTTCGTGCTTGCATGAGAAAAATTTTGGCAACAGTGAATACTCCAACTTGTCAAATCAAGGATATTTTTTGGATAAAAAAATTCGTATCTTTAAAAACATAAGGGCTGATTTAGCCCCGCTACTCCTCAGCCAGGTCTGCAATTCTTTATTTGGGTGAAGTATTGGACAAGTTTTCAGCGTGCCTCAAATACCCATACACCTCTCGGACTAGAAGGAATTGTACGTAGCGTATCTCATTTGTATTAGATCATTGATCCAATCCAATGATCTAATACATAACCTCGCTCTTTCTAACACTAATTTTCTTTCCTGACCATAGTCATACCAACAACGTAAAACATTTCGCTCAGTTTGAATTTCGTGCAAATCTTTCTTATTTTCTGGCCTACATTGCCAAGTCACGAATTCCGATCTACAAATTTGAAAAAGAATCAAGCTACAAAATTTCATCGTAATCCTCCGTCCGTTCTCTTTTAAATCGATGGACATGAAGCCATCGAGCGAGCGATCGGCCGCGATTGGGAGTGGGAGAAAGCATTAGCGTCTCGACGCTGAGAGAATCAAGGAATAAATGTCAAAAATGTGCGCTTTAAACCTCTTGAAGGCATGTGATGAAGACAATGTGACAGTGTCATGTTTTAACCTCAAACACAGCGCGTTTTTTTTGCACTCAAATAAGAAACACGTCACGTCACGTTAGCTAAGAAAGTATTCTGTAGAGCGGTTTTTACTATTATCTAAAATTGTAATAATTAGGTGAACGTAAGAAAAAAAAGAAGTTTTTTCAAAGATCCTATAATCCGAGCGGGAATTCAAACTGTTCAGAGACACACAAAAAATGTCATTTTTCTTTTAGGTACAGCATCTTCATCTTGGGGTGCAATTGTCTCACTTCTTAACAATAGGAATGTCACCATTATGAAAAATATTTTGAAGGCTCAATTATTCAGAATATAAGTGACCCGGGCGAAAGTGTCCTGGCACGATCAACAACAAACTAAACAGAATGTAACGATCATCCCCTGCACTCCAACAACTTTTTAATTTTCAGTACTTTTGTTCACTCACCAGAAAGTTTAAAAAACCTTGGTTAGGGAAACAGAAATTTAAAGTTACTATTCTTAATTTTGTTTTATTTTAATGTAAGGTAAACTGGTAAGTACAACAGAACAAGTTATTACTTACGTCACTAGTCGTTTATAGAATAAACCGATACAACGAAATATCGAAGGATCCTCAGTATTACAATCACTTTTAACGACAATTTATTTTAATCTTACAAAATACATTTTATAGTTAACAAAAATGCATCAAATTCATGTCTTGGGCTTTGAGATAATGCTCTTGGTTTTTTTCCCAACGATCTTGGTGCATAAATAACGATTTTGACATGTTTTGATCAAAATCCATGTGGTCCATAAAAATAGATCAAATTCATGTTTAGATCATTGAGATAATGCTCTTGTCTTTTTCCCAACGATCTTGGTGCATAAATAACGATTTTGACATGTTTTGATCAAAATCCACGTGGGCGCCAAAAATGCATCAAATTCATGTCTTGGGCATTGAGATAATGCGCGTAGTCTTTTTCCCAACGATCTTGGTGCATAATTAACGATTTTGACATATTTTGATCAAAATCCATGTGGCCTCAGAAAAATAATTTAACATTTTTGAATCACACACATGCGGTTATCAAACGTGCACGTTATCAACTCTTTCAGCATCAAGATAATGCGTTTGAAAGCTTTTACAACTCTAAATTCATGTGTAAAGAATAATTTTGGGTACATTTTGCTCTAAAACTTTTGACCGAGACCACAGAGAAGAGTTATATTGAATTGTTACACATCTAAGAGTCATAGGGAATAATCTAGCGAAAGTCCGAACTCGATACATGACCTAGGGAATGAAATATGTTAATTTTTATTATATTGAGTTCGCAGTTTTTCCTGTTCCCGATTCACTCGAAGTCGTATAACTTTTGTTCCTGTTGAACCAGCTTCCTGAAAATCAATAGCGTCCGTTCTTAATGTCCAACGTACCCGTATACCAAATTTCAACACAATCGGCCACTTTTAAAAAGAGTTAGAGCGCACACGGACGGACGGACGGACGGACGGACGGACGGACGGACGACAATACAAAACTATAAAGGATCTGAGGATCCTTAATAACCAATAATGCGGCTTGAATAAGTTTACAAAATGCAAAATTGTGAATGTAACAATCTAATGCTTATTACATCTGCCGAAAATGCAAATATTTATTTATGGAATATATTGTCCAACGCAAACTGTTTACCATAACCAATGGGGTGGTTCCTACTCGTACCTTTAGGACGATTAATACACTGCAATTTTAAAGCCATAGCCAAACTACATTTCATTATTCACCTAAAATTGCGCGATTTATTGTTCAAATTCCAGGCAGTGTTTAATATTGGATTTGGAACAAACTTTCATTCCAATTTCCAATTAAAAAAAATTAAATTTGTGACCTTGACTAAGCTAATTTGAGTAATCAAACTTTCATTGAGTACCTACTTTTCGGTCTGAAACGCGAACATCACAAAGTGAGGACGCATACCCAATTTACCCTACACAAAGATTTTTTTTAGCAACGCTTTGTTATGAAATATGAGTTGGGGTATAAATGAATGAATGTGTAGGAAATTGAATTTACAAATTACAATCACTCCCCGTGTTTAAAGTTCGTTTTAATCAGTCGACCGATCTTTCTGAATACGCCGATTTAAATGCTGTATGAGCATTAGTGTAAATGCTAGTCCGTCATACACATGTATAAAGCGGGGGGAGGTTAACACCCCTTATCAGAACAAATTCGATTAGCAGAAACAGCATTAAAACAATCCTGTTTAAAACAGCCGGCCTAAATCTGCTATGAATGGTTAAGCTCCGATTCCAAAACGAATGGAAAATCTCTACTAATGCCAACCTTTCACGAATTGTAACTGTTTCAATGTTCATCAATTAATTAGTAAATAATTGCGACTTTCCTTTGATCTAATCTAGATTATGCTTCAAGTTTGAAGGTGCCTACTATTGCCGCTTTATAATTATGAAATTGAAATAAAGGAGGATCAAATCGATTCTGCTAAATTTCGGAAGCGGCTTAAAATAAAGATTAGAGTATTACAGATATTAAATTCTATTTCGTTCCGTCGTCGACGAAAATGAGCAATAAATTGGACGATCGAGTGTGAAGTAAAAGGTACAACAATCAGATCGCAAACGCTTCCTCCATGTAATTATATCCTGTGTAAAATTGGATGTAGGGTGTTGTCTTAGCGACCGATTGGGGTAACGGTCGAGCTCTATTTCACAAACAAGATGGCCTTTTATTGCATGAAATACTCTTAATATTTAGAAATTTTAATTATGTTGCCGAAATAATTAGATTTTAAATTTCTTTAATTTAAAAATCCTTCCCTAAACTAACTTACAGTCAAGCAGAAAATGTCTAAATAATTACATTTTCATGCTCCGCATAAGTTCGTCTCGAAAAAAGATATTCTTCTTATTTAAATAAAATAAACACTTTTTCACAATGGCTGTTGAACTTTTTGGTAATTTCTCCCTCTGCATTTTCGAAAAAAACAAGCAACTCACACCTTTTTGTGTGATTGCGTCAACTTTCAGCTTGGGGAGATAAACGAGAGTTTCTACTATAATTGGTATAATAACAGTAAATTTTTAAAATAAAACGGAGTCGTTAGTAAAAACCAGCAAGTTGAAAAGCTTCGTATATATGCGAAGTCTCCGCTTCTTCCTTATTTTAATTTAAGAGGAAAGCTTAAGAGGGTTGGTGCATTGAATGGAGTGTGCCTAGAGCTCATTAATTTCCTCGGTTTTCAATACCTAGTATTGTATTCGTACTGATCAGACTAAAAATTGAGTAGAAAAAAATAAAAGAGCGCAAAATCTAAGAAATACTGCGGAGAACATAAAAATATCGACTATAACAAGACTTGAACTTTCATTAACTCTTTTAACGTAAAGTCGTACTTCGAAAAATATTAATTAGGAGATTTGCGTCAAATTTAGACATCATTCATAAGGATCGTTATGCGAAATTGGGGGAATTTCTTGTATTGCTATTTTCCAAAGTAAGATAAGGTAGAAATCGGTACTGTAACAGCTTTTAAAATAAAGTTGGCCCGCGTTGATATAAATAATCTTACGTTTAGATGATTTTGGAAAACAAGACACTCAAAAACATTCCTACATCTCAAAAAAGTTGAAAAAAAGAAATTCTTATGAGATGATGAATGTATAATAGTTACGCAAGAACTGAATCGTCTCTTTACCAGCGCTATAGTTTTCAAGATTGCAATGCTAAACTCACCATATGTAGTAAGTACATGTACTCTCCTACTCGCAGCTTATATTGAATGCCATAATTTTCTTCACTAAGTACGATAGAATTTGTTTTTGGACGCCACGCAGGTGTAGGTTTTTTGAATTGTTGTTACTTATCAAGTAAAGACACTGGTTCTAAAGATAACAGATTTGCAACTATTGCATTATACAATACTTTTTGAAGTCTAGGATGGATTGCTTTTTGAAAACTAAAATGTAAAATCTAATTTCGTAACACTGTACAGCTTTTTTTTTAGTTCTTCCTAGGTAAATCTGTCTCCCGTTGTATTCCCGTTTATTTTCGCTATCACAGTTTCAGTTGGTTTTGGGAATAGCTGTTTCTCAATTACATTTGCATGTCGTCGCTGGGATTAATTTTTGGCGTTTGCCCGTACTTTTTTGTAGCAGTTACATAGTCCTTGCCCCAAATATCCTCATCTATTTCTTTGCAGACCTTCAACCATGATTTTCGTTTGGCCTTAAGAATAATCTTTTTTAACTTTTCTTTTTCTACCTTATACCGTTCGACTGCTTGGTTTCTTTCCGCTTCCAGTGTGTTTCCTTTTGCATTTATTCTTGTTCTGACTCTTCTTGCTTTAATGCCGATATTCCTTTGTATAGCAATTTCCTCGTTCCACCAATATACAGGACATCGTTGCGCCCGCTTCCTTGTTTGAAACGATTCATTAAGAGCGGCTGTAGTGCTTTATTCAGGCTTTCTGGTTTTACATCGTTATGGCACAGATTAAATACAACAGATAGCCAACTGAATGCATTTTTCCCAAATGCAGCCCCAATACTACACTGATGCCCTGGTAGCCTATTATTAGGATTGTATCATGTTAAATTAATTCACTTGAGCGTCTGTGCTAAAAGTATTACGTTCTTTTTCTCCAATACGAGGTGGCACTATGGCAGTTTTACAAAAAAGGTTTCTGTTTCCTTAAAGTCAGCCATAACGCAAAGGGAATTATATACAGTGAATCACTTACGGTATCATATTACCTAGAATACATGCTACAGTCGCTTTTGATGAAGAATTAACCTTCAGTTTCTTTTTTTAATTACTATATAAATAAAGGTAGCTTTGTCAGGATATTACGAAAGTAATTTATTAGCCGATTTTGACGCTTGAACTGTCGGTTTTAATTAAATTAACTGTCAGTCGATTTTCGTACAATTCGGGCATTTATGCCTAAATATTTCCGTAAAAAAAGTAGTTTGTACAAAAGCACAAGACCAAGTATTTCCAATTTTGAACCATAACAAATTAATTTTCGTTGCTCTGCTCCCTATTTCACTGTCACTACATTGTCTAGTTTTTCGATTATTGCAATAAAAATGCAAATAGTTTCAATGAAGAATTTATTTGCACTGTCTCCGAACTGCATCTTTGTAATCATAACTTTTAATTCCTTCACAGATTTTATATTCTATATTTATTCTCTATCTATTGACTATTATACCTTGATTTCCACGATAAAAATCGTATCTGTGGATGAACTGTGGTATTTCCAAATATGTATAGGGACCTACCTACTAACCTACTTCTTGTTGTTAAAAATTTAATTCGACCATAATTACAAATTACAAACATTTATAATTTTGGTATAAGTATCTAAAAAATGGAGTGCGTGCTCTTGACAAATTTCGTTTTCTTGATATAAGTATCTTGCACTTCAAAACCCATTCTATTTCTATTAAACACAGCTATACTACAGCAGGACCGCCGATAAGGGGGGCAAACCGGGTCCTGGAGCCCGTATGCAAAATTACGTCACATCGGCAGAAGGCGAGCGTTCATTTAGTCTACTACACTACTTTCTACAACACTACAGTACAAAATCTTTTACGATCGACTACGCTGAATTTTTCCGCGGGTGAAATCACGGAGGTTGAAAGGGGTGGAAACTGGTATTTTGCAATTTGTTGAATAAAGTTGGATGAAAGACATTTTCAGTAGGTTGGTCTTGTTCTACATTTTTATGTGGCACCGCTTCTTAAACGCATCGTACTGATGCTCATATAGTTTTTTGAACTTCCGTAGTATCAATTCTTCACCTACTTCGGCTGCTCTTTTATGAATATCAATACACCTTTATCACTCATGACCAATGGATTTTTCATTCCTTTGAAAAAGAGGTGTTTTTTTTCAGAAATCGTGAGATCTCGGAAACGGTTCAACTTCACGGGCCCAAAAATTATCTCCTTTTTTATCATAAAAAAAGCTATGTTTCCTCCAAATTTCAAACCCCTACGACTTTTTATCGCAAAAATAATATTAAAAACGAAAAAAACAGTTTTTCCGGTTTTTCTAGGAAATTTTGAGGTACTTATATGTGAAAATAGTGCAGATGCAAAAGTTGCTCATTTTAATCTCTATAACTTTTACATTGAACATTTTCGTCTAAAATTAATAGTTTTGCCACAATCTGCAAAACACCACTTTCCACCCCTTTCCACCCCCGGGATTTCATAGTCATAGTATGATTGACAAACAGAACACCGGACAGACGGTAACAATAGTTTTCTAGCTAGGGCTAGGAGAAAATGTTCTCTTGAACTCAGATTACATTGTAATGTAATCGTCATCAATGTAATGTAATCTGTGTATGGAGCAGTTTCGTGTTACAAAAGAAAGCATTACGCGCGTGTTTACTCAAACACCTGCCTCCGTATTGCATAGTACAAAATCTGGCTAATTTTGCAATAGCATTTGTTTCCTTTTTTACTAATTAAGTAGTTAGTTCGTACTTTGCAAAAAAAAATATAAAACACAAACGAAAAAAACGTAATTTAGAATGGGAATTCAAGTTCAAGTTTAATCGCAAACTAGATTTTGATGTCGTGTGCGAAAACAAACCCGCCAGCATTATATATCGTATATTTATATACCGCAGAAGCGAGTAAATAAAAATTCCTTGCGGGTTTGTAACCCTACTGTGTGTCATCTATAGTCGAATAAATAAAGTTTGTAAATTTAGTTGAACTGAATTAGAATGGCGTTATTTTATTTTGCAAATAGAGGGCGCGTTTAAGGATACCAAGGTATTTAAATTAAGGATATATAATATAATATAATATTTTATCCTTAATTTTGTTACAAATAAAATGCATTGAGGTGAGCTATCTGTTGTATTTAATCTGTGGTTATGGTGTCCTACTTCAAGCCTTAAGTAGTACGTATAATATAATATAATATAATATAATACAATATAATATAATATAATATAATATAATATAATATAAATATAATATAATATAATATAATATAATATAATATAATATAATATAATATAATATAATATAATATAATATAATATAAATATAATATAATATAATTAATATAATATAATATAATATAATATAATATAATATAATATAATATAATATAATATAATATAATATAATATAATATAATATAATATAATATAATATTACATAATATGTTTAAGGTAGGATAAACCCATGACCACGACACAAGAGGAAAACGCAATCTCGCAATTCGTACACACTACCACCCATTTTATAAAAAATTCTCCATTTCAGATAGCTTTCGACTTATGTAATCCTTTTAAAACACCTTCTAGAGTTAGGATTTATAGAAAAATATCTATACGTAACAATTTATAGCATCACTGTTGAACTTATAATGTGCACGAATTACTTGGTTTTGAGTTATAATTTACAATTTTTTTATGCATATTTTGCATATTTTGAGATTTTATGCATTTTTTAAAAGGTTCAGCATTTTTCGTGCTTTTTTAAACATATACCTAATTTTTCCTATCTGTTTGTTGGTATTTAACCTAAATTTATGCCGACGGCGACGTCAGAGATTGATGCTGCTTGTTACTATGCAGACAATATTCAACATTTTTCCAAACTTGTGATGGAATTTTCCGCAACTTCCTCAGTAGCAGTGAGTGAATGTCAAACTATTATAAAAAATAAAAAGCTTAAACAAGATTTGGCTTATTTCAAAACAAACTTTGCATTCATTAGTAAAAGTATAAAAAATCTGGAATCTCAAAATTTGACACTAGTTGAGGGAATAGAAATTATAGAAGAATTTGAAAATAAAATGTTAAATGTGCGAGGCTCGATTGGCGAATTAATTAATAATAAATTAAAGGAAGTACTACAAAAAATGAGGGATTTTCTACGCTAAGAAAAATAGCAAGGATAATGAAAGGGGAACATGTTGAAGTTTACATTGATCCTCATTTGATTTCTTTATTAAAACATGCGCCAATAACAAGTGTAGACGTTGAAAGAAGGTTTTCACACCATAAACAGATTTTAAGTGAAAAAAGAACCAAATTTACTATGGACAATCTGTAAAAACATATAATTATTAGTTTTTTTTTAAAGTGAAGATTAACTGCAATATTTGTTTATGTTTTCGTTCTTATTAATTATTTTAATACTTAGGCTTTTGTTTACAATTTTTGTATTTAGTACCTACAATTAATGTTTTTTTAAGACATATTTTTTGTTTAAATTATAGAATCAATTTATTTCGTTTTTAAATGTTAATTTTATGTACCTATGCTTATCTATGCAAATATAAAAATATTAAACGTGAATATAGTACAAAACCGCTTACAATTACTTTTCTGAATGCATATATAAAGCATATTTTGCTTTAAAGTATATGTATGTTGAACATATTTTGCATGATTTTTAAGCATAAATATGCGCATATTTTGTGTTTTTTTGCACATATAAATCCTAACTCTATTCATAAGCCCCAACCAGAATCAATTCAAAAGTAAAAAAATTAAACCAAAAGAAACAAGGCAAGTTTTGAGTGAAAATCAAGGTGAAAATAGCATATTTCGAGAAATGCGACCGAAAGCAAAAGATACACGTACTTTTTGCTTTCCATTTAGCCCATTAGTTACTAAATGATTATCGTAACATAAACAAAGGATACGTTATGGTATATTACATAAGAGCCTTGAAACGATACCAATAAAGGTAGTCCACATAGTTTTTCAATTTTGATATCCTTTTTTGTCTGTAAGAATATTAGAAAACGATTTTCACATTCTCGGCCGACTTCGATTACGCTTGTCCGTTTTAACATATTTCAATTAGGAATGGGGCAATCGCACAATCACAAGAAATTCTCTTTTAGCATTGGAAATGCTTATGTTTTCTATGGGTATGAATTTACCAGGTTTACCGAGTAGAAAAGAAGACAGTGTTGATTGTACCGTACTCGACTGCAATCGGTAGATTCAGGAAAAGTCGCGGATACTGTCGATACGGTACTTACTTAACAGTGCGCAGAGGTTTTGTTAATTCGAATTGAAAATTATCGCCCGTGATAGTATTACAAGTATGTTACGCCGCTTATTATTCGGAAAGTTTATTTTCCGTGTGAATAAGGGTTATTTATGGCTTTATAGGTTATACGATTATCATTTCCAATGTCTCCGATGGTTGTAACGAATACGATAACTAATGGTCCACACACAAGTTTGCTTTACCATGTTCGCCGAAGATTAGGAGATACCACAAAAATGAATATTCGTATGAAAAACAGGCGAAAAATGTCGGTTTTCCCGGTAATTAGTGGGGGTATAAAAAATTCCCGCACTTTTAAGAAATGTTGAACTGTATACGTTTTTCGCTTGAGTATGCCTTTTAGCCTCATATTTGGTGTTATAAAAGATATAGATTTAAAATTTTGAAATGTCATCAAGGAACTAGGTGGAAAAATTAATAGTATATGAGATACCACCCCAATGTGATATTCGCCGCGCTCAGCAACCCCCGGATTAAAATTCAAATGACACCCTGTATTATTTAGCATGTTTATGCAAAAGAATGACTTAGTTACATAATAAACTTTGTAAAATTTTTACAGCTAAAGGTTCAGATACTAGATGTTAAGAGAAAAAACTGCTGCATGCAGCAGGTTGCTTACAATTTATACACGCTGTATAGTTGACTTGTGTAGCAGGGGTTAGATTACAAGATAGGCAAGTCCCTGAACGTTTTATTGAAATTTTGACTGTAATTTTCTACACTTTAATATATGTTAAATTAATCGTTAATTATTTACTGGTTCCACTGAAGAGGGACAGTGAAAGGCGTCCGAAATATCTGGTCTGTATCAAATAAAAAAAGCTACTGAACGAAGTGGCCTACACACCCTACTAACTTTCAGCTCTATCCCAAAGAAGGCCGAAAAACTAGACTCATCAAATTATTATTAACATTAACACTTGTGCTAAATTCAGTTCAACTTTAGAGCAATAGTTTCGGCAATAATGAACAGAAACCCATTACATTTTGAGTGATTTCCTTGGTTTCGGTACTTATTTTTCGATACTCCAATGATCCTAACAACCTATATTTCGAAAAAAGAATAGTAATTTAATGTATGACGAGACGTTTAAAAAAGCAATCCTGTAACTAACCGTGTAACTTTCAGGAAATTACAAACTAATCTCCAGTGCAGGCGTAAAAATTCTTTCACTTTTCCTTAAAAATCATCCACACGCGTTTAATATTTCGCTAATGCTATTATCGAAATCTACAAAATTTAATTCAATAATATTTTTCCCGAGATCTCCCCCAAGTCCGTGCCATTGAAAACCCAACGGAGCGTCCATGCACGGAACCGCTTAAAGCCGGTTTCACGGCTTACTTACTTAAACGTGTAATTTTGCATTCGGTGCAGTCTATGTAAGCGTAAGTAAGGTTTTCTAGTTAAGTGGTCCACAAAATTCGGTAAGTATAAAGGATGGAAAATCAGGTCGAAGCCTTGCAGTTGATGACTAGAGTTCACCACGTCCAGAACGGTCACCTTCGGGGATGGTTTCGTTAAAAGTGATTACGAACGTAACGCAGGGAATTGCGAAACATGTTAGTGTGAAAAGTTCTAGTGCAAATTTCTCTTGAAATCGTTATGAATGTCGAGAGTATTTAAACACAAGATCAACGCCACTGTAACGTAAATACTAAAATAACAGTAACTTTTGGTGACAGTAGAGTAAATTAAAAATTCAAACTGGGTTATTGTAATCGTCACCCAATGTAATGTAGTGGAATTGACCGACCTTATCTCCACGTGTTGTAGTATTTTAGTTACCAAAAAGCTCTGATTTTTAATCAGCAAGATTTCAGATTTGTTGTATTAACCACAATACGTGTCTGTACATAAATAAAATTTTGCAGATGTATATTATTTATTTGTTGCAAGTTTGTCTCATACCTAAAAAACGCACATTTGCCGAAAGCTATGCTGAAAACGTTGGTAAGTAAACTGCACCTCCTTGTAATACCTGAATTAAGTTTCAACAATTTTTACTCATACGATAATTTTTAGTTTCCAAATACATCGACATTTTTATTTTACAACACTTCATTGTCACGGTAGCTAATGCATTATCCATACCGGCAGCTTTTATAGATAGGTAAAAAATTTAATTTTTCTAAGCGCCCTGTAAATTGTTTTTGTTTATTTGGTTATTATACCTTTACCATTGAATTTATAATAGTTATAAATTCAATGTCTTTACCTTCCATCAAATAATCGATAACCGTTGGATCGGGATTTTTGTCGTTTCCTGCATATAGCAAATGTTGGGTACAGAGTGCGGAATAAAATTATTTTTTGTATGCTTGATGATGGAAAACTTTCGATTTTTTTGGACGAGATTAATAAAGTAACGTGCCATTTTACTAATTATTTAGTAACATTTTAGTTATTAGCATGAAGATTCTATTACAGTACACTTGCGTTCACGGTAATTCAGTATGACATTTATGTGTTTTCATAATGATGACGTCATAATTAATTATGGCTGTAATTTGCACATAGGTATCTATGTAATTAAGCAGAATTTTTGCAATGTTTTGCTATATTTCGTACAAGATAAAACTTAATTATAGTCTGTCCTAGAATTAGAGAGTGTAATAAGTCACTCGGGTACCAAATAGTATTACTATTCCAGGGTGGTCACATTATTTTGGCGGTTTGGTAAAGTGAGAAGTCAGAGAATTAACATCCTGTCTAAGATAAAAGTGTTTATACTATTGAGCCGTGCAGATAGCATCAGCTGTATACAGGGTTGCTATTAAAGATGGAACCAAAGCTCTCACGCTCAAACACTTTGGGATATAGACATGAAAATTGAAATGCTTCCATATGCAATTATTTCTTATATTTTGAGGTTAAAAATTTTTTAGACTTTGTTTTTGAGTGTCGCCATCTTCAATTGTTTTGAATGACAACATAGGTCAAGTGATACGTCACTGGAAAGCTTAGTTTTTCCTTTTGCTTACTACCTTAAACATGTATGGTATTACATTAGAAAAACTGGAGAATAAATAGAAAAACCTTAGCCATACGTTTTTCTAGCTAATTTAAATTTATATATAGATACCTACCTTTAAATTAACAAAACGTAAAAAGCAATGAGCAACTGTTTAATAAGTTACAAAAACACAATAGACGTGGTTTGTTTCCTTACAACTATTCTATCACGTGGGAAATACATCTTAATTTTGTGAAACATGGACCATTTGACGGAGTTTTTCTTCATTATTCTTTAATGTAACACA
Organism: Photinus pyralis; assembly: GCF_008802855.1. Lineage (NCBI taxonomy): Eukaryota > Metazoa > Arthropoda > Insecta > Coleoptera > Lampyridae > Photinus > Photinus pyralis. The sequence continues at coordinate 29,361,385 of NW_022170511.1, forward strand.
ATTCATGATTAGCGTAATAAAAAAGAAAAAAATAAGCTTTATATTGACAGATCACATGACCTACGTTGCCATTAAAAAAATTCAAGATGACCCAAAATGTTACCAAAAGTTTCTTTAAAGACCCCACAATGCGTTCCCAGAAACCTCCCCACCAATTTGCTGTTGGAGGATTAAACCGCAACTCGATCCGCTCGGGCGAACTTAATAATTCCGTTTCAATCCACGTCTGTAAACACATTGTCCGTACCAACAAAGTTTGTCCCGTTGGCACTAAATATTGTCTTTGATCTGCCTCGTCTAGCGATGAATCGACGCAATGCCTGTATAAACGTTGCCACGGATAGTACGCAGTTCAAAACGTACCCTGCAATAAATAGCACACGTAAATAAGCAAACTCACGTTTTTCTCCCATCTTACAACGGTCCTGCAAAATCGATCCCAACTACTTCAACAGCCGTGGTTTCTCTAATTCTATCTAAAAAGGGAAAGGGGGAGCGTCTGCGTCAAATGATTTACTATCATATCACATTTCTTCATGATTGACTTAACAGTTCTTCGTCCACCCCGGCAGGTATCGAAATAGTTCACTATCTTTTCTTGCACTCACCCTTGATCTTATTAGTCTCCCTTTATCTAACAAAGAATCTATAGTTTTCCCGTCCTCTAATCCTCCAAAAAATGCATTTTGAATCAATTTAAACACAAATGTCTCGGCTCCATCAATCTCCTTTCATGAAAGTTCCCCATCGTACTTTTTCTTTAAGAATCGCATTATCTAAGTAAGCATACGAATGGTCTCTAATTTATTCTTCGTTGAAATCAAAATTTTATTGAGACCACAAGTTTACACACCTTGTAGCCATCCAGGCCCTCCCTCCATTTTGATTTATTGTTTGGGCGAACATTTTATCGATGGAAGATCAGCAGGATTCAACGTACCAGGGACATGTCGGCATTCATCCGCCCCTGTAGCATTTATTTTTAGCGCATTTTTGAAAAAAAAAATACGCTATTATATTCGTTATGGCTGGCGGGCCGGCTGTCCGGCTGAGATCTCAGCAACTACAATAGCTAGAGACTTCAAATTTTCACTAAAAGCTTTCTGCTATAGTGTCTATTTTAGCTAGATTACTTGTGAGATCGATAATTTAAGAAAATAATTTCGATATAGTTTTCGGAGGTGCTATAATTTTACCGTTAGATAGCGCTACCAGTATAAAATCTTAATTATTTACTTTGTGATTTATTTTACAAAATAAAGACGTACCCTCAACTGAAATTAAATAAAATTAATTATTTAACGCAGACAAAATTACTCGTGAGATCAATAATTTTAAACTTCATTAATGAAATACTGACCTGTATTACCAAAAATGCGATTTAATCATGCATATGCTGATTTACAACTTGTTTATTTCACTTTGTTATGGACGAAAGTACCACAATTTTCATCTTTACCTGTCCAAGACAACACTGTGGAAGAGTATATCCAAAAAGTACATTTTAATTCTATTCCACGGACCACGTCCTTGCTTCACTGGACCCCAGTCGAATTCCTATCACCGCAGCTAGCAATTCTAAGTTTGAAATTGTGACTAACTTCACTGGAGACACGTGACTTTTAGCTGCTACTAGATTTATATGAACTCCAGGATGACCTCCAACCGACCGTACACATCTTGAAAGAAACCACTGCCGCAGATGCCATCTTGCTTGCGACACAGAAAATGTGTAGATGCGACTCATTTGGCTTCCAACCCGATCGGCAATTATCGAGGTATTGTTATTATATTATTTCAAATCTATAAATGGGTGATTCTTTTACATCCATCATGTGCGGAATAAATATTCTATCTCTTGGTCGCTGAGTCATCACTCCTTCTTCCAGGTCCTTTGCAATAACAATTTTTGAGTCAGCGTAGCAGGACAAGTGAATTACGCTGGATCGAATATCTTCTGGGTCACGGAGATTATGATACGTTTGCTGATGGGTTTTTCAGGGGATAAATAATCATCGCAGCTGTAAACTTTATTGACGCTCAAGGTATCGCTATTAGTGTCTCAATTAAGGCCAAGTAGCCGCGTGCATTTTGGTGATTCGTCTAGAGCCAGATTAACACAAAAAGGTCCTACCATCTTAGGTGAAAGCTGGCTTCGTACTGGAGTCTCAAGTTTGATTTTCAACATTCCTTAGGCAACTATTTACGTAGAAACTTTTCCGCAAAGTGACTACAGTAGATCGAATTTCCTGTATTGCATTTTCCCAAAATAATAGATGCCAGGTGGTAATCTAGCAGGGTTACTGCTAACGCTAACAGCTACTCGTCCATGGTAATAGACTACCTCCTCACCTCACCTATGAGGTTCCTGAGAGGTGTGGTCTTCTCTGATTTTTATTTAAACTTTTTATTTTGATTATTTTTTTTGTTTTATTTTGGAGTACATTTTTTATAAATTCAATTGTTTATAATTTTTAACGGCCTATTAATTACTGAGGACCTTTGGACCTTTTAACACAAAAGAAGTTTAACTTTAGGCGTATGTTAGTACATTTCATGATTAGTGCCACTGCAAAGTCACAGCCTTCTAAGTTTTATGATAACTGCGATATTCAATTTTTACTGGACATCTACTTTTTGAAAAAACGACGAATTGCAGCTAAACTACTCATTTTAGATATCATGTGCAATACATAAAGTCACACTATTGACCAAGGAATCGAAATATGTAATAATATACAGGGGGTTCCATTTAAAAAATGCAACTTTGATATAAATCACCCTGTATAACAATTGCAATTTCGGTGAAATTATTTTTAGGTTGTAGCCTTAAGGGTCCTCCAACATTCCCCCACAATGAATTTTAAATTTGCGCGTTAATAAAGTCACAATCGTCCACCCGCACATAAATGGCCCACCCTGTATATATAAAAAACAGGACAATTTGTTGCCAAGTTATGTAGCAAATAGCGACATTGCATATAATGTTATATATGTATGTGTAATTTATTATAAAGTAGGTACCTACTTTGCCACGTTGGCCACATTCTAACTACACCCTGAAATGGCAAAACTTAAGCAAACAAATTTCACAGAAGTTCACCCCATTCTTAACGTTTTAGAGCGATAAATCATCCTAGTACCTACAAGTGAAATTATTTGCAAAACAAAATAAATTACGGCTTAATTTTGAGAAATTTGTAACCGGCTCGAAACAAAACTATTAATCACTCGCAAAGTTACGAACGTAACTACCGCACACTCTATACAAGTCATATACAAAGCTGAAAGCCTTTTAAGGTTTTGCATTTTAAGTACATTCATCTTTGCAAATCATCGGTGATTCATAATTCATCTTTCTAGCAAAACGGATCCTTGTTCAATATTTTTCGGCAATATCGAGCGTGTTATATTCGTTTAGAGCCCTTCAATCTTGAATAAATACGGAACTAATTCGATTTGCATGCAAATTTTCATTTTAAGTTATTTACAAACGATCAGAGCTGACGTTTGACTAATTTATGCTGTTTTATCCTTACGTCAATGCCCTATAGTATAATTTATTGTACAATTTTTTCCACATTACCTACTCGAAATATTTTACGTTCTTCATTTTTGCCATTACGCGCGTAGGATGACTGGTTTTCCGCAAGAGAGTAATTATTAGAATTGGATCCAGCGAAAGTGACGTTTTCAATTTTCTCGGGAAATACTTTATGGTTTTTTTTCAGAATCAATAACGGTAGATTTCTTGTACAAAACTCTATTGCTTTTGTTACAGAAAATGTGCATAATTCACTTTGCTGAAAGCTCGAAAAGGGCGATTGAAGTACCTGCGAAATAATAAACAAAATTTGTAATCTCCCTGAGATTGACGCGAGAAGAAAATGAAACGTAACGTGATTTACAATCTATTACAAGTTTTGTTGCAGAATAAACTCCAATATAAAGTTCAATTTTAGGAATATATGCTTCAAGCTCATCCCCTAGTTTAAAACATCAATAAAAATGAGCACGCCCCTATTTTAGGAATGATTGAAAAACCACCCTGAGGCAGGTGAGATAACAGGGCGAAATCCCCCTTTATAAGGGGAAGATGAGTTGAGATATTTGTTCATTGTCATATACGCGCATGAAACCAGTGCGGTAAACCAGAATGCGGCCGTTTAAAATGCGTTTGGTACCCGTTCGTGGCCATTGTTAGCTTTACACCACAATGGCCGCCTTATAAATATACGTTGGAAGACACAACTGAAAAATTTTAGCCTCGCGCCACCCAATATAACTCTTAGTTATTTATTACGATTTGCTTAAGTCAGACGAAAGAAAAATTGGATTTATGTCTTCCGAAAGTCGTAACAATCAAGGTTGTGGTAATTCTGCTTGAAGTAGTTTTGAACAAACGTCTAGTTTCGTAGGTATGGAAAATAAGTCTACGGAAAGTTCGATACATTTTTATAAACATAATAAATTTTCGAAACGAGAAACTTTCGGAACGACGATACAACATTAATTTCGAACAAAAAAGTTAATTCCGCGCAAAGTGTAGCTTCTGATCTATAGACTCACGTCTACAAAATAATCCTGGCAAGCAAGAGATTAAATGGATAGATGCCAGTAATATCGTTTCTTTGACTATTGAAGATTGTGTGTTGGGTAGGTACATCGCAGCCTTTAGTATACTTAATTCCTATAGTAATTACTTTTATTGTACTTTGTTAATTCGGTTAATCCCACCTGTGAAAAGGGATTACCAGTGCTACAGTAAAAGAAAAGATAATAGTTACATTTCAGAAAATTGAATCCAGAAACTTTTACTTTTCGTAATGGAGGTATAACAAAAGTAATTAGTAAAACGGAGAGTAACAAACAGCTTCAGCTTACCTTGAAATTAACGAAGCGGTAGCAAAACAAATTCGCTAAAAGTCAATTCCAATGAATATGATGCGGTCATTTAATGCCAAAGGCAAACAGATTTAAATACGGTTAAAACACCAAAAAGAAAAGCTCATGATTTAAATAGAAAACGTAGCTGCGAAGAAGCAAAAGTAAAAAGACACTATTTCATAGTGAGTTTGCTATATGTATATCTAAACGTCCATTTGAGTAGGGGCAAATGGCCAATGTGTGGTTGGTACCACATGGAGTTTGAGTCAAAAAAGCTATCAATCAACCAAGTCCAGTTTGTCCCTCTTGATGGTCCGCTTTCATGCCTGATCGCCGATCCTTTATCGACTTGATTGCCCCTTGATTTCGCTCTAGAAAATCCGCTACAATAAAATAAAAGAAAAAATGGTAGTTTATGGCTCATTCATTGGTTCAGTTCAGAGTTTCAACAAATTTCAAAGGCCAAAAATCGAAATCCTCACTTCAATTCAGAGCTTCCACGTTAACTTCTACCACTTTAACCTGAATACTAAATAAATTAAGTAAACATAAAACACTTTACGGTGAGTAGGTAATACCGAAAGTGAATCAAAAGCAGTAAAAGAGGTTGAAGAGTGCGCGAGGAAAGGAAATGCTGCTGAAGAAAGGGAAAAAAGAGAGGTAGTTGACAGAAGTAAAACGATCGCGCCAGCTAAAAAGAAGGTTCAATTAAATCAAAAAAATATGTTTATGCAAAAGAATATACTTTAATCTTGTGTATTATTTTTATTTAAAGCTTTTTAATAATAATTTTATTTATGTTGGAACCCTTACAACCGAAAAAAATTGGAACAGGGATCGAAACCGAAAATTACTGAAACCACAGAATCGGAACCGGTACCGGAACCCTTAAAAAATAATTCTACCTGACTAGTGCAGAACCAGAACCTATATTTCAATTGGATTACAACCATACTCTCCTTCATCCTATTCAGAATTGCATAAACTCTCAGTTCCTTTCTTACGATATTAATTTGACTGTTAGTTTTTCTTTTTAGTTACGCCTCTAAAATATTTCATTTTCATAGGCTGAATCTTGTTTTCGGTGCCGCATTCAATTTCCAGGTCTCACTTCTGAACAGACGTATTAGTCGATAGATTGCCTTGTGTATCTTATTTTTTGTTTCTTTGCCCATTTTGTTTTCTCCACAGGACGTTTTCAATTAGTGAATGGTGATTCTGATGATTCTAAAACCACTCAACACTCGTAAGTAGGTATTTAGGAATTTAGGTATATACATTTACTTTTTGCAATATAACCCACTCAAAGGAACAAAAATGTATCACCATCACCCAGAACTTCAGAGTTACTAATTATTGAAGCAAATCATACCGTCAGATTATCGCCGAAGCCGACTTACCCTATACTTACAGTTGGCAACTTTTGGAAAAAATTACACGCGGTAGTTTTGAAAGTCTGCAATAGTCGACTTGATATGGATCACGCCAATGAACTCCTACGTTGTGTAATTAATTCTGATATGTGTTGGGATGTTAGATCTAATCGGGAAAAGTATTGAATAAAACGCAGAATTTTATATTTATGTAAGAAAAAACAAGAACACACAAATAGAACATCTCAAATTGTACTATAAAAATCAGGTAATCGAATCAAATTCAGTTAAACACATTCATAAAAACAAAACATATGAGACATCATAAATGCAAGTGAACAGCATGTTAAATCAATCTTGTACAAAAACACATGTACGATCAATTGAGATAAAACTTATGAAATGATAAATTGCATGTACCTAGGAAAACATCAAAATGGCGTGGCTCTACTCCAGCTTCAGTTGCCATAAATTAAGATGAGAAGTACATGTGCAAATAATAAGTATTTAAGCAAAAGTAGACCACCGTACATACAAACACGCACATTAAAACCGAAGAGAAATTAATTAGAGGGCCCCTCCTTCTCGCATTGCTAGACCCAAGTTCTGCAGGCTAAACAAAATGAAGAACTAAACATATGCAGCAACAAATCGGACTGCATGCTGTTTTATTTTCCATAAATAGTTAGATCAAACAGACAGGCTGACATCATACCTAGCACTGGGCGATTACAGGTTTGAATAATCGATTATTAAAAGTTTTAGCTCTAACTTTGGCTACAAGGGTCCTGGGTTCGAATCCCAGGTTTGTGATTGTATAGTGGGTTGAGTGGGAAGATTAGCAAATTGCTAACATTCCGCCCACTATAAAATAAAGGCAATAAAAAAATTATATATAAATCTATTATAGTGATTAATCGATTAATCAAGTAACCGATAAATCGATTACATTTTGATTATAATCAATTAATCGATTTTTTTACCAATGCTAGCCTTCACCATTCATATTCCCAATAACTTAACACTAGTAACGACATAATGAAATCAGTGATCTTTTGCATTACCGCGTACTACGATCTTTGCATATATATGAGCCTTTAATTAGGTTAAGCTTTCAATTTTGGCGTTTGACTAATATGAACCAACCTTGAACAAGCTATTACTTGGTTAGTATTCGGTGTAGCTACACCCCCCCTAAATTTAAAGTTTTGAATGAATGCACCAAAGTATAGAAGATTTAAATACCTTTGACATTTCCTTCATATATGCTAGCATTATGGATGCATTTAAGACTGTATTCGTAAGTAACTTCCTATTCATCCATGGAAACAACTTTTCATATTCTTTATAATAGGCTTTACTGGAGTTGGATTTTGCACCTACCAACGTTTGTTTAGATTTTACAATAATCGATTTAATGGACGGTGTATTCTCTTTTACAACGGAAATCGTTTAATTCACAAAGACGATGATTTTTATAAGCAAACGTCAAGTGACATTTCCATGGCAATCGTGAAATTTACGAACACCCAGCCCACTTAATTAGACATGTATATTTGAGTATAACGTCAATATGACTTCATTGTATTTCCTATTTTTCAATTATACTGCAGGTATAATAAAAAATACTATAAGATTGATCTTTAAAGCACTTGCAACGTTAAAGGCACTCCGCTTTGCGTCGTGCCCTTAAACTCGTTGCGCGTGCTTTAAAGACTTGATTATACACTTGTATCTTAATATACTATTAAGAACCTGCTAAAATATTGCAAGTTATTTTTAAACGCAAAAAATTATTTCTGGGACGTAATCTACAAAAGTACCATGATAGGCGTAAGTACCTAGTTTAAGAAACCAGCGAAATATTGTGAATATGAGAGTAATATTAGACCAAACTAATTTCTCCGCTCTTTTCAGTAGCTCACTAATGTATGTCCTGTTTTTGAAGTACCTATACACGCTGTATAGCTAACACAAAACTCAATTACCTACTCGTACATATTTATTACTATACCATTGACTTTATAATTAATTAATATGTTATTACCGAATGAATCTTTTACACGCGCGTCTAAAGGTTTCAATTTCAATCGACACAGTACGTACAAAATAGAAAATATTGATCCTCCATGTCATAATTTCCACCTCTTCCACTTAATAAACTCAAATTGCAACTATTTTTGAATAGCGTCACGAAATCGTGCAATAATAACTGAAAACGTCTCCTTTTCACAATTCTTTTCCATCTCAAATAACATCTAAATTTGCTAATATAATCTGCCGTATAAAATCCAATGAAAATTCTACAGGGTATTAAAATCTCAATCTCACAGAATTGCATTGTGGTTTTACAACTGCCGCACCAGTCACTGCAGCTACCCCAAGATGTGAAGTGCATCATTTCATTGTGGAAATCCATTTCGGCGCATCTGCCTCGGTTATAACTTCCATTGTCTACCTCTTCTTCTTATTCTGCTTATCTCCGCTTCCGTCCCTCGATCATTTCCGCCGAATGCACTTGAAAACTGGTAAAGCCATACGGTTCTGTGTTGAGAAGGCCGATATTTATCTATTATCTCGAATTCGTATTGAACGTTATAATATTTTTGAGGCATTGTTAAAATTCGCATCACTTACGTCGTCACTCTATATATAACTTAAAGGATTCGCATTTTCCTTCGAAGAAGGTACTTGTAGTATTATAAGTTGTATTAATCCGAAACGATTTCGACTGAATACAGCTACCTACCCCTTTTAATGCGGAATAAATGTAAGTCTCTACTCAAACGGCGCGTATATAAACCATCATTCGTCTTGATGAAGTAAATTAAATAGTTAACTTATAATAAACTTTTTCCAGTCATCACACCTTACAGTACATGAACTGCTTTAAATTCTTTGAGTTTTTCCAAACCCTTCATCTGCTTCGGATTTTTATCGCTTTAATTATATTTTATTCAAATTCCTCGGATTCTTCGAATTTTGTTGTTTTTTCGGAAGTTTAAATTGCTTACGACTCTTCACTATTTCTACGTTGCTTCGAATTCTTAAGATCCATTACATCCTTTTTCCTTTCCTTTGACTTTTCTTCTCTTAGGTTTCTTTAGTTTCTTCACACTTTTGGTATACATCTGGGTTTTTGGATTCGTCTAACTAATCAGATCTGTCTGATTCTTCAGTTTCTTTGTTTTGGGTTCGTGCATGTCTTTTTTCATGTATTTTTAAATTTCCGATTCCTAGTCATAAAAGGTTGCGTAATTCAACGATCTTAAATTCTTTTTCTGAGGCCACATGTATTTTGATCAAAACATGCCAAAATCGTTATTCATGCACCAAGATCATTGAGAAATGGACCAAGAGCATTACCTCAATGCCCAAGGCATGAATTTGATTCATTTTTGGCGACTACATGTATTTTGATCAAAGATGTCAACACCATCTACGTTCCCAAATTAGCTTCGAGCCTACGACCTCAAACTATAAATACTTCACCCTACCACACATACCTATACACAATTTTAGATTTATTTCACAATCTTCTGTTTAATTAAACATTTCCGTTTCCTTTGCCTGTCCTTCCACAATTATTGGAGTTCAGTCTTCGTCCTGACTAAACCCTTTCACTCAGTCAGGCCTTCACAGGCTCACGTAACTGTAACTCCATTCTCAATTCCTGTGAGCCATAAGTGGCATAAGTACTACCTTCAGGATGAACCAGGTACTCCCGTTCCTTTCAACTCGCGCATTTGATTTTCTCTCTCAAATCTTCCACGACACAATCCTTCCGCCTTGGTCTTCCTCGCCGCTTTATCCCCTCCACCTGAATTCTGCTCACCATTCTTCCAACATATCCCCCTTCGATTCTCATTACATCACTATTGTGACCTTCGCTCCTGAACCTTTCTAGAGACTTCGCTCATGTCCCTGATCGTATCATTCTGAATCCTACTCTCCTAGCTTTCCCATCGTCCACCTCAACATTCTTATCTCAGACACCTCCAGTCTCTTTTCGTGGGAATTTTTATCGACTGCCATAAATCATGGCTGGCCACACTACAGTTCTAAATGCCCTTCCTATAATCTTTAAAACATCTCATTACCTACCTGAAGACTGTTTGTAGAATCTTTACGGATTCTTGAAAGATCCTCTGAAGAAATTCTAGAGACCCCCTGAAACGCCTCTAAAAGAGTCAATAAAACATATTAGAATCCTTGAAGGATCATAAGGGAATGTATTCATGTTTATATTCTGTGTATTCCGAGCATGAATGAGCCCCCATCTGACCATAACCGAGATCTAAGTCAGTGTGCGGAATTTCGAATCATGAAAACTAACCTTTCTAATAATTCAATTCAGGATATACCTACTCTTCAGATATTGTTAAAAGTGATATCAATTAATTAAATAATTCATTTTATTTTAAAGCAGATGTTAAATTGACATTTTAATGGCCTAATCCGCTTTTTAACCGTAATGGTAAATAAAGTTATTACTTTAACCGCACTGGTAGATAAAGTGAAACAGATGATTGTGCATTCTAACGACATCTGTCATTCTTATTTCAAATGGGACATCGAGCACGAAATAAAATGACGCTCACATACAATACTGTTTTTATGGCAACGAGCGCGACGTCCACATTACATTCAGAATTGCCAGAAGCTTTACCATGATTTATATAGCTCCTGCTGTCAAATAAAGTTTTGTATTATACATTATACACCACGATAAAGGGATAATAGCCCTATCCTTTACCATGTATCCCTCCATCGTCTTGTATAATAAATAACTATTATTAAGGTCTCCTATATCCCATAGATTTCGTTCATTTAGTTATATTAATATTACAATAAGGACCTTCACAAATCTCTAAGAAATTCTGTAGAGATTTTTCATCGATACTTTATAAATTTCTAAATCTATCACAGATCCTCTAGTCTAGAGACTCTTAGAGGTCAGAAATGTATGATCTAATTTCTAAAGGGTTTTTAGCAATTCTATCGAAGCAAACTTAAACAAATACCAAAACCCACACCTTTTAATGGTATATCCCGCATAATGTTGTTGTGCATAGTGACGGGACACCCTGTATATGACAATATTTAATTTTATTAAGTGTAAATCTGGGGGATTATCTACGAATAAACACAGAGCTATTTCGTGTCATTTGAATTTTCTCGGTGCTATTTTTCCTTTTGGAATTGTTTGTAATTGCATATAATTTATCGTAATTGTTCATTCAATTTAGTTGAGATGCGTTAAAGTAGGCACATCTGGTCGTTTGCGATAAGAGGTTTGTTGTCGGACAAGATTTAATTAGCGCACTTGTTGTTACTGCTGTGACGCTTTCTGTCGAAGCTGGCGTTATTAAGTCTAATTATGATTGACGGTGTTTTTGAAAGATTTTGAGGAAGGAGATTATTTTATTGTGGATTCTGGAATAACCAAAAAATGAGGCTGGCTGGTACAAGACGGTTGGAAAGCGTGTACTTTCCTTACGCTATTTTTTATTCGGTCTATCCGCCCGATTTGATTGGTTGAAGTTTGTCATTATTTTGTACAGAAGCAAGATAAAAAAAATTGTGTGAGAAGTTTAAAGCGGTTTATTCGTTTTATGAAAAAAGTCTAATGTTAAGTTTAAAAAGCAAGCACTAGGTAATATTGAAAGAGAAAAAAACTAGGATATTTTAAGATTTTCTTATTTTATTTATCGAACGACTGAGTACGGGGTATTATGTCCAATCAAGCTTTGTAAGCGTTTCCTTCTTTCAGATATTTATTTTAATTTTTCATGCTCTTTATCAATCAAATCTTTCTTTATTCGAATCCTTTTTCCTCACTACGCTCGTGTGTCAAACTTTGAACTCGAGTTGGAAAAACTCCACTTTCTTCTCTAGTTGTACAAATAACTATTTCACCCCCGCAACTACCACAAAAATACACGTGTTAAAAACATAAACCCTTACAGCGCTATGATTATTGCTGAGCCGCTACGTTGTAAAAGGTTTTCTTCCTACGTAAAGCAACCCCATCGGCTATTTCAATTAATTACAGCACAGAAATGTATGTTCATAATAATTGAAGACTACTTTTTCTCTTCGCGTATGTAATAAATCTTGTACGCGTAAACTAATGGATACGGTAAGTAGTAATCCACTGTACCTAATTTTATATATCAAAACGGGATTTTTAACGTTAATCTGAGTAAAGCAAGATGTACTGGCGTGATTATTTGTAACTCAGTGACCGTAAGGATGGCTCGGGCTTCCCAGGTGATGCATGAGTCGTTAAAAATATAACCCCTTTATTTTATGAAGATTAACAGCTTCCACAACGCGCGCTGTTCTTTTTTTAGAGGTTTTTTTTTTATTTTGCGGTATTAAGTACAATAATTCACGCTGATAAAGGGTTTGCGGACAGAAATTTGATGTCAATAGATCGAAGCGACCCTTTTATTTTTAACCAAATTAAATTCGAAAATTTTCATATTAATTAAAAATCGGATCCAATTAGCACGAGAGGATTTTGAAACGACTGCACTTGACACACGTCGGGGCCAAGTCTCAACGTCGAGCTACTGTAGTGGAAGTAATCTATTGGCTTATACGAAGGCCGCGATTGGCGCTTTGTTTCTTGCATAAATTTTTGTTGTTAGCTGTAAAATTTTAAACAATAATCAACCCCTAGTATATTGCGAGCGAGGGCATGAATCAAGCTCTTAATGCTCGTCAATAACGTGCGCCAGAATTGCGTTAAGGGCAATTGCAAGTCACGGAGTTCTAATTGCAGTCAATGAAATTGTTCGAGAAAATTGTTTGGGGAGGTTCATTGTTACAGTAAACTGTTACGTTTGTTTCAGAGCGTAAATCCCTTGCTATCAAATTTGTTTTGAGTACCATTGAAAATCTGGCATGGTAACTTTGTTTGCTGTACTTCACAGTTGTTTTCATACACATGCATCGATTGGGAAAAAATGCGAGTGCAATACAAAGTGGTTTTTTGTAGGTGATACAGTCGATTGGTATATAATCGGTTTTGTATGAACGCTCATCCTCATCATAATACGCATTCTGTTAATTAGGTGCACATGCTTAAAGTTACCTAATCCTAATATAACGACAGCATGTGGAAATTTACATAACACGTATACGTGTTTATAGACGAACTGAAGGTACAGGGTGGTTCAAATTCGTTGCTCACCATTGGGATCTTAGTAACGGTAGGAGATATAGTGGAGGGTAAATGGGGCAAAGTTGTCCTCTTTTATACCGAATCGGATGTCGCAGTGGCTGCGTTATCGACTGCTAATCGGGAGGTTGTGGGTTCGAATCCCTCTGTCGATTGCTCTCTCTGGGGTTTTGTCAGAAGGCTTTCCTCAGACGTACGTAGCTTCGCACAATTCTAGCATTGTTTTGCTACTTTTTTGTTGTATCCGAAAGCTCTTGTCATTTAGAAGACGAGGACAAATTAATATTTCAGCCACGTTAAGCCATTATTAGCAGGTTTTTGTTTCCTGTGGTAATTTAAAACGAGCATTTATTTATTTATTCTTAATCACTCTCTTGTTCTTGTTCAGGCTTGCGCGCAGATATAGAGTGACACGCATAATGCTTTTTGGAGGTGCCCGTGCAGAAGTGAGTTGTTTTATACTACTCTGGTATTAGGAAAACTGTAGGGTAACCTAATTCGGGCAGAATGCTCGAAACTGATCTAAGGAAATTCTCATCACTGTCACAGACAAAAAATTCTTACCTCAGCCCAGGTTCGAAACCCCGACCTCCGGCTATGTATTCCAACGCTCTACCAAGACGGCAAATGCATTAAAACTGCCGGGCCATGCAGGTTTACGCCGATATCATTTATGATTAGCGACCTTTATGCCGACCCAAGGTATTCCAATTAACAATAAGCCTTACTGGACCACCGACTTTAAAAATTTCAATCCGGCCAATTAAGTAAGTACTTACAATTAACAGCAGTTTAATAAATGTGTCTCAAAAGAAGTGCTCTTAATTAATTTGTATTTTAAGACCAAAAACCGTCGATCCCTCCATGAAATAGTCGAATTTTTGTTACTTTCATTCTCGCAAACCGGTGCTACCGCCGACTTTGACCATGGGGAAGGCCGGACACCTTGGTGGAGTCCAAGTTCTGCCGTTGTAACCGCTGCCGTAGGGTTTGTGCGCGTGCCAATGCTAAGCACGGATACTACACGCGAGAGAGAAGGGAAAAGCTGTCTCTTATGGTCACGCATCTGTTTGGTTCTTTCAACAGAAGCAATCATGGTCGCATTCAAATTAAATTGAAAAAATGAATCAGATGCGTAACCGTAAGGGACAGCTTGCCCTCTTAGTTCTCCTTTCTCTCTCACCTGCAGTATTCGCGCTTCTCATTGACACGCGCAGTCCATTTATTATATGTCGATGTTTGAGTGGCGTGTTTGACGTTAACCAACTGCGACGCGTGTTTTGTTTTTGAACCAACACTTCTCAAATAAACGATCCGATGGAATGAAATGTGCAGTAAGTTGATGAATGGATGCCGACCGATCATAAATAACCACCTTATTTACGCCAATTTTCTTAGTTTTTCTTTCCGCAAGAACCTTCTACACAGTATCTGACTTAACATAAAAGATGAACGGCTCTGTTAAGTCGTTCTAAAGTTATCGCGTGACCAAGGGAAATAGAGGTTCATTTTTCTATATTTATATATTATTATTAGCGCACTAAAAGACCAAACGAGTTTAATGTTCCACGCGAAATAGATTTTTTTATTGTAACTTTAAACTCTGATTTATACCCCCGAAAAGTTCGCTTGTACCTTTATAATTTTTTTGACAATTCTGAAGTTTATGACATGGAATTTCTGCTGGTAAAAAACTGTTGTTTCTACGACACTACGGCGTATCTCTCGTAATATTTATTTTACATTGCGTAACACTTCCGTGTTAATATTTTCGCGATCTTTTTTGAATTCGATTAACTACGAGTTTGTGACTTTTCGTTTTGAGCTCCATGACGAATAATAGGAATTTTTCTCTGACTACCGCGGCTCAAAACAAATTCATTAAATGTCCGCTCACTTCGAAACCAATTAGTACCCCTTCTACACATTCCAAGCAGCATAGCTTTTGGGTTAATAACCGGATATATTCAACTGTATCGTACCTTTATAATTCCTGAACATGAGTTTATTCATGCCAAGTTGGCGCTACCCCACCCTACCACGCAAATAAAACAAAGTTGACATGTACCCACGATGTTAGTGATAGTTTATAACTAAATGCGAGAGTCAGAAAGCGTACCACAAGTCGTTTCATTCCGCACTATACCAATTCGTGAATGCAAAACACACTTTCATTCTCTTTCGTTATATCGTTGCTATAATAACCATAAATTAAATTGTTTTCTTCCTTAGTCGGAATTCGAAAGATGATTTTAAAGACGCAATAGATGCACACATATGTAACGTTTAGTTTTATAAATGCAATTCGCATAATTTTTCGGTAACCTGCAAATAATAACTTTCTAAAGAATTAGAAACTGAAAACTTTCGTGTGCGAGAGCTAAATGAATTTTTTATACTTTAAGGATGTATATACCCTTAAAAAATAAGAAATGGAAACAATTTTAGTGCGAGAAGTGCTGTTGTGTAAACAAAGTCTATTAGACCTTATTTCGGCCTAACATAAGGATATTTCAATTTATTAAATAAATCTAGGGACTATTTACGAAATACGCAGTGTTGATTCGTTTCGTTTGAATTTGTATTTCAGTGTTATTTTTCTTTTAGTATTGTTTGTAATTGTGTTATTTTCATTTCAAGTCCATCGCTTTTAAATTGTTCAATTTAGATATGATGCTTTAACTAAGACACATTCACAGATCTACTAGAGTTTTCGCCTTTTGGTTGTTATTTATTCGTTTGCAACAGGGAGTGTTTATAAAGCAACAGTTAATTAATTTCATGGAATTGCACATCTGGTGCAGATGCAGATTTTATGAATTGCGTGTTTTGTTTAGAAATGGGGACGTTTTTATCGCGTTATTTGGCGAGGTTTCGGAAATTTTGAATGAGATTGTGTTCTAGTGGTGGTGCTGGGATCCTGAAATCAACTTAAAAACAAAACTGCTGAATTTTGCGACGTTTGAAGAACGTGTATATTTTTTACGCTAAATTTTCGGTCAGTTAGCCCTATTTTTTTAGTTGAAGATTTAGTTCGTCAGTTTCATAATAAATTTGTGCAGAAGCACTAAAGTGGTGTGTGAACTTTAACGCGTGTTGTCCGATTTGGGTAAAAATTTAAAGTAAAAGCAAGCAGTTGTAGTACAGCTAGGCCTTTCGTTAAGGTTCTTATTCTTATAAAAAGTTAAAAGCTTCTCCCGTCCGCATAGCTACCGCAAATTTGTCATTTTATTCATTGTCGTCTAATTCTGTGTTATAAGCTAAGGTGAAGTTCAGAAGCTGTCAGTTCAATTTTGATTTGGTTTAAGCTCACTAGACAGGCATTTTGTGGGTGGTGTAGTGACCGCATGCCATTGCACACTGCAAGATGTAACTCTCAAGGGAAAGTTTCACCCCTTTGAGCGGTCGCTAAGTGAATGCCGATTTTGTTGGTAACACTGCAACTCAATACTAACCTGCGAAAAACAGTTAGAATTTAACACCTTCCTTGGACAAGTAGGTAGTGGATGATCTAAACGAAATTAGATATAGAACCTTTTCTTTGTGCGAGTGTCTTTTAAAGGAAGTCAATTTGTTTGGTAATAGCTACTGCAACTTGTAATCAAAAGAAATTAGAACAATTCTAGGGCGAATGGTAAATGAATATTTGTAACTACGCTTCCAAAAGTCGTAAAATTTACGTTTCTAATCTAATTTTATTCTCGGCAACCATTGCGCATATTCAAATGGAACTAGGTAATAGAAACCAAATTTTAGAACCACTTTAACAAAGTCAATAAAAATACAACACTATGTTTTGGAGCAATTTGTGTATTTGTGGCCTAGTATGATTCAATAGGGTTGTGCCTTGGACCTATATAACATATAACCAAGTAACAAAACTCTAGGACCTCCCGCTTAAGAGTTATCGCATGGACAGATAGACGGACAATGGGTACGATTTCAAGAAGGACCTGTTTGATTTTGGCTAAAATCGGAAATGTTAATAATTACCTATATAGAAAAAATACTGTGAAATGTATGTTAGGTATGTGATGTAATTTCTATGGAAATCAATGTGTTAGCCGAGGTATCCATCCGATCACCCTTTAATCGTGTAAAATAACGCATTTCTTATTTAATTTTTTCTCAGCTCCCATATAATGAAAGGCTTTACAAAGATTATTTCCTTTGTGGGTATCTCTCCAATGAATGGACTAGTTAACGAAATGAAATAAAATATACGAGTATATCTAATCCATTCTACGGGATATTTACGTATTTATTAATGTCGTACTTACATTATGAGCATCCATCTTACAGCGAATGAGCTACTCGCTGGAACAAAGCTGTGAACAAACACATACACTCATACTAAATTAATAAATAGTAGAGTTGTTATTCGTTTATTATTTTAATTGAAATTTTATAAATCGAATATTAAAAAATTGAAAGTACAAAAGCTGAAAATATCAACATTACAAGTATAGTAATACTAATAATAATATAATAATTGGTATTGCAAATCACTAGATTAAGTAACAAAATACAACATAGCTTAAAATGTAACTAGTTTGGCATTGAGGGAAATTTATTTGTTTTGCATTTATATATTTACATATATTACTAAATTTGAATATAACGATCTTGTTTTTCTTTTTATATATGTGCGCATAACTGGAAACTTTCATAAACATTTGAAAATTTACAGTTGCATAATTAAATAAAGATTTCAAGCAAAAACAATCTGCATTTTGAATGCATATTTGAAGCATAACATTTTCACGATTTTTTTTACTACATTTATGATACGTATTTCTTGTGGAACACTTTATACATCCATCTTTCTCTACAACCCTGCTAAATTTATCAATATTAAGCACAGTTAAAATATTTACAACCAAATAGTTTTTCGCACTCGTTTTTGACATACAGTGATGGAAGATGTTGATTTATCTAAAGGTATTATAAAATGTGCGTTATTTTTAAATGTGTTGTAAATGGTCTATCTATATATCATTTCAGTTGTTCCCGAGTTGAAAGAAAAAAAATTCTCATCTACGTGAAATATTTTTTGGATCATGAAAAAATTCTAACTTTGTACGGCAGTGAAGTATTGCAACAATGTTGTCAGGACCGGCCTGGCTTTTGCTTTTTAATTTTGAGAAGACAAAGAATTCACTTAATTAAACGTACATACAGCACATAGTATGTTTATGACTATGCGTGGATGTCACCGGAATTGATTTTAGTCGGTGTTTTCTGAGCGTGAGTATCAATGACGGGTTCGGCGGCCAGCGATAAGGTTAAAGGTTTCATTTTCAGCGGATGCCCGTTTAGCTTCAAATCCGCTCGGGAGGAGTCTTTAAATTCGCGACTGTGAGACGAAACCGAACCAGGACTTACCGCAGCTTTGTGGTTTTCCCTGTTCGATTTGCTTTTGCTTGTTACTTGCTCACGTAAGGCCATTTGGTATGCGAGCTCGAACGCCTGGCCTAATGTAAGAATAATGTCGGTTGCGTGATCCTGAAACAAAGCACAATTTTAGGGCTACTTTCGATTAAAAATATTTTAAGATGGAAGTACATACATATCACAAAGGGTGAACTGTACAGTAGGCAAACACTTTCCATTGCAGTAATTTTTTGGCAGATATTCGAGCGAACATATTGAAACTGCCGTTATTTAAAATAAGTTAGTTTTCCTGTCACGTAAAGTATAACTGCATAATAATTCAACATTGACATGTAAGAACTCCTCATTCTGACGTTGATACTAGTGACGTCAAAACCTAATTGGTACCAGACAAATAACGATTGATTGATTTTTCCAAAGCGTGGAGAGACATATTCAACTAGAATAATGGTGTTTCCACTCCACTTGCTCAGCGCACCAAATTTGGTTCACGTATGCGTTTGACTATAAACCCTCTGACTCGATTTGACTCACAGATCCGTAGATCTAACTTGACTAAAGTCGGGCTTGACACACTTTTTATTATTAGTGCAAGTGACATCTAATTTGGACTGTGATCGATTGCGGCTCGATACCCGCAATTCTTAGTTTTTTGGATTCCTAGATCATGAACCTTGGCGTCGTTTTTTTAAGATACCCGACTTTTTGATTGTCATCATTTTAATTGTGCAAAATTTTATCGGTACTTAAGGTTGTATAAGCTTTATCTTCCATTTTGGTATGAGAGGTGGGTCTACGAGTCTTTGTTCTTTTCAGGTTGCGAGACTGGTATCTAAAAGACTGATTCGCCCTTGGGTTATGACATGAGCTATGGCCATGATACAATAAATATAGGATATGATATTGCGCATGTAGGAGGAGTTATGAATCACGTATGTGACGTCACGCGGTGAATTTCAAATTAAATATAATTATCTGTCAGTGTAGATTTTGGTGCTTTTTTGGAATTTGTGAATTAGTTTTCAACAAAATGAGATGTTCCGTGGTTGGATGTACCACAGCTAATGGATCAAAACAGTTTTCAAGCAATCTAATGATTTCCGGTTCCCGAATGATCAAAATATTCAAAAGCGTTGGGTGTTAGTTTGTAACCGGCCAGGTCACATTAATGTGAAAACTGCCAGAGTATGTTCGAAACATTTTAACGAGTCGTCTTATGAACGGAATTTGCGGTTTGAACTACTGCTATACCGCCCGAAAAAATCGAAAAAAGGAAAAACTCAAAAATTGTTTCTTAAAGTGGTAGTTTTGAGACAATATTAAGTATTATAACACTGGTTACTGAACCTCATATCTCAGTGTTCACGAGATTACTAATTTAATATGTTATGTGTGCTTGTTTATTTAATATTTTGTAAATAACTTGAGACTATTCTAATAACAAACATGTCTTTTTTTGTACCTACTCCTTTACACTTCCTGATGTCCGATTTACTTTTTAAATTCTATATTACCAATTTATCTAGCAATAAAGAACAATAATTCATTAAGGATATTTTTTTCTTATCGAATGCGTTTTTGAATCTAGTAAATTATAACTTGTGTACCTAGACCTACATGATTCAATATTTTATATTAGTCATTTCGTATTTAATATCTACTCCACAATGTTTAGATATTTTAGCATAAGTAGGTATCTTACCATATTATGAAAAACGCCTGCATTTCCTCTTTTTATGGTGCTTTTAATTATAGCTTATAGCATTTTTAAAGGTGGTCTTTAACGATCTCTCGATATTTTTCGGCATATTTTGCGTTTAGGTTTTATAATTTCAACTCCCTTTTTCCCTTAAACCATTATAATTAAGAAAATTTAGTATTTGTAGTAGAATTAAGAAAAAATCCGGCTTTAAATTCAAATTTTATCACCGCGTGACGTCATGCGCGAACTGGACGAATTTGGAACGGCAATCTAGCATATCTTGTTTTATTTATATCATGAGCTATGGCTATGCTCGACTTTATACTTTCCATTTATTTTTATAATTCGCTCCCGGAATATTAGTTTCCAGAATATTCCAGAGAATTCGTCCTCGAATATTTTGGTTTGTTATCTATTTCACTTTAATTTTGATTTTTTCATGCTTAAGATTTACTTTCTCCTTAAACTTTTATCTCAGGACTATCTATGTGACTCCTTTCATTTAATATATTCCGTAACTTGATTTTTGATTTTTTTCTAATCTTGTGTCTTAAAATCGAAAGCTAAATTCGAAAATGGTCACAGTTCATTTTCAATTTTATTGCCACACTTACAGTTAGAGTCATCTGTTTTTTTTATTTTGAAAGATCTGTTGAAAAGACATAGATTTGGTTATCAAAATTTCGATTTAAATTCCTGAGGTATAGAATGTATTTTTGTGTAAACAACGGCTTGTAGTTATTTCGGTCTAAACACCAAAAATAATAACGGGACATCCTGTATGTGAGAATATCTTTGTTTGAGTGCATATCCGGCGGTTATTTACGAATAAGCACAAAGTTGATTTGTTTTATTTGAATTTGTATTTCAGTGTTTCTTTTTCCTGTTAGAAATTTATTAGATGCCTAATTTTTCGTTTTAATTGTATAATTTAGATAAGGCGAAATAAGGTTTTATCTCGTCTTTTGCGATAAAAAGTTTTGTTAGGTGAAATCTAATTAATGCACGTATTCTATTACTGATACCGAGGAGATGCAGGTGTTTCGAAGAATTGCGCGTTTCATATTGTAGAAGTGGGGACGAGGCGCATTCCGTCGTTATTGGCGATTTATTTGAAAATGCATAAAGAAGGAGATTTTGGTGTCGTGGAAGTGGTGTTTCGTTGAATACTGGAAAAAACGAAGATTCCGGTTTCTCGAGCATGTATTTGGTTACGCTAAATTTCGGACAGTCAGCCCTATTTGTTTTGTTGAAGGCACAATTCGTCATTTTTTATAATAAATTTGTGTAGAAACCATTTAACCAAAATGGTAAACAGTTTTAACGCGTGATTCCCGATTACGGAAGACGTTTTAGCGAGGTGAAAAAGTAAGCAGTTGTAGTACAGTGAGGTCTTTTGTTAAGGCTCTCTTCCGACTAAATTTGTCATCAAATTTTTTTTTGGCACCTAATTCTGTGTTATAAAGTAAAGTGAATTTCAGAAGCTGTCTGCGTTTGTGTGTAAGTTAAGTGCACCTAAATATCGCAAACCATGTACGACCAGATTATTTGGATTATTTAAAAAAAATGCAAGTAATTTTAAGATTTATGATTTTATTTGTCGGCCGCTTGCGTGCGGGGTAATATGTAAAAGAAGTTTTTCTTTCTTTCGGGTTTTTTTTTGTTGTGCTTCGGAATAAATGTCAATCAATTACTTGTGTGTTTATACGAATCCATTGCGGGACCCGATGGGAGGTTTGATGCAAGATTTTTATTTTTGTGCCCAAGAATTATGTAGTTTCTTTGGAATTTTCGGAAGTTGTTCGTGGCTACTGCTTCTCCCAAATTGTTAATTTAAAGTCATTGCGACTGCAGCTGGACGTCTACAAGGAAAATAATTATAATTGTAAATTTAAAGGTTGATAAAGATCTCTTCTCATTTCTTTTTCCGAACGTTGTAACGAAGCACCCGTTTTGATGCCGAGACATGTAACAAATTTTAGTGACCACTCTGTAGAATGCCACCGGGTATTTGGGACCGATATGTATTTGGGCTTCGTTAGAAGATTGTGACGGCTGAACTTATTTGTGCTCCTTATTTTTAAAAAATAAAAATTATTACATGTTCTGCCAGGTTCATATGAACTTAGCAGAACACTACCTCAAAAAACCAAGAAAATGAAAAGTGAATTAACTATAATTAGGTGCTAATTAAGTGCCCTATCCCCGAATTAAGTGCTCCTTTTTTTTTTAAATTTTTTACATGTCCTTCCAGGTTCATAATTAAAAAAAGGAGCATTTAATTCGGGAATAGGACACTTAATTAGCACGTAATTAGCACCGAATTATAGTTAGTTCACTTTTCATTTTCTTGGGTTTTTAAGGTAGTGCGCTGTTGAGTTCATATGAACCTGGCAGAACATGCCATAATTTAAAAAAAAAGGAGCATTTAATTCGGGAATAGGGCACTTAATTAGCATCTAATTAGCACCTAATTATAGTTAGTTCACTTTTCATTCATTCAACCTTTCCTCGGCTAACGAGTCGATACTTTGATTTAAAAAAATTAAATTAGAATACGGAATACTTCCTTTCAAAAGAACCTAATTCGCACTCTATGAGACTCTCCCGGTATAATGCATGCACGAGGGAAATGGTCAAAACAGGCAGTTTCTTCGACTCCAAAAAATTCACGTTAAGGAAACTGGAAACTGGAATACCTTGTTTTAAAGGTCACTCCTACTCCTTTGACAAAATCCTCCTCGGTAAATTTGACCTAATGAAAAATTGCGGTCAAAAAAATTCACGACTGAATAACTCTTTCCATGAATGTTCGGCTAGGCATATTCATTCACACCGGTAATTTTCACCCTCAACGCAAATTTATCTCACAGTTGTACCCGATCATTATCAACATTATGGCCCTCTTTGATTTCTTTGTTTAGCCCCAGAACTTTGCTTCAAAAAATGAAAACTCGCACCAGGTAAATTCGATCCCGCAATATTCGCCCTTAAAATATTGTTCACCGCGGAAAGCTCGGTCTAAATTTAGAGTTTAAAAAATAGGTTAAAATTTTCCCTTTTCACACCTTCAGTTTATATAAAACGCTATTAGTATCCTACAAGTTCTACAATCGAGAAAGAGGAAGGATACGATAGCCTCGAGTTTTTTGGAGGCGAATCTTTCCGAGAGCGCATCTTCCGAGGTTGAATCCGTCTTGGAAATATCATTTGTGGGCGAATACTCCGGAGGCGGCGCTTTTTTTTTGTCGATAATTTCAAGATCGAATTTACATAGGGGAGATTTGCTCTAGGAGCGAATATTCGAGGAGACAGCTTTCGGGAGAGAATTTTTGGGATGAGTTCTCAGGGACAAATACCTCTCAGCGAGAATCCAATTGAACTCAAAGGGCTGGAGTGACTCTATTCCATTTCCCGTCCAATGAGCCTTTTCTTAGCTTAAGTGCAAGTGATTTTTTTGAAGCGGTTTAAGGACCCGATGGGCGCGATTATACTATTCTGCCCTAGGGAGATCCGCGAGTGCAAGATAAATTTAATGGAGTCGTTTAGTCCACTGGGCCTGAAGGTATTTATTCTCCTCTGTTGGACCACGACCCGATTGAGTCTCTCACCAATATCTACTTGGTTGCCTTGTTCAAGAGGGGCAGAATTGCGAGGCACTATTGCCTAATTGGAGCAGCCATTTCAGTGCCAAAAGCTAACCGAGAATTAATACAGGTAAAGTGGACTTTGGCACAGTCATCCACTGATGTCTAAAATTGGCAGCGTAGCAAATGGATGCTTCAGAAACATTGATAAATTTGAATACGTTTAATCATTTAAAATCTGCGGAAATATGTTCCTTGTTTCATGGTTGAGTGGAAATTCGTTATTTAATGGTTTCACATATAAATCCGAAACCACAAATTTATCTAGAAAGGAGCGTGTACTTACAGCGGTATCCGTGGAAAACACGTGGCAGTAGTAATTGCTGGGATCTCTTGTGATGTAGGCGAAGTAGGTCAAACACTCAGTGTCCTGGCAGGCGCAATTAACGTTCTTAATTTCGTGTTCACATATTAATTCCTGGAACAGTGCGCCTTTTAGTGCACGTCTCGCTACAAAAGTAATTCCTTACCTGAGTGACGGGGTTAATAAATTTAACGCCGGCGTACGAAATTGACAAAATTATGTCCTGATCGTTGCGATCCTCCGTATTTTTTCGAATTTTCAGAATCGACTTTTTGGTAGACTCGGTCCCCTTGAATTCGCGTATCGACGTCGAGCCTAGATACTGTAAAAAAAAACTTTTGTCACAAACACGCATTTATAAGGAAAAAGTTTGAGACTAACATTTGCCGTATACTTAATGGCGCCGGTAATGAGCAAAATGGGCTGATGTCGCCATTGGGATTTAATGGAATTATTGCCCCCGACAAAAAGCTCGGCAGGTTTTCTGCTTTCCTCTTTTTTAGGAATATTTATAGGTGGAGGAGGAGCTGGTCGAGACTTTTTGTGACGATGTCGTAAAGTGCCGGTGCCTGAAGTGTCTTTAGGTGCATGAGCTGATGGCGACCGGAGTTCGGCTTTCAAAGTTTGAATGTTGCTCTTCTGCGTTAAAAGGGTTAGTTACTGTAAAATTTGGAAAGTCTTACTAAGGTATTAATGTCAGTATGGAGATCCTCCAGCTTCGGTCCAGGCATGATATGTTCGCCACTACTCACACTCGCCAGTATTCGTTTTCGATGGCCAATTTTCTCTATCTCTAAAACCGCAGAAAGCTCCACGTCCCAAATCCGTTTAATTCGGCTCATATCGTGATACAAGTGTTTCGCGAAGGTTTCCGCGTACTGCCCCAGGTGAATTTTGCGTAGCCATTGCTCGACGCTATCAATTTGCTCCTCAACGTTATTATTATTGTAAAAAGTTTGATCGTTTACTTTCAAAGGCAAGCGCTTGCAGGAATCTAAAATAAGTTGCCGTTCGAGTTCGCTAACAATCCCCATTTCCTTTAAATCAGATTCTTCCAAAACGCCGTTCTGAAGAGAATAAAATTTGACTTGAAAATTCTCTCATCTACACACGCGTGAGGGGATGAGGAAAGTGACGCGTCAACTTACCAAAAAATCAAGATCGTCGAATCCGTTCGTAACAAACAGCCCTACGTAATCGTTCATGTCTAAGTTCTGTAGCCACTGATCGATCGTGTGAACCGATCCCGGATTTAAATTATTTTGCGACACGCTAAGGCTCATTAATCTAGTTTGAAATTCTTTCTCCAATTCAGTTACAAATACCGATTCCCGAACAATTCCTGTGCCGAACGACGCCATAATTTCTTGTATTTTCGCCCACTCCTCTTGTTCATCAAATGGACTAAGAGAAGTAACCCTCTCCTTATTCTCTTTATTATCGCAATCTTTTTCGGAACTTGAAGAAGAATTACTACGCGACTTCTGATCCAATTTCGTTGAGCAATCTAAGGAATTATCGTAAACGTTCTTGAGCTTTTTAAGGGTTTTGGGGCGTTCGGGCGGTTTGTGTGAACCGTCTGTTGTTTTAGCAGACCCTTTACATAAACCTACGAACAAATAAGCAATTCAGTTGAACATTGCACTTTTAAGTAAATAAATCTGAACATAAACAGTTAAGTATACAATGAGTAAGCGTTGTCGGTCGCTTTTGGAAATATAGAATTAAAGTTTCGTATTTGTTTCCAACAAAATTCCGTCCGCAAAATTAATTAAAAGGGCGGGAATTAATTAACTCTAATTTATTATTAATATTGTTGTACTATAAATTTGTAAACGGTTTCATTGTGAAATAATTTCAAATTTGCCAGTCTGTTTGAAAATCAAGAGCCATTTTTCTATTTTATATGCAATTCCCGTTTGTTTTTAGAACACATCTTTCCCTAGGGAAGGGACCTTAATTAGTTAACGAGAAAAAAAAAAGTTATTTAAGTAAATAGCTATGTGTTACACCACGGGAAAGATTTCTTTGACTTGCTTTTATACATTATTAATCATTCCTTTTCAGAATTCTTTCACTGAATTCCCATAACGCTAGGATACCGTACAGTGTACAGGGAGGTTTCCGCTATCTATAACTTACAAATCAATTCCATTACATTACAGAAATAGTGTATTTCACCATTTCCAACATGTTAGTACAGAGTATCCGAGAAAGTATGTAATATCCTATTTATCTCTGTAAATATTGACTATCATTTTTTTTCTGTACATCAGAAACTGATTTTTATTTACTTTTTTTGTAAAAATCAAAAGAGAATGGAAAATCGATTTTCTTAAGTGACTAATGCATACCAATTTTGAGATTCTCAGTCTTGCGATTTATTTTCAAAGTCTTTTTTGGGAAAATTAATAAACGTAATTTGGAAAGCGCAAAAACGAGTAGACTTGGTGATTATTGCTGAATTTTGAAAGTACAAAACAACAGAAAAATTGCACGTCCCTAAAATTCGATGCTGAATGTTCAGCCATAAGAAAATTCTACGAGAATAGCATATTTAAATAAGGTCCAGGTAAATTCGCGTTACTCGGATATGCGATTTATTATGCTCCTGTAAATTTCCAGATGGTTCTTTTTTGGTGGAAATACTGTAGCAGGGACGAATCTCGAGCCAATCTCCCGAGATGAATTTTCTAGAGGACGCGAATGAGTTTTCGCAAATGAAGTTTGTTGGAAATTTCTTGGAAAAGAACATTTCCGTCCGTGTTTTTTGCAATTGATTAGTAATATTTGGAAGGGTGTACTCGTAGGCGAATATTCTAGGGCCCACTACACTTGTAGGCGAATTCTTTATGTGAATATTCCGGGGCAAAATCTACAAAATATAACCAGCTCAAATGGATTCCAAAAAAAACATGTCTTTCCTCGCCTCGAATTTTCCTAATATAGGTTAATTAAATAATTATCTACCTAATTCTGGGTTGTGACTTATAATGCGCACCACAGAAGAATTGATTACAGGGCAACTATTTCAGGGGCGCAGTAACAAATACACAAGGGAATGAATTTTGAATATGGTATGGGAAAAATACGGAACCGCTCTATACAACTATCGTTATAGGTCTTCGACCGTTCTGCGCAAATGCCGAAAAACAGGATTTTCCAGAGGAAGCTTGGCAGAAAGTTAACGTCGGCCACCAGATCTTCCGAGCTCTCTGGTAATGGCGCGCGTTACGCTATGTGTATTTGGATTTTCCGTTTTGGAAAGTGAAATTACAGATAGTAATCATTTTGTTCTATCTCGTACTAACCATCATTCTTTGAATTCCATGTCACAATTTGACATTTTGCATTGAATGCTCATATCTGTTGATTGAATGATGGCGTGCTCCAAGCTTTTGTTTCTGAGTACCTTTACTGGAACATGTTTGTTTTTTGTTGTATTTTATATGGTTCAATGAAGTATTTATTTATTGATTCACATGAACGTATATCATCAGTGTGATGATGCTCTATACGATTCGACTAACCGTTTATTCACAAATTATGGTCTTCAGCACTAGCTTTCAGCTTGCCAAGTAATTAATTCAGAAATAGCGCGATAATACGAACCTAATGCTGAAAACCCCAAGACTATCGTTGTCGAGATCTCGACCGATTTATAAAAGGAGACATTTAAGGAAATTAGTAAATTATCAACTTCAGGAATGACTTTCAATTTTCAGACTAAACGATGCAGGAATAACCGGATAGTACGAAACTAATGTTTGTGTGGTGTTCTACTTACGGTGCAAAATATATCTCCATCAACTGTCTTTGTTAGGTATGTTGGCACAGACTCTATTGGAAATTAGCGGCTATATATCTATGGAATATACAGGGTGTTACATACAAAACAAACAAAAATAAACAAAATTGGGTAGGAGAGGTGATCAAAACAAGCGCTTTTTCCGAATAAACTGAGGATCGAACGTGTTTGGTTTGAGAACTGGTCTCAAAGAAGTGGTGAAATTTGCATTTCTTCTTTAATTTTTTTCTCGCCAACCATAACAGTTACAAAGACTGGTGGCACGTCTTTGAATAGGTTTTGGGGGTATTTATTTATTATCCCTCTCTTGTTCTGAGCCCTCAACAGGCTTGCGCCCATTTACAGAGTGACCCGCATAATGCTTTTTGAAGGAGCCTCTGCAGAAGGTAAGTTGTTCTATACTACTCCGATACTGGTCTAATGAAATTCTCATCTCTGTCACAGATGAAAAATTTTTACCTCAGTTCAGGTTCGAACACCCAACCTCCGACTTTATAGCCCAACGCTCTACCATTGAACCACAAAGTCGGTATGCCCTTTTCAAAATTCCTACCATGAAAGGGCGCACCCCTAAATGTGGGTGCGAAAAAATTGGTACTTTGGCTCAGAAAGTATCCCCTGCCCCCCCTCTGATGCAAATAACGAAAAATGAACGATTTAGGACGTAACTATGATTAAAAGATATTTTTACATTCTTATATGCCTGACAACGTTTATTCCAAAATGTTTTCTTTGTTTGGGAAAATATTTCCGGGGCTAATACCCCAAAGTGATACCTTTTATTCAGATTAACATTACTTATCAAACGTATCTCTTAATTTCAAAATCTAGGTCGCTACGATTTATCAAAGTGGGGCTTGTTTATGGGTAATTATTCCGAAAAAAAAACTAAAAAACTAGAATATACAGCGCCATCCATTAAAAAAGATCAGTTGTCGTCTATTGGCACCGTAACTGTACATTCAAAAATAATTTCTGTAGATGCGCACCCATCTATGGTTGACATATTTTGCACAAAAGGTTTTTTGATATTTTTGAGTATGAGCTAAGAAAGGCCGATGGTAAAATGGATATTATCATAGATGTCAGTTTTGAAATTTCCGACTAAAACTTATGGACCCAGGAAATAAATTTCTAGATATTTGCAAGAATCAGTGATTGCTCACTTGTGTGGTAAATTTTCTGTGAAAAGCTCGACACCGAAAGTGGTCGACATGTTCTGCGTGAGGTCATAGATCTGTCACTCAAAGGTTTTCGTAGGTACTTATTTACTTTAGACCCACAGGAGACAGAATTCGTCCTACAGTGTAGTTCGCTGAGGAATTCACACTAGACAAGCACAATATAATGTACCTACTCTACTCCTCATATTTGCGTGACAATGGTAGCGAATTTTATTTTTATTACTTCGCAAGTTTCAGAGCCTCAACACTTGATAAACACGTACCTACGTTCCCTATTGGTCGTTCTGCTCTTAAACGTGACAATTGCAGTTTTTTTTACTGTTATCGACTCATCCTATGTAACTTTAATAGAACTGTCCATATGAATTAAAATTATGAAAGGTAATATTGTGAGTAAAAACAAATTGAATACTATAAATTCTATTTTTCGACCATGAACTGCAAAATTTAAATGACACCCTATATATTTTTACATTCTAGTTCTACAGACAATTGAACACCTCACCTAATAAGTTGTTTTCGAATATTCATACCAAATTGGTTAACAAATAAACTAAGTAGCAAAGTAGCAAACGAGCTCCTGGGTATGGCTATAGCATGTGCAAAACCAAATTTTAAACCTGATGTTAGTTTTGTTTTTATTTAAAAGTGTATATGTATATGTATATTTAATTGCTTCCAGAAATAAGAAAGTTGGCACTGCACATCTTACACAAAACCAAATTTTGAAAATGGCGCTACATTTGCTTTTATTCCAAGTGGCTACGTATCAAATTTCAAAAGGGACTTCCTTATTTTTTGGGCTACATTGCCAATTCACGAACTCTGATCTACAAATTTGATAAAGAATTCATCCACTAAATTTTATCGTAATCGGTCCATTCGTTATCGAGATATCGTGCTAACGGGCGGACAGACACCGCAAAATTATAAACTGGCTAGGAGCTCGTTAATAATTACACGATATGTTCGCATAACGGAAGAAATTTAAAATGTACAGGGCGCTTCAAAATACCTGGGAGAACTACAGACTGAGATCTGATTCTAACACATTTAATAACGACGAACCTCGCATAAATGACCGAAAACACAGTATATATACCAGATTTAAAATTATAATGTACAGGGTAGTTAGTTTGAAAATAACTGAAAATGTCAAATTTCGTTTTAATTTTTTCTGGTTTAAACGGTAAGAAATGGACGGTTCCTTCTATGGGCACTTCTTTTCGAAGAATCTGAATCTGTTACCAGACTTTTCAAACACGCTAGATCTAGAAGCTATACATGCTACTACTTTCATATTTTTTATGAACGCCGTATTGGATTTT
The DNA here is from genome assembly GCF_008802855.1 of Photinus pyralis. Lineage (NCBI taxonomy): Eukaryota > Metazoa > Arthropoda > Insecta > Coleoptera > Lampyridae > Photinus > Photinus pyralis. Next base: position 29,392,201 of record NW_022170511.1, read on the forward strand.
TACGGAGATAAGGGGACAAAAAAGGAAAATAATGACTTGTCACACTATACTTTTACATAAATTTACAAGAAATTTCAAAATCAAATGTTTTACATTCATTTATCAACAAAACATCCACGGATATCTAGATCTTGCTGAATCTACATTATTTTTTATTATCTTTTTGTCCTCATTCCGATTCTCCGAAAAAAAAACGAGAACGGCCCATTTCCGACAGTTTAAGCTAGAGAAAATAAAAACGAAATTTGACATTTTCAGTTATATTCAAAGATTTTTTTAAAATGTCAAATGCGTTTTAGTCACAAAAGAGTCACTTTTTTCCCCATTTAACCTGCACTGCATCTCTTACCGTTACGGAGATCTCATTGGTGACCCACGAATTTATACCACCCTGTACAATCCAAAAACGTAAATTTAAATTTCGATTTTTGTAGTGAATTCCGGTCAAACCAGAAGTAGGTAATAGGAATTTCGGATAGGCAATTTGTTTTTATTCATATCTCCCACCAGAATTTTATATTAATACCGTCAATTCTGCCAAAGTTACAGGGGCTTGGACCTTGGTTTGCAAACTCCCCCCTGTCTTTTTACTTCTGAAGTACTCGGGTTTTGAACACTGATTAGTCGATTGTACGCGTTGTAACACTTTCTCTGCGAAAATGACACTACATTTGCCCAGATCTTGGAACACTTGGAAATTCAATTTGAAATCGCCATTCCATGTTCTAGTGCTATTGGCAACTTTCATTTTAATCGAGCTCAATTTACAATATGAAGCATTTTCTCCTCAAGATCACAATGAAAAACAATTGAGCATCAGGATATCGAGATATTGTTGCTGAATTTAAAGTCGAATGTAAAATCCTTTAAATTGATGTTTTAATTGAACAAAACTAATTGTACAGCAATGAAAATTGCAATTGAAAATGAAAACTTATTCGTTTCTTCGGACCCGATCTTTATTTTCAGATTCCTTGTACCTAGAGAATTTTTTTAATTATAATTATATGCCACGCACTGTGGTTTTTATTTACGGTTTAAGTATAATATCTAATTCACTAATCACTATGATCTTTTTCTTCTTATATTTGGTACTAATAATGAGTCCAGTACAAACAACAAAAATGACTGAATGAAAAAAGTTTAATAAGTTTGATCTGTGCTTATACAAGTCAGGAACGTAAACCGTAATACCCTATCAATATTTCCATCTTTGCATGCTCAAATTTACATTTTCAGCTCAAAAGCGGTTATCATGTATATATCTAAACTAAAAATGGAAGCCTTTGTATGGCATATTACATGTGCTTTTGTGTACTTTTAGTTCCTAAGAAAGATGGCGAGTGTCGTTTTTGTGTGGACTTCCGAAATGTAAATGGAGTAACAGCGCGTGATGCATATCCATTGCCTTACATTATAGACAATCTCAGTAAGAGTTAGGTGCTGCTAGGTATCTTTCTTCTATGGAGATCTGTAGTGGGTATTGGCAGATTGGTTTAGATGAAAATAGTAGAAAAGGTAGTCTTTATCGTTCCAGGAAAGTGATTATTTGAGTATACCAGGATGGATCTCGGATCACACAATGTAATATATATATAATATAATATGTAATAATGCCCCTGCCACTTTTACCGGCAAAAATTTTAGAATTACGAGTGGATCTACTTACCTGACGTTACGTTCTTATATTTTAATACTATGGGTCCGTTGATTGCAGTAATTGAACGGAGAATTCACAGTCCCAAATTTCGAATAAAATGATATTTTTTTAGTAAAACGAATCTTAAAAACCGGACTGTTGCGATTGTTAATAGAATTAATTAAGTAGATTCTTTTTTGAATGAATTCAAATTATTTTTATTATTTTTGTGTTCTAACCGTGGTTGAAACAGGTGACACGTTAACGATTGTTAGAAAGTTTTTTTGAAAATGTTACAGATTTATATCAAATTTCCACCTACCTGCAAAAGGCGCGTCGGAATGGTACTCCTCAAGAACATTATCACAACTTTTATCGGAGAGGGAAACGCTGCTAGAAAACGACTCACTCGATTCGTCGCATATTAACAAGTACTCCTCTTGCGTCTCAGTCTCCATATCTTTCGATTTCCTCTTGTATTCCTGGTGAACCGAAGAATGTGTCTAGCGGGAATTTCTTATGCCAAACGCACGATGCTTGCTATATTAAATAGCCAAAGGTACGTGCTCTAAAATTCGTGCGTACTCTCATGCAGTTTTATTTTTTTTTGTGTGAGACAAAAGCGGAAAAGTGAGGGGGCCAATTAACTTTTTCATGCCTTTCGCTTTGCTCTCAATTAATTGCGAGGGAACAACGGAACGCTAGATCTTTGTAGCTTTGCCGCTTGAAAAATAAAAAATTAAATGCGCAAAGTGCAACATAAACACGTAATACTCAATAAAAGCCGCTTTTTATTTCAAAATTAACACATAACAGGGACACATAAAATACTGTTAAAAAAAATTAACAACAAATATAATATTATGGCAGGTATAAATAAATTCTATTTTAATACTCTAACATAGACTCTAGCATTCTTTGAACATTTAGAATGGTTACAAACTCACCTGACTTAGCGGTCGCACTCGTTCGTAAATGGTGTTTTCGGCGTGTATCGCCGAAGGAGGAGGATGGTCTGGGGTGGGAGGCTGCTGGTAATGAGTGGGGCTTAGAGGATTATTTTTTGATTTGGGTACCCTTTGAATGTGCCTCTCGTCATCACTAGTTTCGTTGTAACTGTCTTGGTAATCATCTTTAATCATAATAAATGCACTAGACACAAATGTAGACGCGGGTGCCGAGCAACTCGTTTTCACTTGGTCTTCTTTGTTTCTAAAGTCGTACTCTTCGTACACTTCAGGATTTCGCCGCAATTTTCGTTTTGGATTTTGCTGTTTGACAATCATATTTTCGTACACGGAGGTTATCGCAACGGGTTCTAATCGCGTGAGTGCCTTTCGCGTGTCTAAATCTTCACTTTTGCCCCGGTGCAACTCTTTAACTGGCCGTTCTTCTTCTTCGTCCAGGGCGATATTGAATACCGTATTCATTTCCACGTACTGATCGACACTACGCCCGTGTACCAACCGTTCCCGTTTCTTCTCGTGTTGCAGTTCGTTGAGATCACTGTGACTCCGTGTGCCACTATGCGCAAGAAAAACGTACTCGTACGCATTATTACTGACTCCGTCAATTGACATCGACATGGGGTGCAGGTGCGTAGGAGATCCCGATAGGTTTCGACGTGGTGGTTTTTTAGGAGGAGTGGGCTGTAACAAAACTCCGCATTAGATACGCCACCGATGGAGACGCAACGGGAACTAACCGAAACTTTGTTATTCGATCCTGGGCTACGACCCCCTTTTATGTTATTCATGGGCATATAAAATGGAGTGCCGCCGCTATCGGGCCGCCGTGGATAGCTGGTGCTTGAAGCAGTGGAAGACAAGCTGGTGCGATCTGCTTCACGATGGTTTGTTAAAAAATGGAGATCTTCAGAGTGACCACTAGAGTCCATGAACAATTTTGGCGCGGGAGGCGTATGAAATAGGCTGTTATCAGAATCTCTGGAACAATCAGAAGCCGTTCTATAAGAAGACTCTGACGAATCGCGTTCTCTAATACAGATTTTCTCGCTGAACGCAAACGTTATGCTGCCCATTTGTGACGGAATTGAACGCGGATCATGCAAGGTGGAGAGTTTGGGTGGTCGCTTCGTGCGTTTGTTGCTGGGTAAACTTTGGTAAAATCGTGAAAAGCGCCTGGAACATGCGTGCATGCTAAGCCATGCATTTTGTTTTTGCTAAAGCAAAATCTTTAAAGGTTTAGGAATGCTTCACTTACATCGACATCGCCGAGGTGCCCGATGTTCTCCGATCTTCAACGCCTTCCACTGACCGTGCGTGGCGGTAAAAATCCCAACGGTGTGGGGAGGTACCAGGAGAGGGCTCCGCAGTCAGTGACCTGCCTCTTGAAGACGGACGTACATTTTCGTATGGACTCCCTATATCGGAATTGGTGCTAGGAACTGGAGGAAAAGGTTGACTAATACTTTCACCATCACTATCTTGAGCTATCCACGACCTTGTATATCCTACGGGAACACGCTATTGTTAAAAGTCAACGCTAAAGAGTTCGTTACGTTTTATAATTCCCACTATCTCTTGAGTGGCCTGAGCGGGAAACTGGCTGAGTAGATCCATAACTGTATAATGGTGCGCGTCTCTAATAGACATATCGGCGCCATGTTCCAGAAGCGTTCGAACCACTTCCACCTTACCACAAAGAGCGGCTTCATGAAGCGCAGTTCCAGAAGGCGTCCTAACGTTGACGTCGAAACCGGACCGTAAAAGTACCTCCACAACCGCCCTAAATTCACACAAAATAGGTAACGATTAAAATCTGACCGCAAAATTAACGAATGATGCACCTGGTTTCAGAAAACTACACGCTCAATGAGCGGGCAATAAGCTTAACTCTATAAAGCATGCATATGGTCGCAATCAGTTTAACGTACGCGTGACCTAACACACATATCACGCCCTAGCGGACATTTTACTACGCTTATTTCTGCTGAATGGTATAAATAACTGTTGCTGGGAAATATGTGGGCAAGTAGAGACGACAGAATTTATTTACGGTCATTAAATAAAATCTTTGTACCATCCTGTACGAAATTAAATTACATTTTTGGATAGATTTCTCGTACGCATAGCCACGCAAGTAAAAAAGGTGCATTACTTCAATTCTACTTCATTTGAAATACTCTCTTTACTTTAAAAGAATTTCATTTACACATCAGTATAAATGAAACACAATCTTCTACGGAAATAGAATAGTTCCCTAAAATCAAGAAAATTTGCCCTCGCACTGCTTCAATTAAAAATACGTTACATGTACCAAAATTTATTTAAAATTCGCTCAATTCGTCATATGTTCTGAACGTCATTTTATAACGTGCATTTGAAATAAGAATGAAAGATTTCACTAGAATGCATAATCATTTGTTTCACTTTATCTACCCTTACCTTATCCTTACGGTTAAAGAATGACTTAATCTACTCATTCAAACCTATTTAAATGTCATTTTAACATATAAATTATCAAATTATCAAAATGCCTCAAGTGAAACAAGTAATCGATAGTTACTAGAATAGTACAGAGATTGAGTTAAAACTGTAGAGTAGCAGTACGTCTTCAAACCAGCAGATACTAGATAACCTATGACCTAATTTTTTTCAAATGAAAAAGAGGGAAAATGCCAGGGCAAATGCAAATAATTCGTTGGTCATAATGAAATTTTTTCACTTTCGATTTGGCCCCAATTTTTGTTCTATTTTTAAAAAATCTTTTCGGCCAAACCGGAAGTGGGAACGTTGGTATTATGACCAATGAGCTTTTTGCTCCCTACTCTAGGAACTCCGGAACGTAGGTGCACGTATGTATAGACAAGCTCTACTATTATAAAGCAATGTGCTGGTTATGCGCTAATATGCCACTGATAATAACCCCCGCGCCATTATCGTTTTTTAGAAATCCGAAAATGCATAGGGGGGGGGGGTGTTACGGCACATTTTGAGGGCATAATGAATGTATGATGTAGTGCAAACACCTTGTTAAAAAACGTAGCTGAAAAGATGAGTTAATCTCTTGCCCCCCCCCCCCCTTAAAAAAATGTATGATGTAGTGCAAACACCTTGTTAAAAAACGTAGCTGAAAAGATGAGTTAATCTCTTGTTAATCTCCCCCCCCCCCCTTAAAAAAATTGTTACGGTTTTACCGTGAGTGGCGTAATTGTGCGCATAAAAAATGTATCGGTTGGCGTAAATACAGGTAGCAAAATGCCGAGCAAAATGCGTTATGGGGGCTGCGTATCCTTGGCCCCTCCCAAACATATTTAAGGATAACCAAAAATGAAGAATGGCGCAAAGATATCTTTTTACAGAGCATTACAAATACATTTGAAAAAATGTGCTAAACACTAGCTTTTAAAAATATTAATTGGCCCCTTTCCCCACGCTTTTTTGAAAATTTGTCATGGCTTAACCGTAATGGCTAGCTTTAATTCAAGTGGCGCAATTGAGAGAATAACTAGATATACCAAGTGGCATATACCAGCTGCAAAATACGTGGGGGTGGGGGTGTCTAAGTAAACTTGTCCATCTCCAATGTATTTTCGGGGGACCAAGTTTTAACGGACCCTAAAAGATCTCTAGTTACATTACACTTATTGCACAAAAGCATAAAGTTGTATCTGTACATTTACACATCTACTGTCACTGTACCCTCAGTAGAAACCTACAAAAGTTATCATACAGGCAGGGAATGGTCATGTTCACGACGTTTCAATTTTGCAGATTATAGTTGTTAACAGACGAAGAAACCAGCAATTTACAAGTAGCTACCTATACCTACCACTAGGTAATCATCGTACAATGTTAACAGGTCTTGGAAGCCACAGTTACGAAGGACCTATTGCATTTGACATTATTAAAATTTTGTGCAACGGAGGAAGTTGCGATTGTACTTTTACTCTCAAACGCCTGCTCTTATATCATATATGACTTAGGGTCGCAACGCTTGCAGCTTCCAAAATTTCATTTGAGGTATCTGAACTGTCGCTATCACCCATTTTGATACGCACAAAACACACGCAAAGATGCTAATTATAATTTATTACATACGACAGGAAATACTTTGTTTTTAATTGTCTAAGATAACTATGATTTTCAGGAAAAATATGTTTATGAGCAAATTTTTGAATTCTTTTTTGATGATCGCCTAAAAAATGTTGTGTGCACCTTGGCCAAAAGTGATTTGTTAGGCCTCATCTGAATTGCGGCCTCGGCTACCGCCTCGGCCACAAACAGCAGCTTCGACCAAAAAAGATCACTTTTACGGCCTTGGTACACAAATAACTATTTTAAGAGCTGCCTTGAGCCTTTAAAACCTTTACAAGCTTTAATGTGTTTTTAAGCCTGTAAGTGTAGCAAGTTGGGTAAAAGGGTTTTTAAGGGCCTCAAAGAGTTTCCAAGAGCGTTTATAAGAGAAGATCCTTGAAAAGTTGAAGACCGCTTTTGCATAAAATAAAATTGAATCTCTACGGCATTGGCAGAAATCCCTCCATATGGCTTTAGTCACTTGGGCACAAAAGTAACTGAGTTCCATTTTTCTTTACACGTTCCTGTATATAAAATGTTGGTATGACTCATAAAAAGAAATAATAAAAAACGTAATGCCTATTTCGTGATCACGTGTCTCTGCTAAATTTGATTGCTACCTAGAGATTTTACCTTTACCACATAAGAAATTATTGGTACATTCTTCTGTGGAAATAAACAACTCCTTATCAATACTAAATGAAATCTCAGTCCAACCAAAGGAATGGTAACACTGAAGTTAAATGCAAAAAAACTCCCATTCACGGAAACAAAATAACCAAAATCCTCTGCTTGAATCTGATTCTTACGAATGAAGTATAATACGGAATCATTTTATACAAATAGTTCTCATAGGCCGATTTCTTCAGGAAAATCAAAGTTACTTTAAGCACAATCAATATGCCAATTTCTAAAAATAAGCGACCAAAAATTTATACAATGCAAAAAAAACGGATGAGATTCCTTTCAGGTTACTCTATCTCTCTCTTTCTCCCCTTAAAAATACGGACATTTTTTTTATTCGTTACATTTAATTACGTTCCTATGTGAGGAGCGCGTGTCTCCAATTCAAATATGTTCCCTTGCGTAAATTTTCGTTACTCGCAAACGAATGGCCTTGTCGCAAATGGAGGTTATGGGTAACTCTCACTTTGTCGCCAATTTATTCATTCACAAAGCGTTGTTAATGGGCCGTTCTTAAATACGCTATTGATAAAAATAAATAGCAGCGACGTCCTTTGTTGGAATCTTCGACTCAAAATAAAATCCGGCAACACTTTATTGCGTCTTGTTTAAATTTTCTCCAACAAAAATTTAACTCAAATGAGACAGTGCGCGCCAATTCAGCCCGTCTTGAACTTTAACCACTCAATTTTTCGCCTACACGCGGAATAACTACTCTTCCCGCACTCAAGTAGTACGTGACTAACCTCGCCTGCTGTCTAAAAATGTCGCATACACGGTTCCTCTCCTCGCTTACATCGAAAGATAAAAACTCCTTTACAAGCTACGCATGTTTTCGCCTTTAATTTTCAGATATACTTTCGTTTCTGTTCGCTATAAAGCGGTACATGTGTATGTCTGCCTATGGTTAGATACCAAAATATAAATTCGAAAAATTACTTTAAAAAAACGGCTTCAAGCGTGCCTATTTATTGATTTTCCGAAAACTTTCAATGGTCTCCGAGAGGCTTTCGAATATTAATTAATTAGAGTGTTTGAAACACTAGACCCTTAAGCGATTGCAATGATCCCATTAAAGATTTTAATAGTTTTTAAGAGCGGAGCTCTCTACTGGTCGCCTACAGTCTTGAATGGTCCCCCGAGATGCTTTGAAGTCTTTAGGGGGTCTTGAGTATTCAATAGTGTTGAAGAGTATGTGAAACTCTCTAAAATTTTTAAGATCTGAGCTCTTATAGGAGCATGTAGGAGGGACCCTTATTTCAAAGGGTAGCCCAACACTTTCTAGATCGTTTCAAACCCTTTAAAATCTGTTAAGAATCTTACTAGGTACTCTTTAAGGGATGTAAGAGCCTTTAACAGCTTTAGGGGACTTCAATAGCACCTATGATCCTTTTATGAACTTTAATAGATTTTGAGAGTGTTCAAAGATCTTGCACAATATTTATTCCGTCTCTTAGAGCATCTGCATTCCAAGAATTTAAAAATTCGTTGTGCCTATCAGTAAAAATGATTTTATTCCCATTAAGGGGTGGGTTCACGATCCGAGTACTTGATAGTTTGAAGTTTATTACGTAAGGGCATGTATTAAGTGTCAATCACAGTTTTTAAGAAGTAGGTTACAAGAGCAAGTGTGTGTGTGGGTGGGGGGGGGGGGCTTGGGAAAATTAGATTGTTTGTGCGCGTAGAAAAAATTGTCATAAGTTTTATTTTAGTATCCCTCTCTTGTTCTGGGCCCTCAACAGGCTTGCGCCCAATTATAGAGTGATCCGCATAATGCTTTTAGAGGTCCCCCCTACTACCCCCCTACTACTCCGGTATTCATTCACCTTACGAATGAGAAAAACTTCCGAAAAACCTAATTCGGAGTATCCGAGAGAATGCTCCGTACTGATCTAAGGAAATTCCCATCTCTGTCACAGATGAAAAATTCTTACCTCAGCCCCGGTTCGAACAGACGACCTCCGGCTATGTAGTCCAACGCTCTACCACATAGTTAATTAATGAAGGTGAGAAGTTGATGTTTTCCGTAATTAAAAATGCAATTTTAAATAAGTGAGCTATGAACTACATTTTCATAATTAAATCAATTACTTACCTTCCTATAAAATATAAAGCTATCCATACTGGGCTGGGCCATTAATGCCGGTATGTTACGCTGCATTAAAAACTGTGTTGCGTACGAACATTGACGGAACAATTAACAATTAGCCTATTTTCGCATGTCCGCATATCGCTATATATTCAATAAAGGTGGTAAGTCGTAAACTAATGCCCCCATAAATGCACGAGATTGCGTATATGATGAGCATTTAGTGGAAGCGATTGAAATTACTACGCTACGTGCTTTAGGTGTTTACCGTAAACAGGGCATTGCACAGAAACCTTTCCGCACCCCTGGGCGAAAGTGCATTGCAATTAGCCAACCCATCTGAAAACGTTTCATGGCAAGCAAACTGAGAACATCCGGAGTAATTGATAACCAACCATAATGGGGTGAAAATTTGTAATGCAGGTGCACCATTACTGATAGTCCAAAGAAGAAAGTGATTGAAGCTACTTACTTATGGCCGTTCCTGCTCGCCAAATGCAAAGATGTATGCGGAAAACTCATCCCCGGAATGGCCCTTTGCATCGGTTGTATTAAACTGGGATACGTTCTAACTAATAATTCTACAGCCTCTAACCTGCAAAGGAAGGGATGTCGTAATTGAAAACAGAACCAACGCAATCTATCAAAGTAATAAAACTGATCGATTACCTTCCGTACTGAGCAGCTAGATCAAGGGCAGTTTCGCCCCTATTATTTCGAATGCCAGGATCACATCCGTGTTCTAACAGTAAATGTACAACTGGAGTGTGGCCGTATTGAGCCGCAGAATGCAACGCCGTCTCGTTCGCTTTGGTCTGTAACAGAAGGAGAGAAAAATACATCTTAAAGTCTTATACAAATTCTAAAGTATCACATTTGAAGCGAGGACGCAACTTTATAATCAACTTGAATATTCCATTAAAATAAACGGGAATGGCAAGGCTCGCTAATTCTGAATCATAAACAGGAAAAAGGAGAGTTTGTAAAGTTTAGTTTTAAATTTTAAATAGGCAACTCGACTGTCAGTAGCAGCTTTAGAGAATCCGTCAAGCTGAAGCTGCAAGTGGCACATCGCATCCAAATTAGTATACAGTCCAGTAACTTCGGCGTGGAATTGAAAAGATCACGGCAAGTTTGCATTCTAAAAGAGTTTGAACAGAAGTGACAGACACGGATTGTAACTTCTCATCAAATAAAATAAAAAGTAAAAAAATGACTGAATTGGACATATTATTTTACCATCTCGAAATTTTGAAGTTACAATTCTTTGTTCTGAATCATTTCTCTTACTGCACAACGCGGAAAAAAATTGTCACCGTTAGATTCATCCGGAAATAGTATTATAATACAAGTGCGGAAAAGGGTTTATTGGGACCAACGAGTGACAGCGAAAGCTCCGATCGTATAAACTTTCAGTAAATCTTTCCACAAGTGTATTACATACTAGTTTCTTCTATAAAAATGCGAGAATTTTGAAGATTTAGAGACAAGTGTATCTAAATGTTAAAACGACAAGTTGTGTAAATCAAGGCGTAAGGCATTTTATGAAATCAAATCCTCACGATGCAGCTATGTTACCAAAATGATGGTTAGTACTCGTATTCACGTGTCCCCTTTTGGACAAAGGACTGTGTTCTCTAAAATAAGAATTTAAAGTTGAAAAAAAAATTTCTACGAAGAAAGTGAGAGTGACCATCGATTTGCGCTAGAGTAAATCTATAGGTCACAATTCGAAGAAATGTAAGTAACCCTGGGCTTATTTTCCTAGTTATTTTCTATCTCAGGAGGAAAACAAAACTGGATACAGTTTCATAAATATATAAATAAATAAAAGTACAACACGTTTCCTAAACAAGACTTTTTCAAAATTATAAAATGGAACCGTGTACCTACCATTTATACAACTTGTGGAAATGGACAAACAATTAGTAAAAAAGAGGAATATCTGTAACTTAAAGATTGGCAAGAGACATTTTGAGAGAAAAGTAGCTGAAGGGATGGAAAGTTGGGGAAGTAAGCGAATTTTGTCTTAAAATATCTACATACACTAAAATTTCAACCGAATAACAATTTTTAGTAATAAAAGAAGTCGAAAACAACGGTTGGGGGGGGGGGGTCCCTGAAAAGGATCCTTGGTTGAAGAGGCACTACGATAATCAAATTTCCAGTGGAATGTCACTCTCTAGTTTTCAAGATCCTTCTTTTTGAGTTTTAGATTATTTAAACACTATTAAGTCATTAAAGTCATTAAAGATGAGGAGATTTTAATGCTAGGACAGGGAATAAACGAGAAGAGGAACACAAATGGAAAATTAAAATCCCTAATAGTGTAAATGTAACAAAGAGGGAGAAATGTTGTACGAAAAGACAGAATTTTAAACGGAAATATGGAGTAAGATAGGGACGAGCAATTTACTTACATGGGAGGAAGAGGGAGGGGTCGGTAATTCATTACACAATAGTAAATGAAAACAGAACAATTGGGAGAGGAGTACTGAAAGCAGCATTTTATTAAGGCACTACAAGAAAATCAGCAGAAAGGGGAGGTGATAGAAAAGGTAGGAAGAGAGGAGGTGGTAGGAAACAAGATATCAAGCGAAGAGATTGAGCAGAAATTAAAGTATCAAGAAGAAGATGAGAAAACTTTTAAACAAGATATGCAAAGAAGGGGAACTGTCGGAAGAATAGAAGGAAGGGGTAACAGTTCCGATTTACAAAAGAGGTGACAAGGACTATGGAATGGGGATGATAGGAGCGTATAGAATCTATGTAATGGTATCTACTGATTGAAAGGTTAGAAAGAGAGATGGAAGGGAAGAAGAAGATACACAAATGGGATTCAGAAAATGGAGGGGAACAATCAACTGTATAACTACACAGATTGGTGGAAAAAGAATTGGAGAAATGGCGGAAAGGCAATAGCGTTTTTCATAGATTTGGGCAGCGTTTAATAGAGTGGAAAGGGAAAATGTATGGAAAATGATGGAAGATGGGAAAATAAACAATAAGCTAAGAGACAGAATCAAGAAATTATATAAAGAGACAAGAATGATGGAAGGATTCTGACTGTTCTGGACTGGGATAGGGATGTCTTTTTTTCAGCCCAAGCTTATTTAATTTCTATATAAGAGCTATGGAACAAATACGACGACAGGGTCAAAGGGGTGGGATCGTAGTGGGAAGAAGGAAGATATGGTCCCCGGCATACAGGGACGACACAGAGAGGTATTGGGAATGATGTTAAATATCAGAAAATCGAAGATGATGAGAATCAGAAAAGGGCGGGGGATGGAAATGAAGGGAGGAAAGAGTAGAGGGATTAAGAGAAGCTAAGTACTGAGTGTACCAAATGCTCAAATAAAAGAACTAAGAAAAAAGGGAGAAGTGGCGATGAGACAGGTGTGGGGAATAGAAAAACGGGGATTCACGATTTTAAAATAAGAAAATCCCTTTTTGATCCAATAGTGCGAGGGGTGCTTATTTAGGGAACGGAGATATGGAGGTTGAAGGAATAGGATAAACTTGAGGGAATACAAAGAAGACATTACAACGGAATGATACCAAATTACATCTCGTGAATACAAAATTGAGATGGAGGAGAAAAGGAGAGCGTCGGGAGCAAGGCCGGTAAGACTCGGAGAAAAGATTGAAAGAATGCTTGTCAATAAGGATGAACGCAAAAGGAAATTGAGAAGAACAAAGAAAATGGATACGGATGTCGTCGAAAGGAAACGGGAAAGAAGGACTAGGATGGAAGATGAACTCACAATATACAAATACCTACGGTTAAGCAGAGAGAAAATCGAGAGCTCAGAGGAAACAGTGGGTGCAAGGAGCTGATAAGAGAGTGGTTGTCGAAATACCTGCGACAAGGAAGAGGTTTAAATGCGGAAATGCAGAATTTCTGGAGAGAAAGAAGAAGATATCGAGCACATGCTATAAAAATGTACAGAAGTAGATAGAACCAGGAAAAAGAGGAGTGAAATACTGGAAGCGGATAGAATAGGAGAACACTGGAAGGCGATCATCTTTTAGAAAAGGCAAGTTTAGTTCTTGTAGTTTCATTTTTTGTAACAAGTTTTTTGCCAAATTGCTTATGAAAGATTGATACCAAATTAGTTCTCTTGAAGATTTCTCAATGGTTTCCACGGCATTTTAGTCGCCTTTGGAGACCATAATATGCCTATTAGAAGTTTTAAAAATGTTTGGGAGTATTTAATATAAAAAAATACCCACTTTAGGATCTCAAAGTATATTACTGTGGCCCACACATTGAGCGCCAAATAAATAATGCTGTGTGCAATGATATACGGTAAAAAAATACCACCCAACAGACGTCTACCTAGCTATCTCAAATTGCATCATTTAGTTTCTAAAATTTGTCTCAGGGCACGACTGGGTTCCGATACAACAAAAATCCCAATATCCACTTAAAACTCTTATAAAATCACTACCCAAATTTGAATTGGGATGGCACGGGAACACCATGAACGGTGAACCAAACACTTCGTTTTTTTTTTCAGGATATCTTCGAAAAGAGTCAGAATTTTTCAGTTTCAAAACGGCATTTTGTTAAGCATCAAAATACGCAATTTTGCCAAATTTAAACTACCTACCTATAATTTCTTACAGTTTCGGACATCTCCACGGTAGCCCTTGAATTTAAATTAGCCGGTATAACCAAATGCTTCTTTTCTGGTAGGCAAGAAAAATTTTGATTTAAAATTTGAAAGTGGGGATACCGTGAAGCGGGTAGGATGGAAGCAGTATACTTGTACATTCCCCCTTCACAATGCGAAAACTAAGTATTTGTTTGGCATCTCAAATACGTTGTGTGATCAAAACTCTCTAAACCTTCCCCATATAGTTTTTATTCGTTGAAGTTTTTAAAAATAAAAGCGACTATAGTTTCGGCGTACTGCCATCATCAGGCGACTAGAAGTTTATCACAATATAGCAAATTTGAAAACATTAAGAGCTAGTACTTACTGTAAAATTTAACAGGAAACGGTAAGTTACAAACGTTGAAACAAATAAGACGAACATGTTGTTTTTTAATTAATAACTGGCCGAAGCCAAATGAAACAACCTGAAGGGTGGTTAAACCGGAAAGGTTGTCCTAAGTTTCAAAACGAATTATTATCAAGCCTTGTTAAGACAACCAACCGGAGGGTTGAATTATTACATTAAAAGTTGAAAGTTGAATTTAACCTATAAATAGACAAAGTTTTAGATTTAAAAATTAAATTATCTAAATGGTACTTACACATTTCAAAAGAACCGGGGGGAAAAAATAAACTTATAAAAGTTTTGAAACTATTGAGATGACTACATATTTAAATTATTTAAGTTAAGTATAAATTCGAGATCATGCAGACGGCATGTCTAGAAATGATTGACAATCCGGTATAAGAGGAAACTGACATATCGATAAATTTATAAATTTTGAAAAGATATATAGGGTGAATTGAAATTATTGTAAAAACAGAAGATTGTTATTGAAACCGAGAATTTCGTTAAGAGAGAGGTGCGGGTTCTTTTTAACTTGGTGATGAATTTCTTTCAATTCCAGAAAGTTCAATCTTATACCTTTATTGCATATATGTAGAATTTCGAAATCGGTATTCAGATGGAAGGAGTGACCCGTTTCCAGGATGTGTGAAGCGAAAGAGGATTTTATTGAAGAGGAATTATTGTTTTTAATGCCCCCATTTCCCCCATTTCGAGGAACGATGGATCCAACCCAAAAAAAAAAAAATCTCAAATACGATAAAACAAATGACCGTTTGAAAAAGTAACGCCGTGTACAAGGAAAACACAAATTTAAAGGTACTATTTTTTTAAATGATAACCTTTTACGTTATTCAAATACCATGTGTCTCGAAAAATTTCAAATTACACGTTTTAATTGCCCCAATTTCTGTATTCGCTTTTCTTTCTATGCCGTAATCTTGGCCGTAACTTTCTTCTACAAATTACGAGATATTTAATTCTTGCCTTTTGCATACGGTAGCTTAAAGACCTGACGGCATCTACCTACCTAAAAATAATCTTACTAAGTTTATGACAAAAAATTACAAACTCATAATTTAGAATTTTGTTTCCGTAGGAAAACGTCCAAAGACTTTGCCTGGATGCCTAGTGATGTATAGTAACCTGCACCTGGTAAACGTATAAAAAAAAGTGCTGTTATTATTGTTTATGACTAATATTGTTTGTTACCTGCAATCTTAATTACATACAATAATCGCACTTCGATCACATTAAAAAAGCATTCATTGCCAGTTCATAACTATAATGTTATTCATAGGTGATTAACGACCTTGCTATCAAATACACCTACCGAATTTAGTCATCTAAGTTTTATACAGCATCTTATCAAGATTCGCTTGATTAATCTTTAATTACATGCACTAAAGCCTCGACTTAAGCTTGTAATAAAATTCTATGTTTGAGAAACGAATGGCTACTGGTTATATGTGGCGGAATTTGTTTATAGAATACTGAATATATCTTCAAAACTACAATTTTTACAACAATTTTAAAAATGTTACTACCAATCTGCGTCAGATTTGTGGTCAGTGGCGCACTTCTGCGTGGTCAAGGAGGGTATATTTTTTTTATATGGAATTACGTATTTTTTTATATAGCAACGTAAACGGTCAGCACAATAACATGTAATAAAAATGCGGTTGCTATTAAAAAATATACATGCCCCTCCCCCTTGACTTTTTAAAGTATTCAAACTTTTATAACTTTAGATACCAGAAAAAGTTTCTTTAAAAAATGTTGTTTTGGAGATATACTTAGTGCTCCCCACAAAATGGCCACCCTGTATATTTATTAACATAGCCTACTTGTATTACAATATATAATTATTCTACACAACCTTAAAACCTTGTCAACATATTTGCTCAATTTTTTTAAATAAATCTTCGAGCACTTATTTATCACGATTTTTATTCTTATTCTTGAATATTAAATTCTTTTATAGATCGAAACGGATTTTATGAAAATTGCCCTAAAAACTTTTAGAAACCTTTGAAACATTGAACTCTATGAAACCTACTTTGGATATCAGAAACCGTTTGAAAGTATCCTAGAAACACTTGTGTTTTCAAGAAACGTGTGTTAAATTTACGCAAGGTACAATTGGATGATGAAAACAATTAAGTCTAAAATGTGAGTTAAGGAAAATTATACAAAACTATGTGGGGCACCTCATAATATTACATGAATGTGCAAATATACTCTTGGAAATGCAAAGAGCTTCAGTAAGGGTAAAACTGACCATACAGATTGCACACGTAATTAATTTCGCAACATTCTTCCGCATTTTCAATATTGCACACATTCACAATTTTCGCATTTTTGCGTTTATTATTGAACTTAAATATGCAGAATTAGGTTACTTTTTTACGTTCGCTTCGAAAAACGATCGAGTTTAATCTATAATAATGTACAACCTACCCTACGCAGTTACAGAGGGTTGGCTACGAGAGTAATGAGGGTGAACATTGCACTAATTAAGATACTAGTAAAGTCTAGTCTGGTGAATGGCAGTGACATTAGAAGCGGTCCCGTCAAAAGGCCGGTTCAAGTGGCCTGCGTCTATATGTGAAAGGGACAGCAACTATTGATGCCAATGGTGATTAATCTACGTAAATGGCACTCACATTGCCAATCACTTTGATTGCTTATTAGATTTGCTCCGATAATTTCACGTTTGAGTATACCGTATTTGTTTACCGATTCCAGAGTGTCTTTAATTTTGCACCTCAAACTGTAGAGCTGATATCTATTTAAAAATAATGAGTAGGTACAGTTTCAAAGGTCAAACTAATCTCATTATTAACAGTCAATCATAAATGAAATTCATTAAAACTTGTGTATTGAAGCAGATTTTAATTAGACATGGGTTATATGTTGATGCTCATTGATCGTTATTCTTTCATTACCGTAAACTTGGAGTTTATACCTAATTAAAGACCGTAAGTGTTGCTCAAATGTTCTAATATTTAAAATATTTGCTATCATAACAGTTGTTTTTGTTGGAAAAAGTAGTACCTATCCCAGCATGGAGAATTGGAAATTAACAAATATAATACAATAGATGGGCGATCAAACAAATTCCAACCATTTGGGTCTCCGAGATTACATGGAATTTTCCAACTCTGTTGCAAGAAAGGATCGAATTGCCATCCTCGATACTATGCAAACCTTTTATGGCCAGTGTTACTCTCGAGTATGTACCTCTAGCATGGGGGGAAGTAAAAGTGATAGCTCGAGTGGTAGTTATGCCAAAGCCTGGACGTGATTCAAATTAGTCATGACGGTGACATTTAAACCACATTTGGATAAAATAAACGTGTAAACAAATATAGAAAACGAGCTCCTGGGTATGGCTATCACATGTGCAAAACCAAATTTTGAACCTGGCGGGAGTTTTGCTTTTATTTAAGTGTATTTAATGTATCAAATATCATTTAATTGCTTCCATAAATAAGAAAGTTGGCACTACACATCATGCACAAAAACCAAATTTGGAAACTGGCGCTACATTTGCTTTTATTCCAAGTGGCTATGTATCAAATTTCATTTAAATCCCTCCATAACTAAGAAAGTTGGCACTGCGCATGCGCAAATCCAAATTATGAAACTGGCGTTAAATTTGCAAGTGACTATGATCAAATTTCATTTAAATCCCTCCATAAATAAGAAAGTTTGGGTTCGGTTTATAAATGGTCGAGATGCGCAAAGGGCACTGTGAATGCTGATCGCTTGGGCTCAACTTTTGGAACTGTGTTTTGTATGGCTAAAGCTATGCGCATATTGAATGTCATGCAATTCGGTTCATATCTAACGGAGATATCAAAAGGGCTTTCTTTATTTTTTGGCCTACATTACCAATTCACGTACTCCGATCTACAAATTTCATAAAAAATCCACCTGCAAAATTTCATCGTAATCGGTCCATTCGTTTACGAGATATCGTGCTAACGGACGGACGGACGAACAGACAGACAGACACCGCAAAATTATAAACTATACATTTCATTGTGCTGCTATTTCCATGTCACTTAGTAGCTTTGGCCAGTTGCACCACCAAAATTAAGCCTCGGTTAAATTTAAGTCGAACTTAAAATCATTGGCAACGTTTACGAGTATTATGGCCGTTTGCACCGACAAATTTGGAGCTTAGCTTAAGCGTAGCTTGAAATCCATGGCAACCATTGTCTCAATAATCGTTGCCATGGCTGTTATGCTACGCTTAAGCTAAGCTCCACTTAAATTTGTCGGTGCAAACGGCCGTTAAGATAATGGTTGCTATGGTATTTAAGTTATGAATAACTTTAAGCGATACGGTGCAATTGGCTATTAGTGGCACACATTTTAAGAACCTATTTTAAAAACGTTTCATAACTTGTAAAAATTTTCGTCTTTACTTTGGAATTCCTGATCGTGAATCCTGTGTTAAGATAAAGATGCACAAAACAAAAGAAAGAATCCAAAACAATCCAATTTTCAATTATGTATCAATAAAAAAGTGACCATAATTAATAATTGTTTAAGATATAATATCCAAATTACATTGAATGAATTCTGTAAGAGGTCAAAAATTTGCCATTTTGAACAATTTAGTGTTTAATAATGAAGCGGAGCATACAAATAACAGCAAATTAATATTACTTTTGACAGTGTACGCTGGGCATAAAGAATTGTAACGAGAGGGTATTTTCCCTACATTTTTTGCGATTTTATTCCATTGAAACATGCGGAAGGAAAAGTTTTCTAAGTTTAGAGACGGCCAAGGTTTCAATCACAATCAACCAAACAATTATTCATTATGTCATGTTCGAGATTTTATTTTGTCGATCATATATCATCGAACTTTATCACATTTGGCGCTCCGCCCCATTGACGAGAATTCGTTTCGTTTTACACGATAAACAGAGGTCATATAATTTTTCATTTCTAACACTGCGAGTTAAGTTTCTTTGGGAAAGAGATAAATAAATTTCTGTTGTATCAGCGGTTTTCGTAGACCATCTTAGAGTTGGCAAACTAATGAAAATTAACGAAGTATCGCTGCCATTGCTACCCATCATGCAATAGGCGTTTTAAGTCAACTTAGTATAGAGAGAGGGGATGAGTTTTGAAATTAAGGGACTCTCGTTTTGCCATCCGAGGGGTCAATACGAGAGCTTAGCGTTTGAGCAGTATGGAGTTTTTGTAAAGCGGCCTTTAGAGCCCAAGTCATTAATGTTGGCGTTCGGAAAAATGGAGGTTCGAAGAAAAAGTTAATCCAGATCAGAGCGACAATTAGTAGTTTTCTCAAATTTATCATTTTGCCCCATTAGAAAAAATTACACAAAAAAGTTCCCATTTTGGACATTTGCGGAAGAGTGCGTTTTATTTATCGTTCGAGCCCGTTAGTTTGCGAGAAAAGTGCCATCTCGGTAAGGATTAACGTGATACAAAATTACGTTACGACAATTTCACAAACATTTTACCGCGCTCTACGCAGTGCTACAAATTATAAAGAAAGATACTTTAATATCCAGTGTAAAAGTGAAATTGCGATAAAGAAAACTGTCTTCAAAGTCAGCAAATGTTTACGTTGATTTTTGGTGCCACTAAAGTTAAAAGTTATTAGAGTGGAAAAGTGTACGAAAAGGATTTCCAAAATATTAAACTCAAAATTTCAAGAACTAACCCTTAAAAGCGAGTTTATGCTAGTGCTCGTTTAATTCTGCAAACCCCAATTTGTACTAATCAGGAAATTCAACAATCGAAATCCGTAATTTAATCGCTCATTATCAAAGATGTCTCATTCCGAAAGCTGCTACAGGATTTGTTCATGCCGTCGGGTTTTACACGCAATCCAGAAATCACTTGTCAACCGCCCCAAAGTCTTGAACCAACCCCGTAAGTGTAAAAAACTCCAGGTGAGTACAATCACCGAGAAAAGGTTCGTTTTAAAAAGTTGTATGATTTTTGTAAATTTCAATCGACGGCTTTTATGATCCTTTAGATAAAGGCGAATTCAGAGAAATATCTAACACAAAACCGAATTGGAGAAAAGATGCTTAAAGCCGAAGAAGCTAATAAGAATGTCTGGCAAAGTCCCACGCAATAGAGAGACTTTGCGGACCATCCCTGAAGGCTGTCTTGTGGCTGTACGTTACCGTGAGGACCTATGCTTTGCTATGCGTGTCTGGTGGCCTAGAACCAGACTCTCCACAACCTTAACACTTCTTACTCATGTGCAAAGACTTGCGTACCTTGCTTACTTGCATGTGAAAACCTCCATGGAGGCCCTTTTGGGTCTACCTCAACTAGATCTGCGCGTGAGAGAGCAGGCCACATTGGCATCCTTGCGTCTAAAAAATAAGGGGTTGTTGAATAGCAGAGGTGGACCACTTTCGAATTTCGTTGAGGAGTCGTACAACTCAGGAAAGTAGTACAAAGGGCCCGAATTAGAGGCGTAGGTACGCGTGGACTCTGTCCACCCCCCTATCGTAATCCAGAAAAAAAACAATCGAAAAAACAGTGTTAGATGAGGTGTCAAAATAAAGCTGTACCTTCATCTGATGAATTTATCTGAAGATTTGCAGTGAATGTAGCAAATGTTTTAATTTATATTAATTAAATTCATTAGGCAAATTACTGTATCGCTTTATTGCATTTGTGAGAAATTATTTTCGAGTCCCATGAACGGGAATAAGCACGATTTTGTTCTGCTGGCGGGCTTGGGTAATTTCCATACCGCTTCCATAAAAAAGTTCAAGCACTTACTTTTTTAATTTTTTTAAATTAATAGATGAATTATATGCAAATATTTAAACACAATTTTTGAATGCAAACGAAACGTTTCTTGTTTGAGTTTTCCGTGCTATAACTCATAAAAAATCCACCAAATCGTCCAATTAGTCCGTATGTTACTAAAACATTCATTCCAAAAGAAAAGATTGCAAAGGCACCTTATTTGCACGATTGTCTTCGTGTTAAAACTAAAAGGCATCAATATGCTACAATTCTGGGAAACAAAATTTAAGTGTTTTCACCACTGCGCTTGAACTAGCTTTTGGTTCCTGTCCACAAGTGGATCCTTTAAAATATAAGTGCCGATTTTGTAACCAGAATCATAAAACCAAAATTAATGTCGGGATTGGTTAGAGAAGTGAATAAGCTTTTGAAGTGACATTTTTTTATGTTCCGAACGAGGGTCCAAATAAAATAACCTCTTAAAGTTGTCCACGTTACTGAAATGGCTAATCTGGTTTTAAAAAATTCTCTTAACGATCACATGACGTTTTTAAATGAAATTGGAAATCAGTTTGTGTTATTTTCGTACACAGTTTTGGGTAATTAACCATGACCATGATTACTACGGCCTTGAAAGTGCACGACAGAAAAGTGTGACGCGAGATCACAGGAAAAACCGACATTTACAGATATTTTAAATAGAACATACCCGTACGTTTTGTGTGTCTATTATTAGATTGAATTTGAATAAAATGCTGGTGGATGTGAAAATATTAATAGCATTTGGGTAGTTTTTCGGAAAAAATTCCTACTCATCCGATATTTATTTGAAGTGAACAGATTCTACAACAAGATATTCGTGCCACTTAGCAAAGAGCAAAAGCTGAAAAGCGATTAAAGCTTTTGGCTTACCAACTAAATTAACTGATGTAGGTACACCAAATCAAAGAACCCACATCTGCAGGAATATAAAAGAAACTTTTCAGACGTTTACACAAATCAGTCTAATTTAACGCTTAGCTGACCAAAAAATAGAGGCACACTTACCGTTAAATTTACATTACAAATAGATGGTCCACAAAGAAGTAACCTAACGATATCGACATTGCCAGACCAAGCTGCCAAGTGCAACGCCGTTGAGCCTTTACTATCTACAATATTCGGAGATGCATCGTGATCTAGCAACAATCGAACTATTTCCCTAAAAAAAATGGAGATTAA
Source organism: Photinus pyralis (assembly GCF_008802855.1). Lineage (NCBI taxonomy): Eukaryota > Metazoa > Arthropoda > Insecta > Coleoptera > Lampyridae > Photinus > Photinus pyralis. Next base: position 29,414,642 of record NW_022170511.1, read on the forward strand.
TGGAGGAAACCTTTTAAAACTTGATGCGTACTTGTGACCATTGAGCGCAGCATGATGCAGTGAAGTATATCCACTGCTATCCTGAACGTTAGCACCTGGGCCGCGACGTAAGCTGAAACAAAATACAAATATAAATACCCAAAAGCAAACAAGGCACTTCCTAAAGCAATAACGGCTGAATAGCACGAAAATAATATCATCGTACACTTACTAGCGTTTAATATTGTAGGAGGATTAACGTCATCATCTATTCCCTAACAAGACAATCTCAAAATCTCATAATCGAGCTCATAATAGCAGGGGTGAATTTTTCGCTTATTGCCACACACTACGTAAGTGCGCGTAATATGTTTTCTTTGCCATACAATTTGATAGGACAAAGGGAAATGAAAAAGAAAGTATGAGACGGTAAGGGTTAAGTCAACCTGAAAAGTGCGAATTTCGATCGATGAAAGTTCGCAGTCGCCACCAAAACGACAACATATTATTTCGCACGCCACACCCTACCAATAATATCATCAATTACTTTCTTTGCTTGTAAATTGCGCTCGATTATCGCATCGTTCGTTTATCGCATTGAAAGTATGAATAATGCTGGTGTGGTGTGGAAATGAATTGTTTGAGATAAAAGAGCGGAAAGGTGTGTACGAATATTTGAAGGTGAAATTCGAGCCCATCACGAACGAAAAATAGCATCAAATCAACTAAAGTGATGTAAAGTGGATAGTTACACAACCGCCATGTATCAAACAGGAACGAGGCAGAGGAATAGAAGGACTAAAACGTAGCATAGATTTACTACAAAAACACCATTCTAATAACCAAAGGGTTGACCCGAGTGACCAGATCCACTTTCCCTGTTGACTCGCCCCCTGCCGATCACAGACGGACGATATGACCCACTAAAACAACTTTACATATTCCAATTGTCTCAATCCAATGTCGTTTGTTACAAGTACGCAAGACACGTTCTTTTGAAATAGCAGCAGAACGAATCACGCGAGCATATTTTTGCTCAGCAATCAGCAGTCACCGTGTCATCCATAAATCTTTCGTGAAAGTTTGTTGAATGAAACTCAGTCCGTTCAGGCATTTTCATAGCTTCACATTGGATGGACATCTATTCACATCTTTCGAATCGAAAAAAAAACGCTTGAATTCATTTTCAAGTTCAAGTTCATTTTCACTCCCTCATGAACTATGTTCTCCTGGTAGCTAAACAGATCCCCTCCTAGCTCATTGCATTTGAAAAGCTCCAAAGATTCCAGCGAAAATAAAATTTTCTTGAGCATCGAAAAAGACCACCCCAAGCATTACGTTCTCCTGTTAGCTCGAGAAACAACCTTTTGGTAACAAAGGAGTGGAAAGATTTCTCTTCAGCATAGAAAAAGATGTCATCGAGGACAATGTATAGGTTTTAAATCGTACAGATCAGGTTTTATGTTTCAAGTTTTAATTTTGAAATATTAAATTATTGGAATTCCTGGAGAATGTCTTGAAAACGATAATGATTGGACGTGGAGTGTTTGTGGTAGTAAAGTGGTTGTGAAAGTTTGGCCCCAATTTATTTATTGTTGACAATCTGGAGTAGAAGCTCGAGTTGTGAGTATCATAATTGCCATTGTAGGGTTAAGGTTCAAAATTTCAGTTTCAGCATTGAGCTTTTGATTGTGAGATTTGAATTCGAAAGTCTGAGGCGGGGGTCTGACTTCTGACCTGGAGACAGTAGGTTTAAGGTGTGATGTAGAAGCCTAAAATCTGAACTCTGATTCAAGGCCTAGGTTTCAATTTCATGTTTCTAGTGGTTTCTGATTTGAAGCTTGAGCTTTCAAATTTTAGGTTATATGTGGCAGGTTTATATGGGTTTACAGGCTGATCACGACAAAAGAAAATTTTAAATCGAGTATTAATTTTAATAACAGATACTAGATGAATTATAAGAGCGGAAACGTTACCTTAAGGATAGAAAGAGAGGTCGAGAACAACAAAAAATTTACATTTTTCCGACAAATTCTCTATTAATTAGGAAGAGAAACGCATGGAGTCATGGAGTACGTTCTCCTGGTAGCCAGAGAACATTTTTCTGTCATACGCTCCACCTTGCACAATATATACTTCTGAGATATATAAATATTTTTAAAAATGTAATTTTTTATAGCAGATACTCCGTTAATTGGAAGTAGAAAGACCTCCTCTCACGTTATATTTTTTAAGTTTGAAATTGCAGTTCTTCTGTAAAGCACAGAAAAGTGCTCCATACCGATTATGTTGTCCTATTGGTAAAGGTAAAATTGCACCATTCATGTAACACAATCTGTTAATTAGCGACACGAACACCTTACTCTTCACACATTATAATATGAATACAAGGGAAGATAGAGTGTTGAAACATTTCCATAAATACACCTCCTTACCAAGTATGTACTCCTGCTAAATTTTCAACAATTTTGAGGGGGGGGGGCATAACTCGGATCTCGGAAACTAGATATGGACAAGTAAGGAAAAGTCCCGCAATTAGTGAGTAATTATCTCGGAAATTATTATGCTGTAAAGAACATCAGAAAATACCTTCCGAAGATATACCAGAAAAACCGAAACTTGTCGATTTTCATTCTGTTTGTCTGATGTTATGCGATCCCATTTTTTATTTATTTAAAAAAAATACGCAGCACTTTGCAAGTCAAACCATTAGAATAATTTCCTTAAATTTTTGTAAGTTGAAAAAAGGTTGGGAGTTTAAGATTGCAACTAAGGCCCTTAATTGAGCATTAATCGTACAGCATTCGGGTTTTCGGCATTAAATTTCCATTATTGATTTATTCCTGAATCGCGTAGCCTGCAAGCTGCAGACCATGAGACCACGTGTACTTGAATCAAAAGATATAAAATCGTTATTCACTCATCCATTTCGTTAAAAAAACGTCTCAAACGCATAATCTCAATGCATTTCCATGCATTTTTGGTGACCAAATGATCGAACGTTTACGGATTCACCAGTGATGTGTAGTCTCGAAACCAAGCGTATAATAAATTATTTTTTTTTGTGTAGGTGGGGAAATGCTCCTTATGCACATTCTGGAAAGAAGTTCCAGAGTAGTGTGAGGCGCTCTCTTAGAGCATACTCACTAAAACCCCACCTAAGGCTTCGGCTACTAAGGCCATTAGCCTATCACCCTTTTCATTTTGATCGCAGTACCTTCCACTTCAACAATCAAAGTTGGTTGAAGATTCCAGCGCCTCGCACAAAAGTTAACACACTCTTGCAGTGATCATGGCTACTAAAATTGGTTTCCCATATTTCATTCACTTTCAATGCATCACGCAGGTTTGTGTATTTTACACAAACACAAAGTATGTGTTCAAGTGTCAATTCGACACCACATCTATCACATGACGGTTGTTCTCCACCTGCCAACAAAAAACCATGCGTGATAGCGGTGTGTCCCAACCGAAGCCGATACAGCTGTGTCAACTCAACTCTACTCAAGTTGGGTAAAAATAGTGCTCCTACATTTGGTTTTACTCTTTTTAATGATGTATCGGTCCCCGTCCACATCTCCTGCCAGCGCTCAAAAACACAGTTCTTCACAGCTACCTTCGTGATATCTAATATACCATCATTTTGTAACTGCATCTCCTCTATGCACTGCCTTGCTCTTTCGCCTAGCGATCTATATAGGTAACCGTGTAGGTCTGGTTCTACCAGTAAGTAAATTATAATTGGGGTGTTCATCATTCAGACATACTTTCCGGTAATAGTTTATTATCAATTGCTTTCTACGAAGAGCAAGCGGTAGAATGTTTGCTTCCACGTTGAGAGCGCTGATGGGACTAGTTGGAAATGCCCCGAGGGAGTATCTAATTGCTAGATTTTGAATTTTATCCAGCTTACTCAGCAACGTGAAACTGACTGTAGAATAGCTATAGCACCCATAGGATGACAGGATCAATGCCTTATAGATGGCAAGAAGAGATTTAGGATGAGCCCCCCATTTGAGATGTGCGAGGACCCTTAGCACATTTAGTGATTTCCTGCTTGATGTTAAAAGATTCTTCTAATGCTTAGTCCATCTTAACTCCCTGTCAAAAGTGAGCCCCAAAAATTTAATGTCACTGGGTACACTGATATGATCTTTCAAAAACATGACAGGGTCATAATGGGGTTTACGGAGCCTACAAAAATGCACCGCTTTAGTTTTCTCCTCGGAAAGGACATAACCCACTGCGTCTGCATTTGTTGCAATTTGATTGATGGAATCTTGCAATTTTCGCACAACAGTGCCAACAGTTTTTCCGGCAACGCAAATCATGAGGTCGTCGACGTACAAACATTTGTCAACTTCCTCCGCAACTCCTGAGGCTATTTCATTGATTGCAATTGCAAAGAGAGAACAGCTCAGAGTAGACCCCTGTGGCACTCCATTCTCTAAGATGTATTCCTGGGAGTATGTGTTTCCAACTCTGACGACAAATCGCCTATCTTGCAAAAAGGAACGGACAAATTTAGGTAAGTTACCCCGTAGATTATATTTTGACATGTTTTTTAGGATTCCATACCTCCATGTCATGTCATACGCCCCTTTGATGTCGAAGAACACCGCCACAAGGTGTTCTTTATTGTCAAATGCCCTTAAGATGTTGTCGCTCAATTTAACCAAATGATCTATTGTTGATCTGCCTTGCCGAAAACCCGTTTGGTATTATACCAATATATCGTTGGATTCCAAAAATGACTGCAGTCGCCGGTTCACCAGTTTCTCTAATAGTTTACCCAAACATGATGTTAAGCTAATCGGACGACAGTGTTTTGGCAACAATGGATCTTTCCCTGGTTTGGGTATAGGAACAACAACAGCCTTTTTCCATTCTGAGGGGTAAGTACAATTTTCCCAGCATTTATTAAAAAATATTAAAATCTTCTGTTTCATTTCCAGGTTGCAGTGGCGAATCATTTGATTATGGATGCCATCACAACCAGGTGAACAGTTTTTCGTGGACCGGATCGCAATCTCCAATTCTTCAAGCGTAAACGGTACGTTATAATCTAATCGTTCTTGCGTATCAAAGTCAATAACAGTTAATTCCTTATCGGCTTTGGTTGATAGAAAGGTTTCTGAGTAGTTCAAGGAACTGCTAACTTGGAAGAATTGGTGCGCAAGGATATTTGATATCTCCTGCAGGTTGTCTGTCACTACCCCATCTGAATTACGGATAAACTGCGGATAATTACATCCCGTTTTTCCAAATACAGCTCCAACCTTTCTCCATATCTCATTAGATGTAGCATCGGGTGTAATGGTGGACACGTATTGTTGCCACGATCTTCTTTGTGTATCCAGAATTGTTCGACGACACTCCGCCCTCCGCTTTTTAAAATCAATAAGGTTCTCCACGGTGGGATGACGCCGAAATCTGTTCAAGGTTCGTTTCTTTACTGATATTTTCTCTTCAACCTCCGAAGACCACCAAGGTACCAATTTAGTACTTTTTCGACCTTTTGACTTTGGAATGCTTGCTTCCGCTGCATCCAGAATAGAGGATGTAAGGGTTTCAAGATTAAGTTGCTCCTCATTCGGAACTACAAGGTTACTAACAAATCTTTCCCAGTTAGCCTGTTGGATTTTGAATTTGACCGCAGAGGTAATCGTGGGATTACCTCGCATTGTAATAATTATTGGAAAATGGCCACTGTTGTACAAATCAGTTATTATTATACTTCAACCTATTTATTTTTTATCTGGCGGTTAAATCGCAAATATGTCAAAGCAGAATTGTTGCGTTCGTCAATGATATAAAGATTATAGCATCTTATTGAATGATCTAATATTCTTTTTTCATCACAAATGTTAACCTTGATTAAAGAACTAGACCTATTTTTAACGTAATTAAAAGATTGTGTCAGCCGAATAATTAAAGTAAGTGCTCATTGACCTTTTGGAAAGGAATCTGTTCAATGTTAATTTTTCCCGAATATTTTGGTACCACAATCTCGAAACCTAAAAAGTATTTCTATTTTTGGATCGTTATTATATTATTACGTACTATCTAAAACGTACCTACCCTTTATACATATTAGCACAAATTGGCTAGGAATTGCGTTCCGTCGAAAATGTTAAGTGTTGTCGACCAATTTGATATTACGATTACTTCCCTTGTTCGTTAATAAAGCAAAGTGGCTAGTCGCTTTACGGGAGTTTAATTACAATATTATAAGGCAGCTAAAATGGTAATTCTACAACCTTCATCGCCTCCCAGCTCGCCTTTCAGTTACTTGTGGTCTCATACATGTACCGTGTGTCCTTTTTTGGTTGAGACTCATCTGTTTTTAAAGATATAGACTTGCGGTTTTCGCGCTCCCGTTCCACTTTTTTGTGAAACTTTTTAATAGCACAAACATAATCAGTCTAACTACGTTTGTTTCTGAGATACAGAAAAAACGAAAAGTTTGACTTTTTGGGATTTTATTGGATGTTATTATATCTCACTACCCACGCATACCCAGAATAAAGATAAAAACTGCCTATTTTACATATTTTTACGTAGAATTCAGTGCTGTAATCAAAAACATGTTTGGACCACCGCTTCCGAGATTTGACTCGAAGTTGGTATTTTTAAATGCAACATACTGTATAAAGTAATGTTAATTTTTTACGTTCTTTTCCCTGATTGATGTATCGAAACCTATATTTTTTTTTAAATTTTAGCCATAAACCAAAAATAAAAACCTTATTAAATACTGGACCATGGATTCATGGTGGTAAATAAGGTCAATAAAAAAAATCGCTGACGGCTCTTTCAAAATTTTGCAAAATAATAGGTAATGTAAGATCTAATCACATAAAAAAGTATAGGTTGGATACATCAATTTAATTAGGAAAAAGAAGGCAAAAAATTGACGTTAAGATATACAGGGTGTTTCGTTTAAAGAATACCAACGTTGGATCAAATCTCAGAAACAGTGGGCCAAAAATATTTTTTACTATGCCATTGGATTCTACGTAAAAATACCTAAAATGGGCAGTTTTTACCTTTTTTCTATCTCACATGGGTAGTACGATACGATAACATTCCAAAAGTCAGACTTTTCGTTTTCACCCTGTATCTATGAAACTATCTAAGAGACAGACATATTCACAAAAAAGTGGCACAGGGTCGCGAAAACTGCTGAGACACACTCCAGTTTTAACCAAAATGGGGGACACCTAGGGACACACGGTACATACGGACAGCGGATAACGCAGTTCGAATTGTATAGAAGATTAAGTCAGAATACACTTACCTTATGACGCAGTGCAAGCTGGGATTAAGTATACGATACCTACCTAATCAAAAGATGTAAGTCGAGATTGTACTTACCTAATCCCAAGATTTAAATTGAGAATATACTTAATTGCGAGATATAACTGTAGGGATTAATCTCTATAACAAAACAGTAGAATTCGAATACAGTACTACAATAGTCACCTATAGTAAAATTTCATGTTCTGGGTTTAATGTTAGAGCATTAAAATTTTGAATAACTTCCTACTACAACCCTTAAATAACGTCAACAATTTTTAAATCTTAGGTGTACAAAGCCGACCAGTCCATTCGTAAATTAATGTAACTTCAACACTGATCCGTCTTTGAGGTTTCACGACGTCTAGGATTGAAAATGCTATCCTCCACGTTGGTGATTTTACTTATTGACTCGTTGACTTGTGGTTACTCCTTAGGTTATAACTCTTTGCACAAAGATTACTTGGAACGTTGTGCGCCAAATTTAAATATCTCCTTGAGTTCAAAATCGATACGTCACCTGAACCACCGATGTTCACAACTTAAATTTACGGTTTAGAGGTGGGATTACTCCACCCTCTCATCACACAGAAATGTACAAGAGATCTTTTAGTTATAATATTTTTAAAGTATATTCCTCTGTTCCAGATTTGATTAAGCCCCTTTTTCCGCAGTATTTCAAAATTAAATTGCGTCAAATATTAGCCCATGACTCTGTACGTACGTTGTAGATTGTCATTCATATCTATCTTGTTTAACTTGTCTCTTTGTCCGCTTTTCTTAGTATATTACTCAATCTCTTTTCATCTCACTCTCATTTAGTTACTCCTATGTGCATTTATTACTATTTCATATTTTCCTTTTTATTATATTACTCAATTATAACCATTACTTGATTATGTTAATTCTAATTGTATTCAGGGAGTCGGTGGAAGATCAGAACCTGCCTGTGCAGCAACTGAACCGATAACCCCTGTGGTTTCCATTTTTTTAATTTGGTGGAAATAAACACATTATTATTATTATTATTAATTGTACCCTTCGAACAATAAATATACTCTCAAATGCAGGTAACATCATCTGCTTTATTTATGATGCAAACGTTATAGGTTACAATTTAACAAAATAAACAATTCGATACCACTTTCCTAACTGAAAAATCTATCTTACATTCCGCAACTTGAATGAATATTCCAATGAAACGCGAACGCAATTTAGTTTTTTCACTACTAGCGTCTGATGACATGATTATTAACCTTTTTTCCACTTGTAAAGTAGGCTTTCTCGGCATTTGTTCAAAGTGGTTAATATAGTTGACGCCAAATTAAGTTGGGTATGACTCATTCTTAAAATTGTACGGATTAAGATTCAAGCAACGTCAGTCGTATCTAAATCGACGTTTAGTTAATATGCGCACGGGTAGATGTCTCTGTAACTTGTTAACTTCAAGTTCAACTTTTAATCTGTCAAACTTCGAGGTTGCGTAAATTGATATGCGGATTCAAAACTAAAAGCACTTAAAGGGAACTGTTAAAGGGAACTGTTAGTATTTAGTGAATTATTAAAATAGAAGAAATGGTTGTTATAATTATCTTATTTGAACCTATACTTAATGTAGGTAAACACACCGATCCTCTACATTCATTTATAACATGCATTTCAGGCAGAAAACTGGCAAATCAAATGCGTTATTCTAAAATGTTGAACATTAGCTACGAGCAAGGTTTCACAATATCGTATACAGTCCTCTTCTTTCGGCAAAGGTGATTTGGTAACGAGACATCTGTATCTGCACCTATCGTGCTTCAGCTTATGAGATTATGTCAAGAAGAAGTCAAAAACAATTTCGTTATACTTATAACGGATGTTCAGTTCTAGTTTAGATGCTACAAGATAATTATAAAGTTACGTCAATGGTTTTCACAATTTCATATGCAAGTTGTTACAATTTACCGATTAAACTCTCCACAAGTGCAAAGTAGTTTTTTAAAAAAACTGTTTCTTGATGTATTGAAGTAAAAACGTAAAAATAAATGTTAACCAGGTAAACACGAAATGACAGAAGAAAAGCTGAGGAATGCGCGACATACGTTTTAGACCGCCCGTATGAATTGTACAGCAAACTCAAGTTACGAATTTCTATCCTTCTCTAGCAACCGTCAATCTGTGTGAGAGGCACCGTTCCATACGCTAATTATTGCAATACATAGCGATGAGTCATACCCAACTTAATTTGGCGTCAACTATAATGTGGACATTATTAACTAGTAGTCAATAATGAGAACTGTCACGCTGTCACTTTTAGAAAACACAACCCGAAATTTCGCTAAATAAACGTTTGGAAAAGTATAACACGAAAGCAGTATTATGACAATGAAGGCCTCCTGCCAATCTTACATCATTTTCAGAGAAATCTTTGATCCAAACGGCAATTGCTTCATTAAAAAAGCGGTAACAACGAAAGCTATGTATGTAAGGTCTATTTTCATCTTTAAGCACGTGAATTGGGAAGTGGGTAAATGCAGTTAACCTCTTCTAAACTGCTCGATTGGTATTGAAAATTTTTGTACTCATTGAATGGAAAGATAATGTTTCCAAGCATCCTCGATGCACGGGAAAACGACTTTCCCGCATCGCGGTGTTTTTTAGTTTCCGCTGGAGACAAGGGGTTATGCGCGTTCTTCAGTTGGTAGTACTTATTGAAGTCAACGAACGTCATGTCATGGTTAACTGTCATCTGCTGTAAAATCAAACCGTTGGTTGAGGGTATTTAGTGCGATTCATGGGAAACAGACGTACACTAAGTTTTACGTAAATATATAAACAAGAACTTATAACGCAATCAAATTATTTTTCAGAAGTGGAACTCAAGAAAAAGTAAAATTTATTGTTAAAACGTCTTAAAATGTGACCAGTGATATTCCGCAACTGTTGGCATATGCAGCTTAAGAAAGCACATATTAACACACACAAAGCTTCCAAGGATTATAAATGTAACGAGTGTATTTACGCAACTCAAGATACATCAAATTTGAGATCACATTTGTTCACACATGTCTTCTGGGAATATTAAATACGATCAGTACACTTACGCGACCAATAAAAGCACGACAAAACTTTATTAATTTTGACCTTTTTTACGCAATTCGTTACAAAAAATATTGTACCTAACTCTTTCGGAAAGAATTTTCCCGCATTCGCACTAAATGCAGCACTCCCTACGGTCGTGCTGCAAACAAAGTGCTCATGCGGAAAAATTAACTTACCGAACTTGTTAGGTAAATAACTATTGCGTTGATCTATTGTTGATGTGTATGGAAAAGCAATTATGGAACAATATTTAGCACTTTTTTCACTAAATATTTGTAACTAATGCCTCATACAAATGCGACAAGCTCGTCTTGCATACGTGCTTCCCCCTTTCATCATCCGGAATGCGCACACGTTCTCGCTCACCCCCCGAAACACCAAAAAAGCGCGCTCTACTTAACTTGAAGTTATATTTTAAAACGGCGGCAAATAAAATGCTCCCTCTTCTATAAAAAGGAGTTTGGAAAAACAAGCAAGTTTGAATTAGGGTTTATCGGGTAACAGATTCAAAAATGAACATCATGATTTTAAACTTATTTTTCTTTCTGATCTAGCTAGTTGTGCTAAAAAGACTATTTTCAAATTTGCAACATTAAGGGCCGGTTGTACAAACGCAGTTTAAACCTTGCTTGGAATTAATCAGCGGATTACGGTCTAAGATTGGTTGAAATTTGAACGTTTTGTCAAATTTCAACTAATCATATGTCTTAATCCATTGCGTTAATCTAAACGAGGTTTAAACCGTCTTTGTGCAACTGGCCCTAAAGGTTAAATGGCAACCCCAAAAAAATGCAAATACAAATTTTGTTGAACCACAAGGTTTCGCGTTTGACCCTTGTATTTCCTCGTGTGTTTCGCACTTCCAGAGCTGCTAAAGCAGTCAATTCGAGAGTCAATTGCACTAAATGAAATATTGTTACCAGCCGAATCAAAACAGCGTTTTACTCGCTCCTTAAATAACCGTGACGTGTGTCATTTCCAATCGATTTATGATCCGAGTGGTCTTACATGGTACGCGAGATGGTACATATACGAAGTGGAGACGAACAGGTCCATTTTAGCGGTGTTTTGACACTAAATATATCTCTCGATATATCTACTGGGTCTTCTTCTTCTTCTTGGAGTCCACAATCCTAGGATTGGTTGGACCTCGGGTTGGACGCACTCCTCCACCCTTTCCTATATCCTGCGCTAATCTTTTCACTTCTACATAACTACCCTTTCCGCGTCCTGGGCTATGTATCGCTCTGTCATCCTACCCCTATCTTGCCCTCTGCCATACCTTCTATAGTTAGTTGTACTAATCCTCCGTGTCTGACCACGTACCCTATCATTCTATATCATCTTCTCTGTACGGTTTTCCACATTTCCGTATTTTTCTGTACTAGCTCCAAGACTGCTTGGTTTGTAACCCTATCCATCCAGCTAATCCTCATTATCCTTCTATAGCACCACATTTCAAATGCTTCTAGCCTACAGGTTTCGCACCCGTATAGAGCTACACTCCATAATATGTACGTTTTGAACAGCTTTTTCCTAATTTAATAATAGTCTAATAATTAGTTAACAATTGCTGTTTTAACGTGAAAAAAAAGAATTGTTAACTAATCTGGGCCGATACCCAGTAGTCTATTCCTAATGTATTTCTGACGGTAAATACTCCTTGTATATTACTAAATATATCAAATTTGGCTATTGATGCTAAATCTACACTTATCAATTCATAACTTCAATCAAATTTAACCACAGATAAGCTTTATTTTTGTTGATAATTATTAATTTCCAAATTTACTCGTTGTTGTTCGATATTCCAAGTGGAGACGAAGAAGTTCATTTACCTAAAGGGCACAAAGGACAGGTGCCCACTTAACCACCAAGATAAACGGTCGCGTAAACGGTAGAAATAAATTAGCGTGTCAGTCAGTGAATTATATATATTTTTACATAAATGTTTATTTTCAAATGGATGAAATTAAACGTTCCTTTCGCCCTTCTGCAGGTAACGCTTAATACTATCTTTCGGGGCACAATCTATAGTGTCCCAAATGCGAGTGTGATTTGATTGACTTCGGTTATCTTCGCCATACGCGATTTAAAGTGTATTTGGGGCATCAAGCTTAGTGTCGCCATCGTCACCACAGTACACGTGTAACTTTTGTATGTAAAGTTGTATCTATTCTTGTTTTGTGCACGTATTTATATGGAACGCCGTTTTACTTTTTATTACGAAAGTTTACAATGTAACATTATAAACAACAGTTAATTTTATTTCCCGATTTATTATGTTTGTTGTTTTTATGTGAAACATTAAATATGTTTGTTTAAAAAACTTCACTTAATTGAAATGATGTATGAATTATATAGCAATGTGTATAACGAAAGTTTAACAATACAAATCAACAAACGAATACATAAACGAACAGGAATATAACTAACTAGAACTAATTCAACAAACATAAAAAATTTATTCATATTAAATGTGGGATTAAAATTATGAACAAACATTTTAATTCAACAATCATATTAATTCAATTATTGAAGTGTTGTACAAATATTCCTAACAATCATTTTAATTCAACAATCATATTAATTCGTGCTGTTAAAATCGAAACGCATTATTTAAAATGATTGTTGAATTAAAATGTTACATGAATTAAAATGTTTGTTGATAATTTTAATTCGTATCTGTGATTGTGCGGAAGTTTCAGGAACTATCCTTTAGTGTATTTGGGTACGTGTATGCTAGCGCCTAATTAAAATTATCAACAAACATTTTAATCTCGATTTTAATTCATGTAACATTTTAATTCAACAATCATTTTAAAAGATTCTTTTACTACGTCTAACAATAAAAATTTATTTGTTTGTTGAATTAAAGTGATTGTTGAAAATATTCGGCTTCAATTTTCAAATCGTCGAATTTATATGACTGATGTTTGTTGATAATTTTAATTCCACATTTAAAATGAATGAATTTTTATGTTTGTTGGACAAAATCGTTTTATTAATCGAAGTGTTTCTTGCAATTCAATTTAATTGTTTGTTATTAATTGTTTGTTGAAATACAGTTTCATATACACTCATTCAATATAACAATATAATTCATTTCACATTTTTATTAAGTAACATTTTTTAAACAATCATATTTAATACGTAAGACAATAACAATAAACGTAAAAAGTAGAGGCATACGATTGACTGTTATTTAAAATGGCACATTGTAAAATTTTGGAATAAAATTGTACAAATATTTTCAGAGAACATATTAATTCAACAATCATATGAATTCATGCTGTTAAAATCGGCAAGAATTATTTAAAGTGATTGTTGAATTAAAATGTTACATTAATTAAAATGATTGTTGATAATTTTAATTCGTATCTCTGATTGTGCGGAAGTTTCAGGAATTACAGTTTAGTCTATTTGACTACGTGTATACTAGCGCCTAATTAAAATTATCAACAAACATTTTAATTCATGTATCATCTTTATTAATCAACATTTTTTTTATCAATCTCTTAATACGTAAGATAAAAACAACAAACGAAAAATTTAGAGACATAAGATTGACTGTTATTTAAAATGATACATGATAAAATGTTGGTATAAATACTAAAACGGCGTTCCATATATTTATGTAGGCTTATTGAACTTTGCATCTGAATTAGACGCAGCCCTTGCAAGTTCCAACACATTTGAAAGGGTTCACAGACATCCGAAAAATGAAAAAACAGGACATATATTAAAAGAAACTCAATCTGCAAATTTAATTGTTTCAAACGACATCAGACTCCTCTAATCATCACCAAACATGGTTATTCATTATTCGATACGTGTTTAATGGACGAATGGATCAAGTTATGAGGGCGCGTCCTTTATGAGTGGTAAGATAAATTGTGTTCAAGTCGTTATCAAAAGAACACTTCCACGTGCACATTATATTAATTGTTAGGCACATCAATTTAAGTTAATTATTGAAGGAGCGGCACAGTGCAGTAAAAAAAGCGTCATTTTCAAGTCTCGAGCGCCAAAACGAACGACAGTTTTTAATTCAATACTCCACTGTCGGTTATTATCACGTGCTGCACGCTGCACCTACACTCAGGAATCGCAAATGTCGAACTACAGTACACATTATTATTGACGAAGATGGGTAGATTCAGTTAGCGAAGTAAACCCAGACTCGACTGAATCCACCGGCAGTCCTACATTCATAGAAAAGAAATTCCCCAGTCCATCCCAAAATTTAACAACAAAGGCATTGACGTCTTTTCCCACGAAAAATACAAGAATGGATTTTTAGCCATATTTATAGTTTGAACGTTATTGCTAACTTCACTGGAAATATACTAAATCTATTGCTAATCAGTGACTGCAAATTTCACACGGATGCATTGAACAGAAATGTACGTGTAGGTACGTAATGCAAATCTTGTAGACATATACAACCTAAATTTGGATTACATACAGAAGTTCCTTACCCTTACGGCCTTACTTTGCATCAAGTCATGTTCACGTGTCTGTTTAGATCTCGAGTATCGACGGTAGTAGTGCGCCTGATACAACAATACTCCAGGATATTGACTATGGCTATCAGCTATCAGTATGGATGTATCAGTCTGGTGAGTACACTGTCGCGTCTATGGTAATGCTTTTGCAACATCTGACCTACACCTTTCGCCCTTTTTATAACGAAAATAGCAGGCTGACACGAGTTTTGCATTTATGCGGTGATTTTATTCTATAATCCACGTCTTATGACCCCAAAAATTCTTAAAAGATAACGCGCTATCTATCTCTCTTTCGAAGGAAGTTACTCTTAATCAACACTTTTATCAGAATTTATATTTGTGGACGGTGTCGACAGCCTCTTGGGTCACTCCCTTAATCGTGAAAAACAATCGAAAGTTACCAAAGCCGACTGTGATTTCATGGTCCTTTCTCACCAAATCATTGCGTAATAAAACCGCATCGACTAATTATAATTAAGTAAGAGTTTATTAACGTGTGAAAAGATAAAGTAGCTGTCATTCTGTTCCTAAAGGCTGTAAACTTCGCAGTAAAATACAGAGCCGAGCTTGTCAATAAAGGTAGGGTATCTTAATTAAGGAGTTTCCATTCCAACAGGTACAAGTGAAAAGTCCTTGACCTAGACGTGATACGAAAATTGCTCCATTAGCATAATACTCTTTAAAATTGCCTGTACAGGTAGGTGCATGGATAGAAAGTATTCAACTCGTTGAAACGTCACTAATTAACTACTTTCACTTCACTGCCAATTACATTTAATTTGTAAACGCTTGCACATGAACATTTTTATGGTGATTAAAAACAATTTCTATAATTGGGTCGCGGTATAAACTGTGACGTCCGCTAATAATTATGAAAAATAGATTATGTAAAAGTGTTAAATGAGTCATATTTATTGAAACACCTGATTAAAGTTTACAACAATTGAGAATAAGTCTCACTTATCTTTGTTATTATTTACTATTGCAATCTGATAACTGAAACCGCCTGAGGGGTTGAAGAATAGTCTTGGGGAACCACTTTTCATTCATAAAGCAAACGTAAATTGTAAGAAAACAGCTGAAAGTTTCTTACCTCGCTAAAGGGCCACTCCTTTTAGCCCTTTGGCCGAGTATTTTTTCTACGACGACAACGTTTCCGCTCCGAGCTGCTTCGAGCAGCTCCTGGTCCTTGCCCATCGCCCATTAACACTTAATAAAACAACTTAACAACGAACTACTCATAAAAACACGATTTTCACGCTTCCGTACTATATTTCATTGATCGGCTTCGTCCATGTTGCGACTGTAGTCGCTCTGACGGCCTGCACCTCAACTAACCGAGCAAAAACATTGTCAGTTTACTAAATTAAGGTCGACGTCATTAATAATTAGCGCAGTGCAACAATTAGTGCTTTACACACGCATGTATAACAATTGTGTGCCGGTTTTAATCGAAACAGGCCAGAAATATGCGTTTACATCGTTTATACGGTCTTGTTGTTCTACACCTAACCTTACAAAGTACGTTCGCATTACTCAACGGTAAGTTTACAAACAAAACTTCACTGTACGTGCACACTTGGATCAGTTTTAGAACAACATGTCGAAATTGACCTATCCGACTATGGGAGGAACACGACATTTACATATAAACTGTATTTGGCGGAAGGAAATGTGGTTGTAAATGTCGCAAATGCGACTAACGGTCGATTTTTTGTCATACAGGCTCACAGTTTTCAGTCTAATAATATTACGTTATCTAAAACGGAAACGCCAACTTTAGGTTCTTACGTTGTCGGGACGAATATTGGCATGGTCGAAACTCCGCTGAATTCCGATGAGGTGTACCGATATTACATAAACTACGTCGATAAGGCCAACATTCAGGTGTTACTCTCTGTCATATTGTACGGGGATGAAGGTTTGTATTTTAGTGATTGCATGCACATTGCTTACTCATTTCAAAGT
The DNA here is from genome assembly GCF_008802855.1 of Photinus pyralis. NCBI lineage: Eukaryota > Metazoa > Arthropoda > Insecta > Coleoptera > Lampyridae > Photinus > Photinus pyralis. Next base: position 29,431,489 of record NW_022170511.1, read on the forward strand.
ATATGTAGAAATTGTATTTTGATTGTAGCTCGGAGTATAGCGTCTTGCGTGCTGTGTTTTCTTAACTGGAAGTCTTCAGCATGAGCCCAATTCTCGTGCTTTGATTTTCTCTGTGTAATGAAGCTTACAATAACAGTTTGAAGGGTCGTTTTCTATCATCTTGAAATTATAAAGCGTGATACGGTTTAAATCTGCTGAATAATTTCATAAGTGTGTCACTGATTGTAATATACAGTGCTAATTCCTGTTATACAATTACTGGCAAGAGTAGTGCAGGAATACCTTATCAACTGTGACCAGTTTTGCTAAGTGATGCTAAGAATAGACTAATCAGCAAAAGCCAAAAAAGTTTCTAACAATTTGGCGAAGGACTTATAGGGGAGTGTGCAAATCTGCCACAGAGACTATTGGGATGGATATAATAAGAGGTTGTACTCGAATGCCTCATCTCCACTTCACAAGTTTGATGAGCATACATGCCATAATTTCAATGCCGCTGATAGTTTACTCAAATTGAGTCGGGCGAATTTGTTGCAAAGCGGTCGGTGTCGTCAGATCACCCGCTAATCTAAAGGTTGCGCAAAGGATCAACGTCTCTTGCTTTTGAGAATGTACCTGATCTATGACAGTTATAGAGTATAGAGTCGTTTCACTTGAAGGCATGAAAGCTTATTGATAGCTTTACTCTCGGCTTTACTAGAAAAGCCAGTCATTCAGTAGCAGGTGCTAGAGCTGATAGAAAGCTGTGAGTACGGATAACTGTAGCGTTGAACACCCATTTTACTTCAAGACAATGCAGCCAAATTCGTGGCTACCCAATGAAATAATCAACTATATTTCCCCTCAAAGAATTACCGAAGCATGCGCTTCAAAAGGCAGTTTAAGTTTTCCTTCAACTCGGTTACGCTTATGACTTTGCCAGTGGACGTAAATGAGAGGCAATATTTGACAGACTGTTTGTAGAAACAGATAGCGCTCTAAAGTTTCGTTCACATTAGACACTCTCACAAGGTCACAGGTCGAGTTTCAATGTCTATATTAACATACGAAGGTCGTTTGAAAAGTCTCCTGTTTTGAATAAATAAAAATGGTAAAGAAACATACAATTTTATTTTCGACTTCCCCCCCCCCTCGCCCTTTTCACCAGCTCCTCAAGATAGATGATCACGCGTTCCTTCACATGGTCGTTCGTAGAAAGTTTTTCTCCAACTTTTTACTTTTGGCAAAATATACTGCAGTAGATTAGATAGACATTCAGAAAACTCAATTTTATACGAAGAAGAAGCCCACTCTGTCCGCAAACTCAATGTAGTATCGATTATTAAATGTAGGTATAACAAGAGCAATATAAAAACAATGGGTTTTTGTATTCTGTGTTTGGGAAGTACGGCCCTCTGCTGGCATATTCTGCGATTGTTACAGGAAAACCTTTAAACTGTCGTATTTTTATATGGAATTGTAATTTCAGTTTCAACCTGACAATATAGCTGTTTCTGTTTACATCAGGCATGGGTAACCTTTTTTTCCAAGGGGCCAAAATAACATTTTTCATATGCACCACGGGCCACAGTCGAGGCCACAGTTGAAAATAAAAAGTATGTTTAAAGAAATCAATAATCATCTATTTTTTTTGGTCTTGACCTATATTTTGCTTTCGTAAAAGTCATTTAAAAAAAACATTAAGTTCTCCTGAAAATTGACACGATTTTGCCAGGGGCGGCTACTACTAAGGGCCGCATGGCCGCGCGCCCCTCCTGAAAAAATCACAGAAAAAAGAAAAAAGAATTTGTTTTTTGTTTATCACTGTCTTAACTTCGCAAGAATTAATTCAATGTCCTATACTTAATTATAATCCTAATGTAATAATAATCGTAGACTTATTGCGGATCGTAACAAATTCTACGAAAACTAAAATAAACTAGATTGAAGATTTCTTATTTGTTATTTGAATGCACTCAATGACCAGCGACAGCCACACGCTCTCGCTGTCATTCAAGGGCACACGGCGCGCGTGCTCGGCCGCATCAATTTCGCGGCCGGCGTTGCCATGACAACAGACAGTAGCATGCGCACTGCACTACTTTCAGTCTGTTCATTTAGATTAGCCTTTGGCCGCACATCTTTAGCGGCTGGAACTCGGCAGTGTCCGGTGTTACGTTGATTTGTATCGAATTTTCACACGAACGAGATTGAGATTGTCGTTATATCGAAAAAATTCCTATTATGAACGTCTATATTTTTGTATAAAATAATTTTTAATTGAAATTCAGAAGTGCCAGGAAAACGCGTGACCTTGAAAATTTTAAAAAATTTTCCCCGCGGCGCAAAGTGGTCTCAACCCCCTCCTTTTGCCATCGCCGTATTTGATAATGTATACAAATACATCTTCGCGCCTCCCCCCCATACTCAAAGTCCACGGGCCGCCACTGGATTTTGCATACAACATTTTCCAGATGTGGATAATAAATTTCCATATTCAGCTTGTATATACAAATTTTCATTTGTGGTCGTAAGATTTGTGGCTTTACAATGTTGCATATTCCAACACGTGTCGTTTTATTGCTCCACTACATTTTTTATTCCATATCTCGATTCTACTCAAAAAAGTAAAGTATGAAGAATTTATTCGTAACATTTGTTTGTTGTGGTGACAAGTGGCGCTGCAATCGCAGAAACTAATTTTAATTTTGCTAATAATGTTTGTTTATAAAAAAACATTTTACGTAACTGTACTTTAAAAAAACCATAAAAACATGTTTCGAATAAATTTTCATGCCCTTTGAGTAGAATCGAGATATGTAATAAAAAATGTGGGTTCTCATTTGGAATTAAAAACTTGCCCCCCTACCCCCCAAAAGTGGAGTAATTTTCTAATGACACGTGTGGGCTTCGGAACAGATTGAAATCTTACGATTTTTTCCTGTCGGATCAAGATTGTAGTCATTTTCCCACATTATTTCGTCAAATCGATTTCTTCGCACTCCCGTTAATAAGTGTTTCATCTAAGGAAAGAGCATACCTACCCAAAAAGCTAGGCAAATATTAGTTCCTATTCTTTTACATAATTAGGAGAAGCGTAACTCCCAAATGTGTGTGAAAACTGTTTGTTTTTTGTCCTTTCTAGCACTCATGTTTTTTAGTACACTCTTCCTTTCAAAAAATACAAAGTGCACTTTTGCGCTCTTGTCTTGTCTGTCTGTCTGAGTCACAAAGGCTCCGCTACTACACCGCTTACAGACTTGGTACTGGTATCATTTGATCAGTAATAAAAATTTATTTCGTGTTTGTATTCTCGTTAAGGCATGAAATAAGGGCTATTAAAATCGTATAAGGAGCGCAAAAGTGCACTTTTTATTTTTTGAAAGTGAAAGTGCACTAAAGAAAAACAAATTTGATAGTGCACTCTTTGCCCCTTGCTCACAAGCGGCTTAAAGAATTTTTTTAATATTTACATGGTATATCCATATAGAAATTTGAAACCAATATCACCTGCCAGCAAAAAAAAGCTCGCGGAACGTATGTGCAGGCAAGTATACAGGGTCTTCAATCTTAAGTCGACACTATTCTAACTTCGTTATTGTAATAGATACAAGGTCGGTTAAATTGACAGGCGCATTTTCAAAATATCAGCAAAAAGGCACTTTTTTCTCATGAAACTTTCCTGCCTTTTATGTAAATGGCATTATGTTGAAATGAGCGAAGTAATTTTTGTGTGTACTACAGAAATTCTAATGCATCAGTAGATCAATCCACCATTATTTTTGGAGGAAAAATACCTTATTTAATAATGACGAAAGAGAGGGGGGGGGGGTAACTTTCGAACATTTGTGTAGGTACCTACTTCGTAGACTTTTCTTTTTTTACAATAATTAAAGGTGATGCGTTTAAAACCGTTCGTACATTGCAACGCATTTTTTTTTGTTATTCTGTTGCTTTTTGCCTTAATTTTACTTTAAAGCGGTGTAGTACCTACCTACCGTAATGCTCCGGCAATTATAGCTTTGCATGAACCAGTGGGCTTATGGGCTAGCAATAATTAATAACGACTACGGACGCTCTACCTGACATATATTACATTTACTTAACATTTAGAGCTCTTTTACACGGGGATGCTGTATGCGAGATACTGTATCCGAGATACAGCCTATCGCCAGAATTTAGGTCAAATACACTTCGCATTCTAAACTGCTCGGATACTGTATGCGGGAAGTATGCGTGTGTGAACGGCTTTATAAAACGCAATGTTACAAGTGAATCCAAGATACCAGTCTGCAGGCGACTGTATCCCCCAGTAAAAGTAAAATAGTTCACAGGTTGAAAATAGAACATGGCTTCTGGAAAAGCAACACCCTGTATATTCTCACTACCATTGCCATGGCCAATAATAATACCGTCTTTATCTAAAGGGCGAAGTTCACCTAGGGCCAACATCGTCAACAGGTGTTCTCCCACTTAACCCATTAATGATGTGAACCCTTCAGCGTAACTTATATTTCAAATTAGAGCAAATATCTCAAAAACTGTAAATAGAAAAAACCGAGGAAAAAACAAAAATCTTGAAATGCTAACACTTTGTAGATCGGTAACGACGGGTAACGAAGCGTTTGCGGACCTATGTTTATAGGAATAAAATAAGTCAAAAAATTAACCCCTTCCGTATTTACAACATATTTAGGAACACCCTCTATAACTGTTATGGCGACTATTTCACGATTAGCCCAGGCTTAGGTTCAAAGCTCTAAGCATTACAATATTGCTTGTAAATTAGTAAGTAAGCACTCAAATACTACGATAAATTTCAGAGTTAAATAAACTCAAGTGAGATCATCCATCTCACAATATATTTGTCTCCTAGTGACCGAAACAAGTTCTAAAATTTTGTACATATTTTTGCGATGTTGAAGCCTCATAAATAAGGTAATTTTGATGCAATATTTAAAGTCGATTTACACAACTAAGATGGTCACTTTTTTTATTGGAAAGCATTATACACTGTGTCCAAGATAAGGATGTACAATTATCATGGGGATCACTGAAACCATTTTTTCATTGCAACTTTTTGAGCTCTATAAGGCCTATAAGATTTTCAATAAAAGGATTCGTTTCGGAGAAATCATCAACTTTAGTTTTTTATATGGCCCGCAAAAAAATGACACTATATTAAGTACCATTTTTTATTACAATACAACGATGTACCACACACACACACAAAAAGTTGGCAACTCTGTTGGTTTCAACAGGACCGTGCTTCTGCGCACAATGCGCTAATCTTTCGAGAATACCTATCGGACAAATTTTCTATTTTCCAGGAAATTTTCCGGATGAGTATTTTCGCACGGTTAGGGTGTTGTGCGCGGGCGCGCCATCCTGTTCAAATCAACTTTTGTTTTTTTTGCGTGTGCCGTATATCGTTGAAATTGTAATATGCTACTCAATACAGTGTGTACTTTTTTACAGGGCACATAAAAAACTAACGTTGATGATTTCTCCGAAGCAAAACGTTGCATTGAAAATCTCTCAACGGTGCCTTATAAAGCGTAAAAAGTGGCAATGAGAAAGTGGTTTTCATTAAAATTAAAATTAAATTAAAAACCAAATCGGAAATTTCGGTTTTCCATAACATTTTCATTAATTGATGTAAAAAAAGTGGTCGTATGTATTTTTTTATCTTGTAAAATAGGGGTAGGAGGGAATGTTAAATGTGGTCATCGAAATTTCTGGTTCGTGGATTTCACAAATTTGATATTGGTTTAAAATTCTATAGTTACACAATGATTTTACTCCACACATTTTCTTTTTACTTCTCTGCAATTTAACCACAAAAGTTCTACTTGCCAGCAAAATGAAACACCAAAAGACCCTATGACTAAATTAAAATTAATTCAAAATTCAAATATTTCCATATGCACTACCCTTTGTACAAGGCAATTTTTTGCAAATAAGTATACTGTTGGAAACTTTTACAGTCATTTAAATTGAAATGGTCAATATACATAAACACATTAAAGATTTCTATTTCACATTTATTACCAGATAACATCAGCAAGAAAACGAACCTTTGAATTTGGCAAATTGTTGCATTGAAATTGTGGAATAAAAAAGTTAATTCTAAATCCGCACCGAATTCAAAAGGCTCTGAAATGCACAAATTATTATTGATATCAACATTTCAAATTGGTTGAATCCTTTAAGTTGAAACAATCCAACAATTTTACGTTAGATTTTATACAAAGGCATTTTTTCATTAGTTCATAAAGGGATCCAATATTTACTTTGACCACTTAATCAGATATAAATAGAACTAACCTAGGACTACGATATTCTCGTTTATAGAATGAGTTGTAGAGCTGGATAGTATAATCATTGAATATCCAACTCCTCTGGATATTCAATGGTATAATAGAGACGTTATACGTCCGTGAAGTTGGCACCGCCCATTGTTCATATTAATATTATTTGTATGCACATCGTTTGTTTATCGTTTGTTTACGTTTGTTTAACTATTTTCATCGTTTGTTTACATTTCCCTATGTCTTTTTTAAAAATTCAAAGTGGGCGAGCTAACTTCACGGTGGCTCGCCTAAAATCATAATTCTGTTTGTTTATCGATGCAGGTCGTTTGTTTATCGTTTGTTTACGTTTGTTTAACTATTTTCATCGTTTGTTTGCATTTCCGTACGTCTTTTTTAAAAATTCCAGATGGGCGAACCAACTTCACGGTGGCTGGCCCAAAATCATAATGTTGTTAAGTTTGCAAGTCATTTGTTTATCGTCTGTGGGCGCGTAAACTTTACTGTCATTATAATATTTTTCATCACCATATGCATCTTTTTAAAAAATTAACTTTATGGTGGTGCAGCTAAAATTCGCTTATGAACCACTCTACAATTGTAGCAGTAAGCAGTGATTAGGTAAACGTAAAAGGATCTAATAAATTAATCACTGTTCTTCAAACAATTCTCTAATTTTCATATGAAAATGTACGATGGTACTTAGAACCGCCTACCGTTTTAATACAATGCGATAAAAAATGAGTTGCTGTCGAGTCACCTTTGGAATTTTTGTTTACATAGGAAATTGTACCACAGATTTAAATAGTATATTTAAATCTGTGATTGTACTTAACTTGAACTTCCAAAGGAGATTCAACAGCAATCATCATGGATCGAGTGTTCTAAAAAACCGCTCGAGCGACGCTCGTTCTAATTGTATGAAAAAAGCTCAGATCGACCCGGGAAAAAAATTTTCTTTTAGAACGTGGCCTGTAGAATCCATAATTTCAAACAGTTCCAAGATGGCTACTAGTTCAAAAGTTACAGCCCTTTGAATTTTCTTTCGAAATTGGTTTCTAGTATATAACTTTTGATTGAGCAGTCTGATCGAAAAAGTACGAATTGTTTTGGATTCTACGCACCAAAATTAATAAGAAAAAGTGTTTTCCCGAGAAATTTTGGTGTGGTCGATTTTTGGTAAAAAGGGAAGGTTTATACACTGCCTTTTTTTGAGGCCCGAAAAAAAATTTGTCTCAGATCGACCCGGAAAAAAAATTTCTTATAGAACGTGGCCTGTAGAATCCATAATTTCAACGCGAGACCGCTTGTGAGTTCCGAACACTCCTAAAAGTGCTCGAGCGCTTGGGAAAAGTGCTCGTGCGCGGAAAAAAAGCTCAAGAACGGAAAAAGCGCTCGGGAGCAGAAAAAACTTTTGAGAGCGGAAAAAACGTTCGGGAGCGGAAAAAACTATTACTATTTCAATCTGTGGTACAATTTCCCATGTAAACAAAAATTCCAAAGGTGACTCGACAGCAACTCATTTTTTATCGCATTGTATTAAAACGGTAGGCAGTTCTAAGTACCATCGTACATTTTAATATGAAAATTAGAGAATTGTTTGAAGAACAGTGACTAATTTATTAGAGCCTTTTACGTTTACCTAATCACCGCATGCATGCTACTGCTACAATTGTAGAGTTCATAAGCGAATTGTCGCTGCACCACCATAAAGTTAATTTTCCATTTAACATTTTTTAAAAAGATGCATATCGTGATGAAAAATAATATAATGACAGTAAAGTTTACGCGCCCACAGACCATAAACAAATGACTTGCAAACTTAACAACATTATGATTTTGGGCCAGCCACCGTGAAGTTAGTTCGCTCATTTGGAATTTTTAAAAAAGACATACGGAAATGCAAACAAACGATGAAAATAGTTAAACAAACGATGTGCATACAAATAATATTAATATGAACAATGGGCGGTGCCAACTTCACGGACGTAGACGTTATATGATGTTTTCTCTCACTGTTCTGGTAATAGTCCAAATGGGAATTTTTTCTTGATTACAACTCATACTCCGGTGTTTTGGAAATTAATTTCTAATCATTATATATACTTAAAAAATCCTCTGTAAGCATTTGCACCTAATTGCTGTTATAATTGCGTCTCGACAATAGGGTCGATTGAACTGAATTTATTATGGTAAATATCGACAGTTTTAGTTGTAATTTCGCCACTTGATACGATTTTATTGAAATCTCTGGCGATTTATTTAATACGATAAGACTGCAACTTATCTTATCTTATCGCGTAAATCTTTACAACATTGGTTTCGTATTTGCCTTCCCTATAAATGATAACCGAAGTAGTTTTCTTATTTACACTGTAAATTGCTTCCTCATGGAACTATATATATATAAATATATAAATCCTTTACACATGAACATAAAACTATTCCGGTTATTTCAAACTCGCCAGAAACTTCTTGACAACTCTATTTTTTCCGAACTGCACTTGCTATTCAAAAAATATAATCCGAGCGCTCAACTAAACTCGATCGATCTTTAATTATGTGATTTTCGATCTCTCCTCAATGGGTGGGCCACTCTATCTACCTATTTTTTCAAAGCTGAATGATCTCCTCTTTAATAAGTGAGTTATTTCGTCAATGAGTACTAATGGTCACTCTTTGATTTCGTACTCTTTCACGCTGTGAAATAATTTTTCTATTTTATGCCTACGTATTCTTCCTGTATTAAGGTATTTCACAAATATCTCAGAAACACTCAAAAGTGTATCGATCAGATTAGGCGAACCATTAGGTAGATTCGAAATATGCTGAACATGGTTGTTTGGCACGGATTTGGTTTATTCTGGGCTAGTCATAAGTATTGAGTTTGAACACCTTTTCAAATAAAGGGAGCAAAATAAATTGAATCTGGAAGACCTTGACAAAAAATCCTCTCCATAAAGAGTATATAGGGACTCTTTTCCGTTGGGTATTTGTCGAACAAAGCGTTCCAAGACAACTAGTCCACTTCTACAGAGCAAGACCTTACTCGACAGCAGTACAAAATGTAATCGCTCCATAGTCCATTTTCATGCTCACATGGAAACTTTTGTTACAAATGTGGCACATTTTGCGAACAGATCCAATTCCGGGAGGTTGCAATATGGTATACAACACGAAAAATGCGCCATACCAAGTACTTACCTACGACGATTACATGATACAAGTCGACGCGGCGCCCGCCCTCGATTTTTCCTGCGATATCTCCTACCCCCATCTCGACATGTACCACATGTACCTGTCGGAGGGCAATTCCGACATCAACGCCTACTTCGATGCCATTCAAAAGATGATGACCGTGGATGGGATAAAGAAGTACGCGAGAAAGGTCTGTGCCATAGTTTGGCAACGCGATATGTGCAACGCAGCTTTAGGTTTCAGATACTTTATACCAAAAATCACTTCGACGATATTACAGTGCTTATCCCGGTACAGGATCGGTATACGCCATAATCGCCACGTCCGGGAATGCAAGCTCCGCTTACGTACCGGCGGCGACTTACGCCTGCGACGTTAGCAATTGGGATGAGAGTTGCTTAGGACCGGGTAAGTTCTCCATTAGTCTCATTCACGATTTAAAAACTGCATGTTCTAGTGTCGGTCATTTGGAAAGTTATATGCGCGGTGATTTTATTTATGGGCGCTTTTATGTGCCTCTTTGGTCACAGATTCTTCAAGATTGAAATGTTTGTCTTTGGTTTTGTGTGTGGAAGTTTCATTTCGTACGTTTCCTCACCGTTTGCAGATGCGCCTTCTGCGAGTTGTAAGTGTACGTCCCCAAAATATTTTCAGCTAAGCTTCTGATTGCAGCCAGCTTGGGTTTTGCTGTAGCTTTTGGATGCTGCTACGGATGTATTTGGCTGTTTTTCTGGTGGAGATTTGGAATTCCGATATTATCTGTTTTTGTGCCTGTATTTTTTACGGGGTACATCATAGGATGCGCGCTTTATTACACAGGACTTGGTACGGCGTCTCTTTTCGCGGGCAGAAACTCTGATTTTTGTTTCAGGAGACTTGCGCTTATTCCAAAGTGACCTAAACTATTGGAGTTCTTTCTTTACCATCATCGTCGTTACAATGATGAGCTTGCTTTTTATTACGGTGTTTGCCAACATTTTATCTTGCAGTGTAATTGGAGCAACCGCAATAGTGATCGCCATAGATCATTATATTGGCGGTACTATCCATTACGTAATTATCAATAACATACGACGCGCAACTATTACCAACTTCAACTTGGCAATTTTGGATCCGCCATATCAATATAAAGGTATAATTTTTTCACGATTGAGGAGCATCTACACTGTCGTCTTTTCTAGATATTACATTAGGTGTGGTGTGGGTGGTGCTCGTAATATCGGGCGTTGTCGTACAGAGAAAACAACAGGTTGGCAAACCACCATTTCCACCACATCGAGCAGCTGTTGCAGATATAGCAGAACGTACACCTTTACTAAGCAACGCTCCTTTGAACTACAATATCGAAAATCGCCGGGCGTACACATAAAGTATCATTTTCATTATTATGACTGACCAACAGTTTTTAAAGTAGTGACGTTTTATATTCTAAAGAGTGCTAGCATAGCTAATTATTGCTGACATAGTATTTAATAGTAGCAGACAACTCCTTTAAAATGTAGCACCTTTATTTTGGGTAACTGTGAAATTGTGAAATGTATTTTGGTTGTTCACATTGTGATTAAACACCGGTGCTTAAAGGTCCTGGAAATCAAGATCGTAGATTGCACAAGCAACGGTTCCAATGCAACTCATATTGGCTGTGATTTATCGGAATGAAGTTTTGCGATCCCAACCCTGATGTGGAACGGAAATGGGGCTTATACTTGTGCCATTTGTCGTCTGGTAAGAAAGTCGTACCTAAGCCGACTTAAAGCTTAGTCTTCAATACACATCAATTATTAACCGTTAATGTAGCACATGATGTTATTACATTTTTAACAGCTAGACACCTACTTTTTTGTATGTACTCATAATAAAGTGTATTTATACCCTAGCCTTATATTTTAATCTACACAGTTAGGTACCTACCAACGGCATTCTTACATTGAAGTCTCCATTTAAATTATTTCAGCTGTTACATGTTGATTCGGGTGAAACGCCAATTTGTGAGCAGCTTGAAAATGAAAAAATCTTCTGTCTTTAGCACTAAATAAGGTACTAATAATGGTAGGTAGAAGAATCTTATACTGGGTCCATTACAACAATGAGGTAATTAAAAAATATTTGAAGTTTAGGGAATAAAACTGGGCCCATTTATTTATATTTATGTCACACCATAATGACTACCCTAATAAGCATTACATCTTCCGCTGTTTATTGTCTCAGAAAACAACCCCCAGATATTGTAATTCGAGCCAACACGTCATTTTTCATGTAAAGTAAATGGCGTGTCAAAGAAACATATTAGTAGACGAAATGACGCAAAAGCACCTCACACAATATTCAACTGTTAATTTTCAATATGACATTGTAGTGGAAGTATTTCAGTTATTATTTGCATAGATAAGGGTGTAACGGGAGCCTTTCAATGGTGGTTGACTTTTTTAATATTTGTAGAGTTATATTTGGCCGGGGAGCTAGGCAGTTCTATTAGGTAGCTGGGTATTCCAAACTTTTATTATTTTTAATTCGATAATTTCCCAATTGAATTAAGCTTTGCTGATGTGTCAACGGGTGGTTAGCAGGTTTTAAGAGAGAGGAAACTTAATTAATGCCCCTGGAGCTGTCGTAGAGCACACTCCCAAAGGGGAAAATTAATAAACTAAGATCACGACTCATTCATTTAACGTCGTGCATTCGTTGGAGTTTGTAACCAGAGTGTTTCAGCCGCCGTTCCCGTAAACAAAACCTGTTTGCCGTTTGCAACCGTTCCCGTCAAAATATTTCAATTACCTTTGTTGCGCCCAAAAGCTTTTGTCATTATTAGCAGGTTTTAGTTTCCTATGTTAATTTAAAACGAGCATTAAAACTGCAAGGATAAGTATCTTTTATCTGAACTGGAAAATTCCAAGAATCGATGGGGGTTAATTAGAATTATGAATTCAGGAATATTATCCGGCAAATTTAGTATGTGTAATTAGCGGTAACTGATTAAATGAGAAGTAGTAAACAGCATCCGATTAAGTCGTAATATATAATACCAATTACAGATTTTTAGGACGTCCCCAGCCCGTACAATTAATTAATGAAGTTTTAATTTTTGGATGTAGATAACCGAATACACTGTATCGACTGGAAAACCGTCGATCCCTCCATGAAATAGCCAGCATTCTTATAAAAAGGTTAAGTGTTGTTTGGAGGGGACTTTTGCCTTTGGAGTTTTAACCAAAATCATCTTTTTGTCTTTTGCATCTTCGTTACGTTTGTAAATACACTTATTTTTCAGCTTTTCCGTAAATTTACTTTGGCAACCGTGTCGTAATATCATCGATCTTTTTACTTTTGGTGTTTAAACCGAAACGGAAGATCTTTTGCCTAGTGACATTTGTAAGTACCGTACCAATTTTTGATACTTTTCCGTAAATTTATTTTGCATTAAGTTTATTACCGCACCGTATTTACCGCTTTGTTGTGTTATTGTTTTATTGTGTTTTACGGAAAAATATGAAAAGTAATCCCGAAAATTAACAATTTGATATTACTAAGAAAAATGCATCCGATCCTTTTGAAAATCTGCATTTGATCATTTCTTTTGATAACAAAACAATATAAAAAAACCTTACACGCAACCTGGGTGACCCAGCGCATCCTCAATTTTTTTTACAGATAATGGAACCTTTTCCAGCAATTGTCCGGATGATTCTAGCAAATCGGCGGACTGGGTTTTATTTCAATTCCTAAGAATTGTCTTATTTTTCAAATGGAATAATTTCCAAAATGTAACTCTATAGGCGAACGGAAAGCTCTCGGAAAGACCTACATTTAAAAAAATATGTCGAAATCCGATAAATCAGCTTTTGGCGTTGGAGCTTGTTTTCAAGCCAACATAAAAAGGGTTTTGCAAATCAGGTAGCACCGATCGATTCTTTAAAGTGCGGAAAAGAAAAGGAAAAGGTCAACGTGTTTTGTTTCTCGCCCGAGGGGTACCGGAGGCAGTCGGCAGCGAGATTCGAGCCCACAAGCTCCCGAAGAGCAGTCGCCACCGCGACCACTGATGCGCCACCGTGAACGTTTTTCTTCTATTTGACCAAAATGAATCATTTGTATTACTCAGTGTGAAGAGCCTATTATAGTTTGGAAAGTCAACTAAAAAATTCCACGATTCGTTGATTTCCAAAAATCATCGCCACAATTGTTAGAAAAAATTGTTGTAGGGTTCCACTATGTAGTTCCAGGGTGGAACGCGGTACCTTGCCTTTTTTCGAATGCACTCTGTATCGACACTGTTAGTCGAAGAAAGGGGAGAGTGGGAGTTTTCTATTAAAGAAACAAAAATGTGTCGTATCACGAAAATTACCACCCCTGTAATTGACTATTAAAATAATATACACATTTGTTTTATCTTTCATGAACAAAAGGAACTGTTGCCGCCAACACCCGCCCTTCACCCTTACTCCTTATCACAATGGAGGGTTGTGGGGGTTGCTCTAACAACAGGTAGCAACGCAAGGAATTTATTTCTACCAACCACGACCCCTAATAATAGTTGCTGATGTTAAAACTTTAAGAGAGGGTATCTTGAAAACGACGTGTCGGGGGAGAGTACTCACAAAGGCCAAATGAATCATCTGGATAAGACAATATATCTATTGGTATGGTCGAAAAAGAGTCGGACAAGGGCACTCATAAAGGACAAGTGGAACGTCTGGACGAGACACATCTACTGATGATGTTAAAACGTGCAGTGCAAATATATGCAGAACGGAGTGTCGGAAAAGAATACCCTCAAAGGGCGGTTGGAACGTCTAGACGAGGTATATCTTTTGGCGACAAGAAAACTTAAGTTGTGGATATCTCGGAAATGGAGTGTCGTACAAAGGGAAAATGCAATCTTTCGGAGAATTTCTCTAAGAGCTTGATTGTTCTTGTATTATGTAGCGTGCATCTTGAATGTGTTCTAAGCGGCCTTTACATCCTTATGTGTAAGAAGATCCCCCTTGAATCATCTACCAAGAAGGTAAACATCGATATATATACCTACCATGATTATAACCCAATTATTTCGGTTAAACAAAACTTGTCCCTTAGCTTTTCTTAGATTTTTGGGGTGGAGCGTGGAGAGAGTTCATATGTTTGAACTTTTATTTGACACCTATATCTATAATATGATGTTTAAACCTAGACTAAAAAAATAGGCACATAGAAATTTTATTGAATTGTGCCGACTAGGGGTGGGCGATTACAAGTTTGAATAATCGATTATTAAAAATAATCGATTATACCGATTAATCGATTAATCAAATAATCGATTAATCAAGCACTTGATTAATCAAGTAGTCGATTAATCAGATAATGGATTAATCAAATAATCGATTACTCAAATAATCGATTAATCGAATAATCAAACAATCGATTAACCAAATAATCGATTACTCAAATAATCGATTAATCAAATAATCGATTCATAAAAAAAATCGATTAATCAAATGATGGGTTAATTAAATAATCGATTAATCAAATATTCTATTGCCAAATAAGCGATTTAGATTAACCGTATAATCAATTGTCACATACAAGGAGTAATGAAATATCTGTTTGTTCTCTTTAATACGTTCGTTTCCTAATCATTCTCTTCATTAATCAGTAATCACCTAACAATAAATCATTAGGCTTACTGTACGTTTAGGTGTGGGATAGTTTTGAAGAATAGGTCTTAATTAAATTACTTGAACGTTTGATTTATTTGTCAAAACTTATGTTAGTTTGGGTAGTGTGTACCTTGAGTTCAATACACTTCTAGTGCTTTAAATAATTTTTTATTTATTCATTGTGACTAAACAGTAAATTGTCTACATCTGTCACTGTTTATAATGATGATGATTTATTATTTGTTTTTAGTTATTTTTTTTTGTTTTTCTTATATGTAATACCTACCATTATGCACTTATTGCATTCGTCTCGACATTCATGTCTTACGACTACGATTTGGTAGAATAAAAATTACATTTTTTTATAATGTACCATAAAAATATATTGTTTATTGAAAAATATATACACTTATTATTAGGCAATCTATGTAACGTAACCTGAATTACAGGCGATAAAAATTAATTGTTCTGCATGATCTGGAGTAAGGCCAGCCCTATTATCAGTTACACAAGAGCCTCCCTTACTAAAAACACGTTCTGACGATTAGGGGTTGGCGATTACAAACTATACCGATTAATCAAATAATCGATTAATCGCATCATCCCACCACAACTCACCATACTCGATTAATCCAATAATCGATCAATCAGATAGTCGATTATTCAAATAATCGATTAATTTAAAAGAATAATCAAACCCGATGATCGATTTTCATTTAATTATAATCGATTAATCGATTTTTTTGCCCAACGCTAGTGCCGACAACAACGTTGCAAAGTAGTGGACTTTTCTTTTTCCTTTTTTTATTCATAAAAAAAATCCCTGATAATCATGGGTGACGTTGGAGTCCTTAAAGGCTAGGTACGTTAAAATTGGATTTGGTGAATACGTGGTTGGTCTTCTGTTATATTGAAAAGTAAGATATTTTAACTTGTGAACGCGGAATTTAATTATTTGCTCGAGAATGAGTTGCGAGGTGAGTTGTATTTTTTGTGTAATTGTTTATTTCATCGCCGCTAACACACGTAAGTTTTAATGAATGTATCAGTTGCGGTAGGAATATTTAAATTATTCTTACAGTCAATTAATATTTTGATATTTCAGCGCCGTTAATTAACTATTAAACATTAGATTGCCATAATAAGCGAAAACCGGGATAGAAACGAGTTCCAAATCGAGTTGTTTACACGTTATCAGTCTTGCAGACATTCCGGGGTGTAGATAACGACAACAGTCGTTGCACCGAAAAATTCCAATTAGACTAGGTGTTGATTGAATGAATGAACTTTGAATGCGTTTAATTGTGTAAGGATGGTTAATGAATGACGTTAATGAGTTGTAGAGAAACCAACAGACGGCGTCCAGGGCCATATCAAAATGAGCGCGCTTAAAAGACGGGAAGTACGATGCCCATCTTATATTTTCCCGATAACTACAGGCCAAGTATCCATTGTGCGCGAGCCCAAAGTTCGTCGCTATAGTCATACCCAGGAGCTCGCTTGCTATATTAATTGTTTACGCATTCATTAAATTTGTAAAACTGCGACGTCGCACATAACTTTGTATACGGTGATGAAAAATTTACGTCGTCCACGATCGTAACGGAGCGTCGGCCGTAATAGAACGTCCAACGGCGTCAAATCTACAGAGAATCTGGCGGCCTTTTATTACGAATTTGATAAAGCACTTATCGCATAAGCAAAATGTTATCAAATATTTTGTTATTGAAACCCAATCCATTTACTTATATTTATATTTACTCGTTAACGAACACTTTCTTAAATATAAAATGTTCAAAGTACACGAAAATAAAACCTAACAGATAATTTTGAAAATTCAGGCAATAGGTTTGCATTTTTACCTAATAATGCCCTACATTCATTTTAAACCACAAAGGCGAACCATCCATACAAACAAACACTTACCTTTTGTTTATTCAAACTGCCATCGACTCTGTTTCCTGTGATATCTCGTTCTCAGCGAAAATCGAGATGTTCCCACAATTGATTATAGGCAAGTGAAATGATCGTAAGGAATTCACTTATCTTTTTATTTATCCACAAGTGCATATACTACTATAATACACACTTAAAACAGCAACTAACTAGACTACGTAATTGTTTAATATATAATCGTTTAAACATAATCACAGCAATAAAAATTGTTACAACATTTATTATTAAGTATATTGTTAGCTACATGAACAAATGGAGCAATGTAAATCAAGTATCTATTTCATACTCTATCCCGTTTTTTGACTATTGCATTTTTAAAGGATTATCACTAATTAATTTATTATAAATATATTTGAAGGTGCGCCACCGATGAAAATATTGAAAGGTAGAAAACTCAATTGTAACCGAGGTGCGTTTATAGCACGTTAAAATTTAGGCATTGTCTTCATGTGCCATCAATAAACTAAATCTAATAATCTGGTTATTGCTTCACAATTGATTTGAAATTTGTTATTGCGAAGGTATTCAATACCGTTCTTGAGAACATTTTTACATCTATAAAAATGACAGCTATTCAAGACACTCCCTACACGAACACAATTACTAAAACTTTCAATACACCTGTACACTATATACAATCGTACACATGTTTACCCTGCAATCCGAGTACTAAATCCAAAAACACTACACTCACACTGTGCCTGCAGCCTTACTTTATGACGATTCCTGATCAGGGTTCGGTGCCGTCGCCGTTGGAGGTGTTATTGGGTTTTGGAAGTTCGGATTGTCCTGATGCACCAAAAATCTGGGCGGAGGAAATCCGAAAAGTTGAGATCACTGAATCCGAGGCCAGTAGTTCGACGCCAGGTTTGACGTTAAGTCGGGCGTCTGACTTGGAATTTGTACCGGAACGGAAACTCCCGCCGATATAACACCTGAAAGGGAAATCAGAAAGGAAAGCGTATAATGAATTTGCATACAGCGTATAGGTAAAAGTTAAAGCTTTCCTCAAGAGACGCGGCAACAAACGAACCTTGCAACCAGTACAAACTACCCCCTCCTCGATTTTGTTCGCACATTATTGAGCGCTCGCCGAGCCGAGAATTGGAAACCACCCTTCGCAGACACTTTAAATTGATCAATGACAATGAAATTTACGGTAAAGGGAAAATTTCTAGACGCGCGCTTCGGTTTCCGTTTGAATAAATTCGACGTTGAAATGGTAAAAATTAAATCGTTCGCTTACCTGTACCTGTTGAAACGGGAACGGCAGACGTGGGGGCGGCCGCCGCGTACGATGGATGCGACGATGGTTGCGGAACGGCCGAATTGCATGCCGCCGCCGCTCTTGAATTATACGAAGAACTTAACGAGTGCAGTGGATCGTGGAACATATAGGGATAACCGCTTGGATCGCGTTGTTGCAAACAGCTGCTACTTAGTCCTCCAGGCATGGAACTAAAACAAAGATAATTATTCTTATCGAGTTAATTAACGTGGAATGGAAGTACGCGCATTACATTGTCAAACTTGTCTAACGCTCTTGGGTTGTTCGCGAGTCGAGCAGCTCATGTCAAGATGTAATTAATAAGGAGATATTAAAATTTAAATTTTTCTTGATAAAGGATGGTGTTTGGTATAACAAGACAGCGGTGTTTGCTGTGTATATCTACGATACGTGACATGCATCCAGCCGGTCACGTCATGTCAACGAATCACTGCGGGATTATTCTGTCATATGAGACAGTACGAATGCTACCACTTAACCCAGCTTTGCATAAGCTTTCTCAACAGGGTGCCGCAAAGCTCGTTTATAAAAGTTACCATACAAACGCTACTGTGGACGCCTCATATTAACTTGTTCATCAACATTCTTAGAGTGCTTTTTCAAAAGTAAGCCATCAATTTCCTAGATTCCTTTTCATTAAATAATTTGTGACCACCCCAGTATTTTCTTTTGTTTAAAATAGCATTACCGTTTCTTTCTACGTTACTTTTGTTTTATTGCGTAGATTCGTAAATTACCTTCCAGATTTGGAAGATAACTACCGATTACAAGAGAAAGCTTTCCATTACAATGGGTAGTTTTCCCGGACGGCGAACCTTAATTGCAAATTCAATGTGATCTAATCCTAGATCTAATCCATCTTGTTGTACATTACTTAACCTAGAAATCGGGAGCAATGGTGATTATTGGTAACTGTGACATAACTATATATTATACAGGTTGTCTTAAATTGAGTAGGATAAGATGGCTATCTTTGATGTTATTATACTTACAGATTCGGTGCTGATGGATATTCCGTTAAAATATTTTGAAAAAAATAATTCGTTTCGTAGATAATTAGAAAAAAAGTGAATATCGCTATTTTTAAAATTCATATATTTTAATAACAACGGCTCTTTATCAAAACAAGTTTAAATAAAAGTTGCAAAATTCGATAGAATAAATTCAATGGACGGAGACAAAATTTTTCAAAATGGCGAATTTCGAGTTATTTACATCAACTTCCTTATTTTAAATGGACACCATATTGGATTTTTACGTCACTTGATATACCTACAAAAAAAACCAGTGATACTAAACGCACTTAGTATTTCATTGGTGAATCAATCTTGCATTTTTGCCTCCAAGTGTACAATGTAGTCTTATGGCAATTATTCCATTGCTGATTATGATTGAAACCAAATTCATTCGTTTATTGTCTCGCACAATCATCAACACGGCCATGGAATTATTGCTATAATAAGTAACTACATATTGCGAACTTCCAGGCAAAAATGCATGGTTGATTCCCAAATTAAATACTACCCGAGTGGTTAGTATTGCTGATTTTGTAATTTTTTGCTCTATCTATCCATTTAAAATAAGGAAGTTGAAGTTAATATCTCGAAACCCATTGAATTTAACCCATCGAATCTTGCAACTTTTTTCGTTATCCTACTCAATTTAAGACACCCTGTATAAATAAAAATGGATCGCTTCAGAACGACTTTGATAATTCTTATTTTGTTGTGTTAGTTATTATCAGGACAAGGTTTGTATAAAAGATATTTTCCGAAAAATTTTATGGAAAAACGTAAAAAAACAATTTTTCCCATTTCCGTCATTTCAAATCGCAATATAACTAGCAGATGGCGCCAAAGCGAGATCTACTACGGCTCTAGAACAATCCAAACCGTCGACGAGAAGCGAAAAAAAAGGGCATACGTATCAATTATTACGTATTCCCGCGAAGTACAGATTACACTGTGCGCCAAGGTTTCTGATGTAGTAAAATACTTTCGGAGATTCCAACGGGAACGGGAACAGCAAAAAACAGGATTTTATGTTTTACAATCGAAAAGAGACTTGACTGTAGAACGTAGGATTCTTTGAGGGCGTTAAGGTGTACTCCTAAAGAGACTTCCCGAGGTTACCAAGGGAACAGAGTACTGGATTTCCCAAAGGCGGTACGAAGTTCGCCGGGACTGCTAGTTTACAATAAATTGTGATGTTCCATACATTCTAGTTACCAGAGATCGTCAATGTGCATGTGAGATACTGTTAAACTATTTCATTTTCTACCGATATTTTGGTCAGAAACGTTGTGTTTTACCCTTTGCCCGTTTTCTGTTGCTAGTGTTTATCTGATACGAAAAACTGTAAAACTGAAACGCAAGAAAGTTCAAGTAGGAAATAGTTTAGTGATACACGACTTTAGATTTTCTTGAAAACACTTTGGTATCAAACAGCATCTTTACTTATTATGTTCTCATTTAAAAATTGCGATATTACAGAATATATGCACCTAAATATTGTAGAACCAAGGTAACAGCAATAGAAAAAGGTGAAAATAACACATACTTTCGACGTGTTATGTTCTTTGGATGCGAACTTCTCTAAAAACTCTTGTATGGGGATCACAGAAGCGCAACGGGGTCAAAATAACCGACTGTGTAGCTCAGTTGGGTCGTTGGGCTACATAGCCGGAGGTCGGGTGTTCGAACCTGGGCTGAGGTAAGAATTTTTCGTATATGGCAGAGATAGAAATTTTCGTAGATCAGTTCCGAGCATTCTACCGGCTACTTCGAATCAGGTTTTCCAGCAGTTTGCCTAATTCGTAAGGTAAATACCGGAGTAGTATAGAACAACTTAAGACCTGCTGCAGGGATACCTTTAAAAAGTCACTCTGTAATAAAGAAGGACAATAAATAAATAAATAACTGTAAATAAATAAATACAATAAACTAGTAAATAAATAAAATAGCAACCCATTTGCACAGCGTTTTCCGTTATCCCAATACTCTTCCGCTTGTTTTTTTAATTAAAGATTAAAACGAAAATGGAAAAAGAAATATGTTTCCCTTTCGAAAGATGTGATCCGTATTTTTTAATGGTTATCGAGTGAGGGGTTGATTTTTCTGGTTATTTTATTGATACGTTATTTATCCGAAAATTCTCTCCTTGTTATTCATGACTAACCCGGATAACAAATCAGATGAATAAATGAACAGGCCGGATAAACTGGGATAACATGTCAGAGGGCGGATAAATTAGATTAACAGGTTAACAAATGAAATGAATAGGTTAACGGGCCAAGGTCAGAAACTAGAAACGGAAGAGGGTGAAACTAAACAAGGATTGACAAACTCCTATTGAATTATATTCTCCTAATAGGACTTTAACTTTTAAATGTGCCGGGTCAGATTGTCAGAATCACCGAAATATAAGAAAGCGAATAAGGAAGACTAATGAAAATAGTTTCTCAAGTATTGCGTTGTCCTAATACTAATTACCCCTTCTCTTCTTCAAGTTGAAGAATAACGAAGAGAAGAAGTATTCTCAGACACTGAAAAAAGGAAAATTTGTCCGCTACGTATTCTCGCAGGATTAGGGCACTATGCGCTGGTACACCATCCTGTTGAAACCAACAGTTTCCTACTTTTGTTTTTTTCGGTGCCGTACATCGTTATATTCTTAATAAAAAATGCAGCCTCAATACCGTAGGTATGTACTTTGTTTACAGGCCAAATAAAAAATAATGTTGATGATTTGTCCGACCCGAAACGAATTGAAAATTTTAGTTTTGCTGTCATATCTTCGGAAGTAATCGGAATTTTCTAGTTTTCTTTAAAACATAATAATAACAATTAATTGCGCGTGTTTTCTTTAATTTGACTATCATCGTATGTGTGGTTTCGGAGATCACAAAATAGACATTCTTTTCTTGGACACAATGTGTAGTTTTATAAGTTTTGTCGAAAAGGAGTAATTTTTATCCTTAAAAAATAAAGACCGCCCATCGGCATAATATTGATTTTGACGTAGAGGGTTAGTTGAACTGAATCTCAAATTTTTATGCAAATCAATGCTTTTGAAAACATTGTTAGATTTTGTACTATTTTAAACTTCGTTTCCTGGACTAGTTGTGGTAAAACTAATTTCTCTTTTAAATTTTATTGAAATCACATGAACACAGGAAAGTGTAATTCCATGCACGGTTCTGCTCTTTTAAAACTTTTAAAAACTACTTTTCCAATCGGCGTGGACTAAAATTGAAAATGTGATGTGAGCAAACACACTAGTAACTCAGTTCAGACGCTGCGTCCTTCTCTATCATACGAAACAATACCTACACTTGCTTCTCTGATCGCGGTGTACACATCGATGTGAGAGAGTGCGCATGCGCTTTCTCCATATGATGGAAGCAGACAGAAATATTAAACACATTAATTTTAATTAAAGGTAGTCTTGACTCAATTTATTTAGGCAACCCATTTCCAATGTGTTTGTTTAAGTACCAAGATTGTTAAAAAAATTATTTCTCTCAGGAAACAGATGGGCGAAGGTTGGCCTTAGTTGGACTTTAGATTAGAATAGTACGCGCAAAGCGGACTTCTCTATATTTTTATGGCGACTGAAAAGATTCGAAAGTTTAAATTGAACATTCCCGTGACATTTCAGGGTGGAAATTTGTTCGATAATTTTTCTCAGTATGTTTTGCCCCCCTCCCTCCCCTATTTTCATTAATTTTGGGAACACAAAAAAGGTTTCAAATAAAAGTTTTATACTTACTGCGTTTATCAGCTAGTGCATTTAGTCGACGAAAAAATACCAAAACTTTTTTTTTATTAATGAAAATAAGTGTGAGTCGAAATATACTGAGAAACCCTGTACACAATCATCTTTACCTTTAGGCAACAGAAAAACATTTAAAAAAAACACGCTGATTATAGAACCAGTTTTAATGAAAGTGACTTTGTCTATCATATCTTGGGATGAATATGTTCGGTAAATTAATTATTATTTGCATTGTATCTTTGTGGTAACTAAGAAAAAATTGAAAGAGCCTTTTTGAAACACAACTTTTTCATTTTAGTAGAAATAATTTCTCCAAATGGTAAATGCTATCGCAATACCAGTTATCTCACTAATCACTATTAACTGTACCTACAAGTAAACGACTCGACGATGACGGAAAAATCACCACGTTCGTAAATCACGCTCGGGGATGGCGCCTCGATGTTATCGACCCCACATTATGTAGCCCCGTCCCTAACGTTGTTAATTACACGGATCTGTAGGTACACGTACATCGTACACTCCTCGTCTTTCTACAGGCCCACATTCGCTGCCAGCCAGCCAGCCGGCCCAAGTGAGACTTAAAGCCTTTTTACAAATCAATTTGGAAAAATGTGCTAAAAATATTACCTATTTACCATACATAAAGAAAACAAGATACGAAGAATCGCATAATATTTTCAATAGGATAATTTTTTGCCACTCAGCTTCGGAAACCAGACTTTTAATCTAGTTATTGATAGCATTGATCCCTGAACTCGTAGAAATCGATTGGCAAAAGTTTGACATCGCTATCTCTTTTCGTTCTCGAGTTAGACGAGGAACAGACGGACGGATAAAACCACCACATATAAGGGGACTTGAAAATGAATGAATGTATTTGTTCCTAACATCAATGTATCTCATTGTACCAAAGTTCCTTTGGGAAAGTCCGGTTCCTAAAAACAAGAGCTAACTTTACGGGAGCATCAGAGAAATTTCGCATAAATGTATACCAAAACTCGTTTTCATTGACCTCCGTTTTCGAAAATCCCGGTTCCCAAAAATCTCATCCAACTTCACGGAAGCACTAGACAAAATTTGAGTAAATCCCCAAACTATTGAATATACCTTATTCAACATTAAATGTACTATCGTGGTCACAAGTAATGTCCTCTCTCAGATAGCTCAACTGTAGAAAAGGTACTAATATGTCAGTTCCTCCGTGATTTAGTTCAATTTTATTTCAATCTCTCTTCATTTCGAAAAGAAGCTCACAGGAGATCTGGTATATTAATTATGTGTTACACTTGAGATAATCGAGGGACATTACTTCTGACAAAAATCGTAATTCATTTTACAAAAATTGGTTTCTATTGCATATACTCCTGCCGTTTTACGTCCATTTCCTAAAAAAAACAAGGCTAACTCTAGAAGAGCCTCAGACACATTTTGAACAAATTCTCGAATATTAATGGACCATCGTCAAACTGTAATACACTTCAATGTACAAAAACCAGTTCCCATCATATCCTTGCCGTTTTTTGAAATTAGAGAATGAAGGATCACGACCAGTCTTGCGAGAAATTCGAAAAGCTTTCAACAAATGCCTAAACTAGGTATTTGTGTACCTTCAAACATTAATTTACCTCCATCTAATAATTAGTTGCCAATTTTTCACTGCCGTTTTGGAACAGATACGAGTTGTTACATACGATACTTTTTAACCTAGCATTTTCGCCCAGAAAAGATATCAGCTTCAGGTGATGATTTATTGGGGATTTAACTGCACCTGCATAAGCGAGACGAATTGGGGTGTAGCGCTCATTTCTTTTGAGTTGCGGTAAACTTTGGGCGTGCTAGTTTCGTAATTTTATATTTGAATATCACTTAATTAATTAATGTACAGGGTGTACCATTTGTCTTGAGTTGATTACTGCGGAAACTAGCGGAGATACAAAAAATGATTTATATAAGATATTCTTCATATGGCGAGGCCCTTTTAATGATCCTATGTATATCTTCACATAAGTGGCGCTTAAGGGCCAAGTGTAGGGCCACTAATTTTTTCCAATAGATTGAGTATTCTTATTCTACATCGGAAAATAATAAACTTTTTTGGGAAATGTTTTTTTTTCTCTATACACTACACTACACTCTTCCAAAAACGCGATTTTTGGTGCGAGCTAAGGAGCTTTTCAGTTAAGAATTGGGCACATTTTATATTTAAAATTGGTCTGGTCCTGTCGTGAAACTGGTCGTGAATATTTGGAACCAGATTTTCCGAAAAAGGCCGGGGAACTTTAAATTTTGAATGGTTTGGGGATTTACCCAAATTTCTCTCATGCTCCCGTGATTTTTCAATACCTAATTTTCGAAAGAGGTTCTGAAGAAAGTACATTAATAGTTTGGGGATTTATTCAAAATTGGTCTGGAACTTAGTGCTCCGGTAGTTGGCTGTGGTTTTTCGAAACCGGATTTTCCGAAAATGATGTAAAGGGATATTGATTATAAATACCGAATGGATATTTTTGTTATTATTGTAGATAAAGGTATATATTGAATGTAAAACGAAAATGAACATCGAGTCGTTTTAATGTATCTCAAAAAACACAGTGGCGCACCATAGCTAAGCGGTACAAAAACTATATACATTTTTTAAATAGAACGCCCTGTGTTTTATTCTATCTTCGTAATGCGCATATTTTTCTGAATTCAAAAATATACCACGTGATACCTCTAGCTTGAACGAGTGTTGAGTTATTAAACAATATTAATGTGGTGGTTATGCTATACTTACTTGCCTTTTGGAAAATTGTTATCACCAAAGTCAACCATGAAATATTATATATTAATACTGAAAATAAAATGCAATTGTGTTCTATTAAGAAAACATATATTTTTTATGCAACAAACATATCCATTGAGAAATTTACAATCAATATCCCTGTACAATGGAAACAAATTTTAGTAGAAAGAGAACACGCAAATTAATTCATTTTCGACCTTTATTGATTAAATTAATGTTTTTTTTCCAAAGCCATGATAAGTAATTAACGGGCAATGTTTGTATTTCGAAGGGTATGGTCTTGCTTATCTCGTTGGCGAAAGCAACAGAATTGGGGTTTGATTTCGTTACGAAACAAAAGTGATTTGTTTCGAGGGCATATTAATAAAGTCATCAACCCTCTCATGCGAAAAAATACTTGTATAGATGTGTAAATGTGTACGGGAGCCAAATTATAAGCGAACGTTTATCACAATCATCTGAATATAAACACTTATTTAAATGCAAATGGGGAGGCAGCACATGCATTAGTTGTAAAGTGCAAGCGAATCAGCCGCTCGACATCGTGCGAATCAACTTAATGTGTTACGGACCATTAAATTTCAAATTAATTAATCTTACAGTGTGTTCGCTGCGCCGTCGACAAGTTAGTTAGTCGAGAAAGTGTGTACCTGTATGTATCCGTCATCGTTGCTATTGGCTGAGGAATTGACGAGTACATCGAGTTGAATCCAGAATTGATGGGAATTCGGGCGGCCGACGACGGCGGTGTCACGGCCACCTGCTCCACCGCTCTCCTTTGATTGCGAAGTTTTTCTTCCCTACGCCATTTTGCACGTCGATTGCTGAACCATACCTGTAACAATATTTAAGCAAATTAGGTAACCCCCTTTGTTTCGGTAAGCTGAAAGCTTCATCTCCAATTGTTTTTTGATTGATGGAGACGCAAGGAAAAAAAAAAGTCGAGATTGTTATTGTGTCCAGTCACCGTGGGTAATCTAGAGGATCGAGGCCCACACAATATTGGCCATGTCATCGCCCCGCTACATAAATAACGGAAACGGGTCTCTTACATATCGCAATATGGGGGAGTTAGAAATATCATTTTTCCATCTTCGCTTCCATAATTAAAATTAATTTCGATCTCAAAGCGGAAAATTTGTGAAGCACTTAATGGAGTTAAAACGTTTCGAAGGATAACGAAACTTATAAAGATATCAGGATCACTTTTACCACAGAAGATCAATACTCACTAACAAACAAGCTCGAAAACATGCGTCAACATCACATTGGTTCAGTTCAGCGTCGCTTTTATGTTTGTTGAATTCAACCCCGCCAATTTGTGTGTACATTTCAAGAGTGTACACACCATTTGCATGCGATGATAAATATTTTGACATAAAAGATCGTGAAGCCTACTTAACAATTTCGTCGTATTTGCCTTATGCCATTTCAAAAGACTTTATTAGTGGGATTTATTTGTTGAGAACTCGAAGTTCAAAAGTAAAATAAACAGCATTAACCGAGACTGCAAATACAATTTTAATTCAGATTTTCGACGAATCAAAACATCTCCGCGAAGTACGTATATAATCATTTATGTTCCTAAAACTGGTCATGTTTATATTCTCATAAAAGCCCCGTTTACAGCTTTGAAGAGATGAAAACGTACGTTGCTTGTAATTTAGATAAAGTGTCTACAGGCGAACGCCATTTTAGAGTTCTCGGTTCGCTTTCAGAACCCTGCATTCATTTCGAGTTCGTTCGTTACTTATCCAAATTGCTCACAATGTTGCTACTGTCATTATATTTTATTCCTTTTTCTCAAATAATGGTCCGACGAAAAGGTTCGCATCAATCAACGAAATGTGATGTCGGGGTTTTTTCCTGTTTCCCGCTAGTTCTATACGCCGTTTTTTGCTCTAATAAATTGCAGTATACATCTTACGTAAAAAATTATACGCCAACGCCATTATTATAGCTCGGAAAATATGATGGTGCCTAAGGAACACTTAGCAGTTAACTATCCTGGAATCTGCAACCGATCATCTGGGATTTGTAATACATAAATTAGGGTGGGACCTAGGGACGCTATTTACTTCGACGAGTTCCCTGTGTAATTAAGATCGAAAGTCACTTAAGGTAAGTTCGTTTGATCTTGTAATTATAGATGGTTCTCTCGTAGACATTTAAAGACGTTCCAATATCGTATGTGTCAAAGAATATGTCTTTAGGCCACCCTATAGCGACTATACAAGGTGGCTCAATTACTGAATGCAACAAAACGCCGAATATTAGACACGTGGACTTTATTGGGCGGTCATTCGTAAAATAATATTTTCTTATATCGTGAGACATTCACAGAAGGAGGGGAAACAGAAAACATTAAGAGGAAATCAAGTTGAACTAACAACAAAAAAGGAAACCGATTTAAAAGGGGAAACAGATCAAAAAATAAAAAAACAATACAATGGAGAGACTAAAAGAGGCTATTGAAAGACAAGTAGAAACCGGTTTTACATCATACGACCAAGGGAAGAGCAAAACATAAAAATGGTCTGAGAAGGACGCTTTAGGTTATAAGTATTATACTTTCTATAAGCAAGAAGGCTTACAGAACTATTGAAATTAAGAAATATGCGGATTTACCCTGCCTGTTCTATTTAAGTTCATGAAGACGTGTGTGGAATATAAATTTTTATGTTTTTTAACGTTTACAAAGTAATAGACTAAAAAAGTAAAATAACCTACTTACGATCTTTCTCCAAAGAATTCTTACTAGGCACATTCCTAACAATGACGGGACACCCTATATATGAAAATATTTTAATTTATTAAGTGTAAATCTGGAGGAGTATTTACGAATAAACACAAGTGGACCCATCTGGTTAAGTATGACCTGGTTGTTTTGCAATAAGGAGTTGTTATCGGACGAAATTTAATTAACGCACGTGTTCTTATCGCTGTTAGAAGAGTAAAGGAATTTCGAAGAATTGCGTGTTTGTTCGAAGTGGGGAAGCATTCCTTGGGGAATGGCGTTACCAAGTCTAATTGTGATTGGCGGCGTTTATTCTTAAGAAGCAGATATTTTATGGTAGAAGTGGTGTTCTTAATTCGAATGTTGAGTAAACAAAGCAGTCTGCTTTGGCAAACCTTTCTAAAAGGTTTTTCTGTCTTTAAAAGCCTCTACCATCCGTACAGCCACCGAGAATTTATTCAGCTTACGCATCAAACCAGATTTTGGCATCAAGTTCAGTTTATTAAAGAAGGGAAGTTTCATGAAGCTGTCAACCAGTGTTCTTGTGTGTCTTTGATTTAGTGCGCCTGAATATCGCAAACGATTCACGACCAGATTATTTGGATGCTTTTAAAAAACTTCCAGTAATTTTAGATTTTCTTTTGTTTTTAATTATCGACCGCCTGCATGCGGGGTATTATGTCCAAACAAGCATTAAAAACTTCCCTTGCTTTCAGGGATTTTATCTAATTGTTTAATTGTTACATGTCTTTCGGAATAAATTTTTTCCGATCAATTAATTAATTCGAATCCATTGTACGACCCGAGTAGAATTTGAGATTTTTTTTGTGACCCAGAATTATGTCAGGTGTTAATGAAAATTTGTGTGGTTAATTCAATATTAGGATTTTTTCAGCAGATGCTGGATGTGTACGGGTGAAATTATAAAATTCTAAGTTTCAATTTTAATTTGTTTTAAGCTAAATAGACAAGTGTTTTGTGGGTGGTGTAGCGTCCGCATACCATTCCACCCATGAGCATGACTATACACCGCCCCAGCTTCGATAAGCTATTTAAAATAATAAAATCAAGGTAGCTCTTTAATTGATTTGTCATGATCCAACTGGATTATGTCTACAACTATTGCAATCAATTTGATTAATCCTCATGTCTCATCGCAACTGCAATTATTTTATATAATTACGATTGATTTCATACCTGATTCTAATGTGTTAAATAATAAATTATTTTAAATTTCAATTGAATTCATGATCGTGTTAATTGATTTACCAATGATTGCAAATAACTTCACGAAATAATTTCGCAGTGATTCCATATTATGTCAACCCAGTTTTCCTCGATTTTTTTACGATTCCACTTCAATTTTCCATGATTTCGTTATTCAATGCCTTGACGAAACAGGACTGCAACAGGACACCAGAGCTGGAGAAGGGTTAGCACCAAAAGTGTTCCTTCTATCAGTTCCAGTGAAAAAGGTAAGCGTGATATGGCATCAACGCAGAGGGTTATCTACCCCATACTGACGTTTCAAAGGAAAAAAATTGAAACAGAAATGGAAGCCGCCTGGTTCACAAATACGCATGTCAGAAAAATCGGTCAGACTACGCCTTCCTTACAGAGATTCCAAATATACCTGCTGAACATCCTGCAAACGACATGCATGATATACCACGTACTCCATCACCAACGCGTTTTCAATTTTCAACGAAGAAAGCGAAGGAACTCTCTTTGCGGCGGCATATCCACAACCAGGTCCTTCCGAAACGCAGAAGAGAGGCACTAGATTATGTAATGCTTCGAGTTCACCAGATCTTTTTCCACAAAATTCGAATGAAATGATGTCGCTAAAACGAAAAGATATTTAAGACCTCGATTGTACTCAGGGAAAGATACCCAAACCCAGCACAGGGTTAGGTGAATCATGATGTTAGATTGTCGCCGTGCGAGAGAAGCCTTCAAAGTACCATCCTGGTCCGATATGGCTACGATTGTAGCCGCCTCCTATTCCAGCAGCCTTAGGTTCATCTCACGTGTGGGATGGATTGAGTGACTTTGAGAGGTCGAACGACCCTAATCAGGGAGGTAGTACAAAAGGCCCGAATTTGAGGCCTAGATACGCTTGGACCCTGGCCACCCTCCTACCGTAATCCAGGCTCCAAAGGCACTTGATATCATTTCCCGTTCTCTCGTCATAATGCTGGCTGTAAAAAGAGGTTGTACAAATTTTTGTAGCGTGCTACTTCTCCGGAATATATAAAGATGAGGCGTCAGAAAGATTTAAAGAAAAAAACAACCAAAGGCAAACCGGAAAGACGGGAAAAGGGTTGAAGAAAACCATCAGGCGCGAATCTTCATCTGGTACGGTCTGACTCCGGTGTAAGAATTTTGGACGATTCCTCAAACGGTGATGAAAAACATTGAAGATTTAAAGAAACAACGTTCTGGATGCGACGAAGATTTCCAAAAGAACTAAAAGAAAGGATGATTAGACATGCGGACTAAGATGTGATCGTTGGTTACATGAGGGTTGTATGACCTACAGAGGCAGGTGCCAGAACTGTGGAACCAAGGCCGCAAGGAAGGATAGAAAGAAGATGTAAGGTCCATCTTTTTTGCCTCATGTAGCCCATCTCTTTTGTATTTTGCAGGAGACATCGACCGATTTGACCTTAACTTTTTTTATTTTTTGTGATTTGTCTTTCTTTAAAAGGTGGTCCACTTTACCCATAATGATAATAATCTATGTTACTTAGGTAAACTGTTACAATTTAATAACAATTATTTTAACAAATATGCCACAACAATTTTAGTATAACGATTAGGATTAAAGGGGAATTTTATAGAATGCCTTGAAAAAGTGCAACGTGGCAGGGATTTATATTACAAACAACTTGTGGCCAGGCCAGATCCACCGCCAAAATTAAGGAAATACAAGGATCACGCAGACAAACGAATTATTCGTAACGTTCGGGAATACCAGAAAAGGGACACTATTGAATATCTTCAAGAATAACTCATAATTTTGAAATGAATGACTAAATGTAAGACAGTAATGTATTATTATATTGTATAGCATATGTTAAATTGACATTTTGATAGGTTTGAATGAGTAGGCTAGGCTAAGTTGCTCTTTAACCGTGAGGGTAGATAAAGTGAAACAGATGAAACAAATGGGACGCGGAGCACGGTGCAAAATGACGTTCAGAACATATGACAATGCTGTTTCTATGAAAAGACCGCGACGACAGGACCTAAGCTGGCTATTTTTGACGTATACATTAAATTCAGAAGCTTTACATTGATTTATATGGCTTCTGCTATAAAAGAAAGTTTTGCATTATACACGAGGATAAAAGAACACTAACCATCTCGTGAAAGTTAATTCACTCAATGGTTAAAATATCCCTTTATTGGCTTATATAATAAATAACTATTACAATTTTAGCATAACGCATAGCGAAACGGTCGCGGCGAATCGATCGCCGCGAAATGTACCATTCCCCTGTCAGATGTACCTATCTAAAAAAGCGATAGAACATTACCTCGATCATTGGATTTTCAATGGGCTTATCTGTAGTGTTTACAGAGAGACAGACGGACACCATCGACACCCCTATAAAGCTGGCATCCTTTTGCTCTGCTGCTTAATAAATACTCACCAACCTAGGTAAACCCGTTAGTGCTGTTATTATAGATTCTTTAATCATTTGTTTTGGTCCCCTCTACTCCCCCCCCCCACCTTCATATGTTACATAATACACCTGACTACTCGAGTTTAACCTTTTTTAAATTGATGGAAATATGGACTTATACTAGATTTCCTGAATGTTCGCTGTCAAGATTCAATATTAACAATCTTGCTGGAAAACATCGGAAATACTGAAAATAATTTGTATTTGATATTCTTTTCTTGCTCATTTTTATATGAAACAAGTAAAAACGTTTTCGGCCATGGTTTTCTTTACTCGAAGCATCGATGGTTAAAATTTCAAAGAGATGTCTTCACATATAAGAAAGTTGGCATTGCACCAATATGAGTATGCGTAGGTACATCTGATTTTTACAATATGCGATATGTTTACCTTTACTAGAAGGATCTGTGGTAAATATTTCAAAAAAAGATCTTAATAAATAAGAAAGTTGACATTAAGTGGACATTAATCGTCTAGATTTTTCTTGGCTGAAGTGCCACTGCTAAATGTATTGAAAACTGTAGGACGCTTCGGACGCACAGACGGACCTCAACGCACACATCCGTGCCTTGAAAAGTACTAGTCGCCCCATAATATTTAGATAAGCAATTTATTTTTTCACAGTAGGGTAGCTTGAATTTATTGTTTCGTTCTTTCGATTATAATTAACTTGTTTTTTTGTTTAACTGTATTCTTTTCGGTTAGGGTAACATTTATTGACAGTTGATATGTCATTTATATCAATAGAAAGAGAGAACCACAGCCAACTACTACCAAAGCAATTATTAATCACCCATTACTCTCTAGTAGTGGTTTTCTGTTTCTCATCAACATTGGAAAACCTGATAGCTTTCGCTTCTTCATTAATGCATTTCGGTTCTATTTTCATCAACGGGAATTAATTTATTTCCGTTCTGAATAAGATTTTGTGAAATACAAAACAAGCATTGCTGTCTGTTTGTCACCAAAAACGAGAAATATTAAGGTGTAATTTATAAATATTATATTATAGTAAATTGAGCAAATATACTAAAGGAGCTCCTGGGTATGGCTATAGTTTGGCATTGTGTATTATATGGCTAAAGATATTCTCACTTTGAATTTCATGCAATTCGTTTCATAAGTAACGGAGATGTCAAAAAGGCCTACATAGCGAATTTTCGAACTCCGATCTACAAATTTGATAAAGCATCCACCTGCAAAATTCCATCGTAATCAGTCCATTCGTTTTCGAGATATTGTGCTAACGGATAGATGGACAGACACTGTAAAATTATGAACTTGCTAGGAGCTCGTTAATAAGGAAACTCAGAATGCTACTAAGCATTTCTTCCAAATAGACCAAAAGTTCCACCCCAATTTCATCAATATTTAATAATGCATCCCAATTTTGTTTAAATCCTGTGGGTGAATTTTGGTGTCAACAGTATCAATTATATATATCGTGTCTTTAGTTATTGCTTGCCTTAAAATTTTTATCAAGTGATGTATCGTTTTAGTGTCATCCATCGTGAATAAATAATTTCATTTGTAGCCTTCAATCCAATCCACCATACCCATCATAACGGTGTATACCGGTTAGTGGGAAGATTAATTAATTGAAACCGTGGTAATTACATTGATGGTTCTTTTAGTTTTTATGGCTAATTAAAAATTAACGTGAATTTGCACTGTAACAATTGGTGCGGTAAGTACTTCTGATTGTAGAAAACCCTTAAAAAACTCACCGTGTAGCAATGGTATACAAAACGCGACTATTCTGAGAACAAACTGGCATACCGTTGCGAGGAATATTTTGAGATGCGGCAAAGGGGCCGCTGAAGCTTTCCAACGATCCTTTACCGCATAAGGGACAATAGCCCTTTAACGTTGATGAAAATATCACATTTATATTGTTTATACCCAATATTAAAGTTACCATTCTACCATTCAAATTACTGCTTGTTAATGGTCATATTCGACAGTTTGAGAGAATAATAATTTACCACTAAAATAAAGGCCATAGTTGAAGAAAACTGTATGGAATATATCGTAGAAAAATGGCAGATATGTAAGGTGCTCAACACTGTCCCTACTTCGAACAACAGGATCGGTTACTCATTAATGGTGGAGGTGGTGGGGAAGTACAATAAACAATTGTTTGTTACCTACAAAAAACCAATCTATCTACTAACTGAAAAATAAATGAAAAAGAGCAGAGGGTTAACATTTAGCATGGCAGGCGACCGTCACCCTTTTTATTTGACGAATGAACTTTTTTCTCAATTTCGCGTTTTTTTTCTCTAAGAGAAATGTTCATGTTATTGTTACTTTTGCTTAAAATTTGAATTGCAAATTCATTAGATTTCCGCGAAAAAAGTTTTTGTTTTCAAATTGAAATTTGCTTTATCAATAACTAAGGGTCGTTCTACTGATGTGTAAAAAATTGTTACCTGGATACGTGCCTCAGGTAATCCAATTTTTTCTGCTAGCCTCTCCCTCGCAAAAACGTCCGGATAATGAGTTCGTTCGAATTCTGGAAAAAAAGGAAAGCATTTCGATTGCAATTAAAAATTTCACCGTACGGAAAAATGTACTCACCTTTTTCTAAACTGTCGATTTGCTCGTTTGTAAATGAAGTCCTATTTCTTTGTAGTTTCCTTTTCAATCGGAGTCGTAATTGTGAATCTTCGTCGCCTGACGAGTTGTGCTCGGAATTTCCATCAGATGTATTCTCATGCATCGTGTCTCCTGTTAACAAAATGTCTATTATTACCGAAACTTCTTCTCTAAATAGTATTTATACGGTCTTGTAATTAAAATGATTTGCTTATTTTGTGCCAATTAGTGGTTGCATGTCAAATTTTATTTCATTTTAAATCTCGAAGCTTTCGTGATTTCCATTTCCTGTACTTACCTATAGTTCAACTAAAGGAGAAATGAATAAAACACGTAGTTCTTCATGCCCATTTACATTTCGTAGGTAGCTATGATAAAACTCTTAACGACATCCCTAGTCATGGAATAAAATTGGCAAACTGAACTATTCAACCCAACTATCCTTCAAAATAATATTTAGCAACGCTTTAAAAACAAGACATTCATTGTAAATACTGATCGATGAGCCAACCAAACTAAATACGCGATTCGTGGTTGACTGTCAGAAATTATAATCCTTATTATTACAGCCTTATTTTTCAGCTTACACCGACACAACCTCAAGCTAGGATTTTTGGTAAAATGGGGTAAATTATGCACACAAATCTGAACAGTATAAATTTAAACTGCTTGAATCCCTATGAAATCCCGCTTATACTTAAAAATTCCGACTTGAAAATGTCGAAATTGGCGGATTCAAATCAGAATACAGGAGGTAACGCCCGATACTCAGAGTACATGGGCTTTTAGGTAAAAATCTTTGACGCTCCGAATTATTTCCGTGGCCTTTCAACGCGTTTGTCCTGTATTGGTACACAATTTGAGTTTTAAATTTCGTCAAACTGGTAACTTTTATAATGTTTTCAGTTATAATAGATATAAAGCTTAGGACACTCGCCGCCCCAGTTTCAGAGACACTAGTGTGAAAAATATTGGGCCTAGAGAGTCATCCGTGCTTTCAAAACAATTGCTTAAAACCCTCGCGTGGACCGCCTATCGTAATCCAGAATCCATCAGAACCCTCTCGTAAATAGCTCGTCTCAAAAAATTCCATCGCGAAAGATCTACCTCGAAATATTCGTTTCCAAGAAAACTCAGTCAGACAATCTCCTACAAAGAAAGTCGCGCAAAGGTAAACTTAATCAAAATTGAAATTGCACAAAAACAACTAGCCACCCAGTTAATTCGCTATAGGAATATTTACTACCGGTAAAACACCTACTTAATATTTCTGCTAGGTATATTCGGCCCAGAGAACAAACATACCGATGATTTGCCTCAAAAAGCTTGCATATCAAAATAAGCTCTTCCTCGAAAGTTATCCTATAATGATTGCCACTAAGGAAAAGATTGCCCGTCCAACAGTTCGAAACACTTCCACCCCAAAAGGAAATTGTTTTTCAAGGTAACTCAAAATATTCATTCTCGAAGCATTCGCTTAAGGCACATTTGACATAAAAGATTGCCCTAAT
Organism: Photinus pyralis; assembly: GCF_008802855.1. Taxonomy (NCBI): domain Eukaryota; kingdom Metazoa; phylum Arthropoda; class Insecta; order Coleoptera; family Lampyridae; genus Photinus; species Photinus pyralis. The sequence continues at coordinate 29,467,953 of NW_022170511.1, forward strand.
AGATTCGCTTCCAATAAGGAAATAATTCGTGTAAATGTGAAGGAGAAGGTGACTTAAACAACATACTAAAAGTAGGTACTGATGGATGGGGGATTCACAGCCCTAAAAATAAAAATATTAACCATTTCTTTAATGGAAAACATCATTTTCGACAATGTCTTCGATGGATGCTCCATTAGTGCACGAGACGCAGATACTGGAGCAGGCAATTTCAGCTTTCAGGAAGTTGCATTACACCCCACACCCAGGCGTGCATCGGCAAAATATTGTGTTAAGAATGGGGTCAGGTGCCATGAAGTCGTTGGTTGTCACGGATGTTAGGATGCTATCGTCTCTCTTTGGTCCATTCCTATTAGCTAGTAGGTTGGTTGAGATCGAGAGTTGCGGTGTTTTCTACTGGAAAAACATCGTATAGAGAGACCCTTTTCTCATTTCACCCTAGAGCCATGGGAAATGGAGTTACTTCATAGGTCAAAAACTGCAACATACTTCATCGTTTTTTTTGTATGGTTAGTAAACACATTTCTTCTTAGACTATTCCATGCCACCGAATTTTCTTTTAAACTTTGCATCGTTTTGGTTACAATATCTAGGACTGGTTGGGAGTTTACTTTGCAATTTCCCACAATTCCCGTTGAAAGCGACGTGAAGGCAAAATGGGGTATGGTCATTGAACCATTCTCGATCTTGTGAATATATTGAAGGAAATTTACGTAGCGTTTTCCACTTAAAAAAACTACTTCGACTCTCTTTTCGTGTATGGAGAGGATTTGAACCTGTCATCCTCCCCTCCCATTTACCTACCTGCTTGAGCCAGATTGTTTCAGTAGACTTGGAGAATTCCGCTCGCGTGGCCTACTGGTTCAATGAACTACCCAACAGAATTGATGATTTATTAACTTTTCCCCTTATCGTACAGGAATTTTCAAAAAGAGCTGTCACTTTAAAAAAAATATGACGATTGATATTGCTTCCTCAGACAGTACTTTTTTAACAGGGAACAAAGCCCCCAACATTCCTGCTATGGAAAATTTACAGAACCCAATCGAAGTATGACAATTTTAGTATTAGAGGTTGAAAAGTCGCACTAGTAATCCCAGCTCTCAGAGACGGTCTTACTAAGTTCTATTCACATTTTAATGGAAACATGACTGTTCGAACATAAGGTAACAGAATTTGTCCAAAATACCTACGAAATTGAGTAAAATCTCCGATTAGCAGAAAGATAGACCACGAAGGTGAAGAGTGATTTAGAAACACTGCGAAGAGTAATTCTGAAGAAGGAAGATGGTTTAGCGGTGCTTTTGGATAAGCGCTCAGTAGTGCCTGTCCATGTGTCCTGCAGAAAAATATACACACAAAATCGATTACTTCCTTCAGAGTGAGGCGAGTGAAAACGATGGCTGAAGTCATCATTTGGAAGGCAGATCCCTGTCAGTGTGAGGATTTCTATCCACGCGAACACGTGCGTTACCATTTTGAACGCTTCAAGAAATTCAAACCTGCTTCTGCGACTCCTGAACGACCTGTAGATGAAACCAAGCAGTGAGGTTTTGAGGGGGGCTGTGCAGAGAGCTTGAGGAAGTAGAACCTCGACCAAGATCTCGATGAGGAAGACCTTGTTCAAGAACCCAGACTCATTGCAGGATCGTTATCAAGTCCGACAGTGAACCCCAGAGCAAGAGGGCCGGCAAATGTGTCGCCCACGGTCCTTCATTACTCCAATTTTACTGCATTTAGGCGCCTATTTGTATCAGAAAGAGAACCGCCGTCTCCCCTCCTCCCCGATTGGGTCCTGTACATGTTCCATGGCTGAGATTTTTGGGAACTGTTAAAAAGCACTGCCTGAGGAACCAACATCAATCATGAGATATTATGGATTATTTGTTTGCCCGAAGAGCTAAAGTTCCTGTAGGTACCTACTATATCCTTTGAAATGTGATTATTATTATTATTTTATTTTAAATTTCACACTTTTATGGAGTTATGTCAGTGGACGGGTGTCAACACCAAGTACCACTGATACCTATTGCTATTTTTATGGTCAGTGTAGAAAAGATCGCACTATATTGCATGTTTTGAGGATGACGGATTTTTGTGCTAGTGTGTGTGTACGTGGTGGTAGTTGTAGTATGTCTAGGTTTTATTTTTATGTACTATTATTATTATTATTATTCTGTGGGTTACTTAAGTATAAGAACATTTATTGCTATGGGCCGCCGTTTACGAGACATTTACGAAAAACTAAAAAAAGGGACAGCTCCACCCCCATCAATCAGTACCTTTAGTATATTGTGATTAAGATACCCACAACTATACGAAAATTCGCTTTTACACGAATTATTTTCCCTATTTTAGAGTTTTTGGCCTTCGTTGAGTGGGCACTGATCCTTGAACTCTTGAACTCATAGGAATCGATTGGGGAAGGTTTGACGTTGTCTTTCGAGTCCAACGCACGGGCTTTTGAAAAATTTCTCAAAGAAAAACGAAAAAAAAACCCTCACTACGGCACGTCCAAGAGAAGAAAACTCAGCCCCAGGCAAATCTACGCTGTCGCATCTCTCAACTTCCACGAATAATCTCTGCCCAAATCATGTTAAGGAAAATCCAAGTGATTCTACCGCCAGGGAAACTCGTTCACAAAATATTTGCCTCTGTATCTTAACATGAGGAAAATGTTTGACCCGATGTATTCGCCTCCTCAATATTCATTCTGGTAAAATGACTTCCTACTATTCGTCTCCCCCCCCCCCCCTCCCTCAACAAGTAAGGTCGCTTAGCTTACGAAATCTCAACATCGCCAAAAAAACTGGCCTGAAAATAATTTGCCCCCGCAGAATATTCGCAACTGTCAGCGTCCCCGAGAATCTTCGCCCAATAGGAAATCCATGCAAAATATCCTCAACCCCTACAACCCCTAGCTTCTGATCCACTCTGCCATTGCCTAATTTCGGTTTGGTTTGGCATAAAAATTGAAAAATTAAAGAAAAGTTGTTCAATTACGGTACAAAGACGTTTCTGACAATCTTCTTTTTAGTAATAATTACACCATTGTTAAAATGCGGAACGGATTTATAAGACACGTTTCACACAACATCAAAATAAAGATACAGCACAATATCCCTCGACCAAAATCCCCCCGGACAAAAATCCCTGTCATCGTCAACTGTGATTTGCTGTAAGTTCAATTAACCGTTGAGTGTATTTAATGTGATTGAACCGAAACAAAAGTACCTACAAGAACTTATGACCTAATAAAATTATTTTTCAGAAGTGGAAGCTGTAGAAGTAGGTAAAGTTGTTAAAAAGTTTTAAAATGTGGTCGCAGATCCAGTTTGAGAAAGTATGTTCACACACAAAACTTCTAAGAATTTTAAATGTAACGAGTGTGGCTTCCAAAGATATTAAGTGCAATCAGTGCTATTACGCGACTAGTAATAGCTAATAGCACTCGCTTAAACCAAAGCACATTTATTAGCATATACAACTATACAAATTTCCATATGGGACCAGTGCTGTTCTAGTGGATAGTTACACAATTGTTGGCTTCGAGCATCATTTTGTCTGTTGAAAACCACAGAAATACAGCGCCCCAAAGAAATATATGGGAATTTTTGAAACAAAAATCTATCAAATGTTTATGATAAAATACGTGAATAAGATAGTACTCATGAACATTTAGTCCAATGAGTAGCTAACTTTGTAAAACACATACACATTTCACTTTGGAAGGCCTTTTCAGTTTTAACCATCCCGTTTGATATGAAATATACCTACCCATATTTGGAAAATTCACAAAAATTAGTTTAATTAATCTACAAAGACGTTTGGAACTACTTCTTTTTAAGTAATAATGACACTATTTTTGAAGCGTCGCACGGATTTATAAGTCTGACGTAAAATTAAAAAAAAATTGTAAATACACTGATTTATAGTTTTATTAAAACAAAAACGTTTTGCACAATATTTGGGCCAATAACTAAAATAAGTGATTAATATTTGTTCAAGAGTTAATTTAAAACTGTTGTGTCAAACAAATCTCATAGATTAACTTGACACAGCGAAAATTATAGCACACTCACTCACGTTTTGTTCTTGATTTTTTTAAATATTCTAAAGAACCCAAAAATTAACTCGCTACAAGATAAAGGGCATAGAAAGGTCTTTACAGACCCAGTTAACACACCATTTTTGTATTTATTTTTTTATTTATTCATGGATTCCCTTAAATCACATTATATACAGTGATATTTATTTACAAGTAGACATAGGGATTTATGTATATTATTTTTCCCTATGTCTATTTTCAAAAGACAAAATCCCTTTTTAAGGGCACCTAATTTTATGCATCCAAAATAACTTTTTATAACAAATAAACATCTGGGTGTAATATTAATTAGTTTGGATATTGTTGCTTTGGCTTAACAGAAAATAAATCTCTGACGCTCCTTAAACTGTTACCGGCACTATACCATTGACAAAATCAACTTTTTCGAAAATAAAAATACGGAAGCCAAATTAGGCGCACTCCAGAAGAAGTTCTGTCATTTAAAAGTAGACATAGGGAAAATAATACCAATAAATCCCTATTCGCTCCTGGTATTTACTTGAAGATTTAAAAAAAACATTACAAAATATACATCTACACTGTACTCGGCGTATCGCAAGCAAATTTGGAAAATGGAAATTCATCGTAACACTGTATCTTTCACACATGAAACAATTGGCTATACTGCAGGTCAACCAAAAAATGTATTTTCAAAAAGATCCGCGAGCTCAATAGCTTAAAATCATACTATCCAAATAGAGATAATGATGAAAGTCTCTTGTTCTCACTCATGGGATTTTAAAGTCAAATTTAATCGTAAACTGAGATTTTGGACCTTGTCAAACAATATATGTTTATTTTGAAATTTCAGTGATTGAAAGTAAAGGTATTTCTCGAGTCGAAACGTGAAGTCAAGTTAATTTATGTTTTTTACTTTTCATTTTACTATTTAGGAATAGGTAAGTTATTATTGAAATCTTTATTTAGTTGAATTTTGGCAATATACTTCTGGCGAGTTACATAACAGCACGCATATATATTATGGCGCCTGCTCTTTGTTGTTTCAAAATAATAATAGTTTAGACAGAGTATTATTTTCAAAACGTTTTAAACCAAAAAATTTATCATATACGTGGACATTGGAATTGAGGGGAGACTCAAAAAACATGGTCAATGACTACAATGTCGGGTCTTTGTTTATATTTTAAAAAAAAATTGCGATATATAAGTAGAGGGGTTTCTGGTTGGTTATTTATGTTAAAATTGTACAAATTATCAAATTGTTGTCGGGGAATTGTAACACACGCTCCAGATACCTCACTTTCAAATACGAGTCACGTGAAATTAAATTTACTTGTAGAAACCCCCTATTAATATTAATACTATTTTAAAATTAATTGAATTTTGAATTAAATGTAAATAAATAATCAATTAGATTAAAAATGGACAACATACTTAGGCCGAAACTACATTAGTGCTAATGAATTTTAAATGAGCCCATTTGATTAATCAAAAACAAATTTGCACTCCATTAATAAATAATAGCGAAATAGGTTTTTAGCCGGCGTATACGGATTTATTTGCCGCTTTTCGGAGTTTAACTGCACGTGAAGTTGCATTCTGTTTGTATAAAGAAAAAAATTACACTATAATAATGAGCGTTTATACGAAAAAAAGCAAAATTAGACAAGTTGTTTGACAGATGTACGCATATGGAAGATAGGACAACAAGCAGATCGAACCGAAAAAAGGCGAGAAACTCGTCGAGGTGAAAAATTCGAGTGGACATAAGACCTGATTAGAAAAAGATGAACACGGTCCAGGACAGGAAAAAAATACTTGTCGGCGACATTCAACAACTTTAATAAGATGAAAGAAGTGTAAACCGGTCGATATGACTTGAAATTTTTAATTTCTGTAACCGTCAAAAGATAAACAAGAAGCGATTCTGATTTTCGTGTTTCGGAATCGGGGCGAGTGCTTAAATCTAAAATATTTAAATTTGAGTTGCGAGATTCATAGGCAGAAAACATAAACAGGAGGCAAGGGAATAGGATCAGAAGATGAAATAAAACAAGGAGAATGAAATGGTGAGGGTGGATATGAAATGGGGTGGAGTTTACAGAAGCGGAAGTAAAGAGGGTTGCGAAGCGGGTGGTGGGAAACAGCCGCTAGTAGAATGACTAGAAAGACGATAAAACTCCTATGTTACACTTTTGTTTTTCAAATAATTTTTGACAAAACTGGCTCGTGAAAGTCGTTTATTAAATAGATTTTATGAGTAACAAGTTGGAAACAACGTTCCCGAGCATCACATATGCATAAAACTTTCATCCATAATTTTTTTGCATTTTATTTGCAGCGAGCACAAAAAAGCTTCGTATTTTTCACTAGCGTTAATAGACCACCCCCTTTCCAGCCCGCTGTTGTCGAGTGTTACGATGAAATTTACCGCTAACACAATTACCGGTTTAGATTGGGCAGCAAAAGTTCACTCGCATGGAATTTATGTTCATTTTGGAGCGACCGCCCGCGCCCGTCAGTAAACGAAATTATTTTATCTCCACTCTCCCACTACCTCAATGTAGATTGTAGATAATTACTATTTCACATTAACCAACGTTATATGTAACGCTCCCATTTCCTACAAAAAAAGTTGGAAAAAACTTAGTCCGCATCCCTCATCTACTGATGAGATGATTTAGATAATGCCTTCGTATCAAAAGTGGTTTAGTTTTTAAACACTCTAGACCACTCAAATCGATAAAAGATATTTACACTTGAATTCGGATGGTGCGTGTATTTCGAAAGTCTTACGTCTGGTTTGGGGATGTTTCTTTCGTACGGCTTTATATAACGTTTTATGGGGTTGGCGAGGATAAAATAAAATCTTCTACTATTGTCAATCTTTTTTTCCAATTGTAACACGAATTTAATCAAACCGCAAATTGCGCATCTATCACCATTTTCAAATTCCTTGCGTCAATCGAAAAGAGTAGACGTCCAAAAAACGTGAGAATGTCATTTTTAATGTTAAAGAAATCATGTGCCTAGGGCGTGAAGTTCATGTGACACTTTGATTTATGCCGCTACCCTTTACTAGCTTAGAGGACGTCGGAAACCTGCAGCTTCATTTGAAAAGACGATCCTGAAGAGTAACAGAGACAATAGAAGTGGAAATATAAGAGTCGAACTACTTCACCAAGGGAAGAAGTACGAATTTACACTTTCCACTGCCTTGACAGGATTATGAGGAAATATTCCATAATACACACTCTGAAGAGCTTGATCAGGTCGACCTAGTAAACTGATAGCAGGGGTGTTATATTTAAAGTGAACTAATCCGTAATTCTACTTCATGCGCCCCCAAGAGCATTCGCATTGGAAAGTCGCATTCGCCTGCGTGTGATTCGTTCCCGGAATCGGAAAAATTCACGCTCTCCAGAGGTTGGTATGTTAAAAAAAAGATGTTCAATGTTTTTTGAAAAAATCTTCAGAGAAGGAGCTTTTTCTAAGACGCTTTCCGATTATTTTGGTGAAGCTCTTGGGAGAATTTTCAGAGGCATTTGAGACCTCAAAACATCATGCACAGACTCGCTTCAGAAATTATATGACATTTTAGAGATACTTCAGAGATTCTGAACAGACTACTATCATCTATAATTAGTATATTTATTACAAATTTTTCGTATGTTCAAAAGTGATGTTAACACATCTCCAGAGACCCTTACGTGCTTAAAAAATATTTAAAGAATGTAAATCTTTATTCATTTTTCCCAGACTCATCGGAGAATCTAGGATCTTTGTCCACGTTAAGGGATTTTCAGAGGTTCTTTAAGGACCCTTTAATGATTCGTTAAATATTCTTTAATTTAGTTTTTCTAAAAGATTCAGGCAAAAATTCTTCAAGAAATTTATCAAGTATAAATCATAAATAAAGATATTTTGGAGGCCATTCAGAGATTTTTTTGCAGACACCTACACCTAGGCATCTTTCAGGGAGTCATAATCTACTTAAAATCTTTATTGATGCAAGAGAAATTCTTCAAATATGTTGTAGAACTTCTTGCAACTTGCTCGGAGGGTAGTTAAAGATTTGTTATAATTTCTTCACGGATACAGAGGAAGTTTCTAGATTAATTGCAAATTCTTCATAGATTTCCTCACGATTTTTAGAGGCAGGTACTTCAAAATTTACGAGATAATTTCTGACTTTTTAAGATTCCGGTGCCATAGTACTAGATATTTCCTATAGAACCAATGAAAAAGTTCTCATGAATCAATTCAAATTTTTGTAAAAACATTCCCTGCGGGATGTCTAAATGAACCCTTGAGAAATCCCTAATATTTATAGTAGTATAGTAAGGCCGGACAAGAATCACGAAGACCTTCAGTGGCATTAGTTCAGGCAAGAACCCTAGTTAGTTTAAACAACAGCCACGATGACCTTCAATGAGTTTAGACATCTACCACGCTTGGACTTGGCGCATGCGCAGAAAGTGTTGGTTATCCACTATTGATAAATGATCCTTTAGGAATTTTGGGAACCTATGAATAATCTCTATAGCATTTTAACAATCTTTAAAGACGTGATAACCGCGATTTGATTATTGACTATTAATGCATGAAACGAAAGAAACTGCAGGTGAGCAGCCTACATTCTGCTTAAACGGTTAAATTCGGTTCCAAGTAACAAATTTCATTAGTTTTCGTAAATAACAAAAGCGTTGCGCGTACAGGATGTAAAAGTTAAGTTAAGTTAATTGGCGGAACAGAAAACTACTGTAACTAAACTGAGGGCCAAAATGTTTCCCTTGAGAGTTAAGCCTTCGAAAGGTCCCAAACTAAGGCTTTTTCTTTCATTTTTCTTCAATCACGTTCCACGTTTGATTTTGCAAAATTAGCGCGCCTCCAAAACGAAGGTGTGAGTCAAATGTTGTTTTCTATGAGATTTTGGAATCAGAAGTTTTTCAACATTCAAATAACATGCTCAAAATTAAAGCCTTTCCAATCATAGGGCAAAATCATTTGGGTTGATGTCCAAGAGGTGAATGTTACCGACCATTTGTCTTTTGACCAACAGATGATAACTTTTCTTGCTTTTGTTTGCATATAATCCAGGAGTCAAAACGTTGATTCCTAGGTTCATTCTATCACTGTGGAGATTATCAAATGCCATAGGTACCAGTCAGTTTTTACGGGAAAATGTGCCTCGGAAAATTCACACAGTGTTTGCCCTCGGAAAGTTATATGGTACCTACTAGGTTTGTTTCGGAAATATTATCAATATTCGACCATTCTTCGTTCAGGAAAATTCTCTCCAAAAAAGTCGTTCATGAAATATTCGCTCCCACCCCCTCCTTCAAAATTGCATCTTTAAGTTCACAAAAACTATAATCGAAGCACTTAATGAGCACTTAATTCTGAGCTTTTTGCTATCTTATGGATAGACTACATACTCACAACCCAAAAATCTCGGCATAGGTCTAACAATGCTAAAACATGCTGATACAGTCATCTGAAGCGAAATTCATTTTCCATTCCCAATTTGCGTTCAAGTTTTGTTTCAAAGTTAATATCAGAAGTCAGGGACCCAAGGCGCTTCTTTTTGAACTGAGCGAGTTTTCGAATATTACGGAGGGATGGTTAGCTGCTGGGTTCTTTGGTGTGAATGATGAAGGAAGGAATTTTGGGAATCACTATTTTTGTGTAAAAATGCATTGTTCTTTTATAAGTCAATAATTTTCCAAAAGAACTCGCGCACTTTATTTCAGTAAGACGAAGGATGTGCCATGGAAATTTTTCCTTTGTCTTGTAAAGACGTGATCAAATTGGGACTTCAGTTTGGCGCGAGATTAGCTCAAGTTCCGAGGAAGTGCTATACAATGTTCATTACGTGGGTTTCCTCATTATCGTAAGCTAAAAAACTAGAAATTCGGCGTTTGTTGGAGTCAACGTGGATTTGATGGTAACTGTCAGTTTAAGTATTGGTGACTGAGAGGGTTTCATTGGTTGATTTGGGATTATATGTCAGTAGGAGTCGTTTTTTTTTAATGAATAATGAATGGGGGCGGGGAGATAAGCCAGGGTATAAAGTCGAGATAAACACCAAAACCCGGTATTAGTGAATTGCACGTGAGCAGGTTGCGAGCAGGTCGAAATCTGATCACAATTTCGGCGTTTACACTAGATATAAACTGTTCAAACCAATATAGACAACGAGCGACAAACACAGATGGACGGACAAACATTCCAAATGACCAAAATGTCATCAGTTAGTTCCTTGACCATTATCTATTACTGAAAACACAATTGGAAACCGTTCGTGCGTTATCATGTACACAGACGGACGGACGGAAGGTCCACAATCATGAACGAGCTAATCGCTAATCGTTTGAGAACAGTTCACGCCTGATCTGTACCCTGCTTTAGTGTTGAAATTTAATTAATGCGGTTTGAGCCGTTGTAGTGCTCACGTCAAAATTATTAATAGAGAGGAATTAAGATCGGGATTTCGAAGCGTTGGTAAAGGGTAGCATAGGGAACCCATATGGAGAAGTAATAAAACAGGAAACTAAACGGTAGGTATGTCAGTGAAAGTTCGGGTAGCCGTATTAAATTAAGTTCGAAAAGGGGCAACCGCGCGAACCTGCAGTATAAGAAATAAAGTCCAAGAGATAAATACATCGAGGAATGAACTGTATCGGGAAAAACACGTTTTATCTGCGAGTGTGGAAGGAAACATTAAGTAAAGTTCAAGTAGTGATCAGTAACCTTGCATGCATCATTAAAACGCTTCAGTTAAACAGTGTATTCGTTGTGAAAGAGCATTCTTTTTGCGTTTTTCAACATGAAAATTGAATGAATCCAAATTTAGTTTTTAAAACATCAAAATAAATATTCAATCGCAATTCTTGGTCAGGTAACAAAAATTGTCATGAAAATGGTTCGATACAATCTCTGTAGGACCAACCTGGCTAACTGTCGTTGTATACCACCCTTTAAAAAAGTGGTAAGCATTTTCAAAAGCGCAAAGATCATTAGGACAATCGCCTCGTCTGAGTGGTCGCACATGCGCTGATCGATTTTGGATTCAGTATTTTCGTTCAAAGTTGAGTTGAGATTGTAATTTTTGTTTGGCAAACCTGCTTGAAGATTCGCCATGTTGGGACACAAATTTTTTGCATTTTGCAGACTAAGGCAAAAGCATATGGAAACAAAAAAGTAAATCAAGATTCAAGAGCCTATACCTTGAACCAAGTGCTTCGCGTCTTAAATTTATTTGAGGCAAAACCTTAGCTTTAAAAAGCTTTTACCTGAAACCGTCAAGAAAATCTAAATTTCAGGGCTATTTTGACATTAGAAAGTTGATCTTTACCTGACTAGTACTGTAATATTTTTGCCTCACTCCCATTACCGTCTTAGTACATGCAAAATAACAATTAGATCGTTCATTGAATAAGTTATTCAATCAACGATTGGATAATTATAATGCAGACTATGTGGATATTTTTAAATATTAATATACCTACACAAAGGATAATGGTTTTTTAATTACTAACAATTAATGAAATATTTGTGGAAGTAATTATTCCTTTATAGGTTTGTATGCCTTTTCGTACCTCTTTCTTGACTTTGTGGGGAGCGCATATTGCACTACGTCATGAAAGTGAGTCCACATGACTTGGAGGCATTAAAGAGATACTCGGACGTCCTCGTACTTTTAAATAAGCCTCCGCGTCATGTAAACGACCACTTTCATGACTTATTATGTAAATAACTATAAGCCTAAGATATTAATCTGAACTCCTAAAACATCAGCTGCTGATTCAGCACGAGCACATAATGGACTTCACGATACCAAATCAGTCAGTCACTAAATTATTTCCTAAATAATAACCGCTGAGTGAACTTCACAAATGGTAATACCTAATACCTAACACGATGCTTTTCAAAATACTGTGGTGTTCAATACCACAAAAGTACCAAAGATGACATAGCATACCAGAATTCTTACAGTGTGGCCAAACGGTGGTGTTATTTTATATTGATGATTAGAAGATCCGCCATGTTTTAACCAAATACACTGGATTGGTGGTGGAAACCAAGGTGACTTCATCCCCTTGCGATTATATTGTAACTAAGTGATAATAAGTTTAATCCAACAGTTGTTTGACCTAAGCATAACTTTTCAAATTTGGTAGTGCTATTTATAGATGGTATTCCAAAAGCTATTGAACTATAAAAGAATCTAAATTTGAGGCTTTGTATTTTGATAACTATTGTAACGTTTTTTAAAAATTGTTATATTCCATCTAGTTACCGTTACACCATCTGTATATTTCTCGGGCAAGTAGATAGATAGTGTTCCAAAAGCGGTCCAAAGCCCCTAACTTGAAAATTCTAAACGACCCCGTATTTTATTCAATTTTCAGAATTTACGCTGAATACTAAGACAAATCTACACAAGATAGAACTATACTATTTTTTATCGTTTTCGAAGTAAAGCCTATTGAACTATGAAAGAATCTAAATTTGAGGCTTTATATTTTGATAACAATTGTAACGTTTTTTTTTAAATTGTTATATTCCATTTAGTTACTACCATCTGTATATATCTCGGGCAAGCAAGCCCTTTGGAAAATTTCTTGACCGCGATCTTATGGAGAACACGGCTCATAATCTCCTGACTCCTAACCTACATACAAATTATTTACACCTGAAGTATTGCTCCTTAATCGCAACGGTTACGATATCCTTTTGAAGAATAGCTATTGCTTTCCATTGAATGCTAATTGCGGTTTTTCGTATTCCAGTTGCCTGACGTAATAAACGTTAGATTTATTCACTACCCCACCCCTTTCTTTTTTGTTGTTGTGTTTTTGTATGATTGTAGATTAGTGGCAGAGAGCACCCTTTTGAATTCAGATCCGTGGCCAGTGTTCAAAGGCAATATTTTAATTTCGTCAATACAGGCGAATTGTAAATAATATATTTTTTGTGATAGCCATTTAAAGAAGTTTAATCCTGCGGACGGAAGTGATAATTATTTTCTTACAACGAGTAGTTCCATTCTGTAAGTTACTTTTTAAATTTTGACTCAAATAATTTCACCTTCTCTTTGAAACGTTTGGAAACCACTTTTTATATTCTTGAATTAAGTTGCCATTTCAATTATTCTTTGACTAGGTACCGTTATTGCTTATGTTCCACCCATTCAATTTCTTTATCCTTTTAGCTTTATCAAGAACAGAACAAAAATCTCTTACCTAGTTTGATCTCTGAATGGTTCCCTCTCACTAAGTATTTTTCCTCTTTTAAATTGTCTTTAAGACTAAATGGCGCCTATCTAGTTTAAGTACTTACTTATTGTTGCTTTGTGGACTAGCCATCACCCCGACCCATATCTACTTTACCTGAGCCACAGATTAACCTGAGCTTACCGTTCGTAACTAACGGTAATTTTGTTGCGTGTGCTTAAAGTGCATGTAACACTATATGAAATGAAGCTTCAGTCTGAGTAGACATTGTAATAATTATAAAAATGCAAAAACAAATATGTTATTATTGTCAAGCGTCTCATTATGCTTAATTTTTCATTTATTTTCTTATTAAACTAACAATATAGTTTAAAGTGAGGCAGATATATTTGAAACCGTTTTCCTGTATGTAAAAAAATAATTAGAAGAAAAGGACAGCAAAAAGGGAATAAAATTCAACAGCCTTTATCTCAAAAATAATTAAGGATAATATAGATCTTAGAACTTAACGTAGATTCTAAAAATCAAAAAAAAATACAGGGTGTCTCATTTAGAATTTCCAAGTTTAAGATGTGGACCGCTTTAGGGACACCCTGTATAAATAATACTAGCAAATTTCCAAGTGTGCAAACAACTTTTATATTAAACTTATTTGTGCAAAACCTGAGGACATGAGTTAGAGGGGGGATATTGTAAATTTAAATTAATCGTTCATCTTTATGTATTCATGGTGCTATGGGTTCGGCAATCAATTTGTAAGTGAGCCAAACAATTTTACGTCGCCATTGCGTTTTTCGAAACTGAAATGCAAAAATATAAAATCTTTTTGCACGATTTCAATAAAAAACAACTTTATAATCGAAAATCAGTATAAGAAGATAAATTAATTTTTTCGAAATTATGTATAGTTGTACACCTTCAACACCTTTCTTCGTTCAGTTTTCCGATGTTTTCGTGTGTACTCCAAAGCGAGGGTAGAAAAATCATGTTCCCAGAGAAAACGACTAATAGGACAATTACCTCACGTTAAATCAAACAATATTAAGTCCATGAAGACATGTAGATAGTATACATCTCTGGATTTTTTGAGTCGCTCAGCCACGAATTAAGTTGGAATTAATTCGATTCGCTATATTTTTATGCTCAAAATCCACCAGGTATCAAAGTCTCTATATGATTTCAATGGCACCACCACTAACTGTCACAAATTTTCCACTTTCGAACCCTTACCTCTTTTCTGTAAATCGTCTCTAGTGATTTGCGTCGTAAGTGCAGCGGGTGCCGGCGGTAAGCCGAGGTGTGGAGTCGGCGTCGCACCAGGGTACCATGCCCAACCTGGCGCCTGTCCGTTAAACATCCTCAACTTATCGTAAACCGATTCGTTTTGCTGCGACGCCTGTTGTTCCTTTTGCGACGCCAAATTTCTTAATACGCGATTTATCGACGAGACCTGCAAACAAAATTACCTTCATTTTAACGTTTTCTATTAAGTTAAGCGCGATTATTGCTAACAAGAAATCCCCATCACATTGTTCCCTCCTTTCGTTTTGTATAAGTATATAGTAACAATTTTGTGGGAAAAGTCTATATGCAAACAATGTGTGCCAGATGCAAGCATTCCGAATACGCAATTCTGAAGCATACACGCACCCCTTGTAACTAGCTTATAGCTGATCCCTGAACGTTATTACGGCTTATTCTTTGGAGTTAACCAAGTGGAAGTACAACACCTCGTCATTGTCCGTCACCAACACACACATGTAAACCCTATTTTTTTCCCTTAACTTACAAGCAGTTTTCGTGAAATGTCATTTTTTTTAAAGGATAATTACGGATTTTTTTGCCGAAATTTATAATGATGTCGACGGTTGACAAATGCGTTTTTAGTACCCAAACGCGTTTTGTATGTGCGGCATTATAATGTGCGCGTCTTGAGTGCTTCTTAACTCCTACACAAAAATTAAAATTAGGATTACCCGATTATTAACGTAAATTTATAGAAATTTCAGGATTTTCTAGTTATGTGCAGCTGGCGCAATTTTAATGTATTAGCAAAGAAAAACCTCTAGTTTTCCATTAATTTTCGCGAAATCAGTATAGGTGAGTAAGTCGGTCATCGATATGTCATTCATGGAGTTAATTATGTAAAAAATAAGAAATTGAAACGGCAGTACGTATCACATTCTCTCATTTATATCGTTATTACATAATCGTTAAGCCTTTCACAAGTTTATAAAACCGCCGCCACGGTTAATTAAATGAAGATTAAGGGTGGGCTGTTATTGTGCATAAACAACTTTCCTTTTTTGGGATTTTTAAGGGCAGATTACAAGTAAAAAGCGATTATAAAGAATTATCTCGTGGCAGTTTCAACATTTTGCGGTTAAAATATAAAATAATATCTGGAAGCAAGAGCAACATAATTTGATAGTCATCTGACGACAGCACCCATATCAAATTTTCTTTTGAAATGTTCATGACGTACATAGCGGTCAGATTGAGGAAACACGATATAGGCAAAAAAAGTTTTTATTTCGGAGTCCTTTTATACATTCAAAAGGCAAATTAAAGATTTTGATAGCGTTTTATTTTAGTGGTGCGCGGAGGCATATTGTCATCAAGACGTTATTGTCTCGAGGGACATCGCCCCTGTAACAATCGTGCGGTTTGCCTAAAGGGAAATCACCGTGGTTTTATAAATTGAACAATTTAATTCGGAGAAATTCAATTACATTTTACGATAAATTTCTTTCAAGTTCATTTTGAAATTCCCGTTATTACCGCTCTAACTTGAAATCCTGCAGGTCCCTCAATACCGGGACTATTTCACATATGACCGCTCACGAATTGTACAACACGCTTAGATGATTTCATTCAAAAATTTCGCCTCTCGTGCCCCTTTATACTAAAACTCCCCCAGTTATCGCGAATAATGGGCTTACCTAATTCATATCTATCCTTTTTCGACTCACGTTTGGAAAATGAGACGTAGCTGATGTGACAGTGTGGAACAATGCATCTCGCTTTTTTTGTAAATCCATCCGATATCACTTTCAAATCTATTCTGTCAAATGCAGGACTAACTTGGTGACATGTGGCTTTACAATAACCGCATGCTCTACATACATTTACATTAATTTTATTATCCTAATTGCCGTTCTGCAATTTTAATCAGGATCGGCCGTTGTTTTCAAACCTAAATCGGATCCAAATGTAGTCAGAAACAAAAATAGCAAGGTTTTATATGCGAATCTGGGCTTTTACTAGCTCCCACCACCACCAGCGTAAATTCCTTTCATTTTGGATGGTTTGTCTGCACTCCGAGATGGATTTAAAATCGAAATGATTTATGACAACCCAATCGTCTTTTATTGCAACTGCTCCAACCAATCACCGTTTATCGATAAGAAATGCGAATTCCTTATTTTTATTTTAATTGTACATTTTCCTGACTTTCTTGTCAATTTGGAAATTCGAAATTCGAATTTCGAAAAAAATGGAAACCATTCGCGAGAAATCATGTATACACAGACGACGGACAGAAAGCATAGTTTTAGCCATATAATACCAAGCTAGAGCTCATTTGCTATATTATTGTTTACACATTTTTTACTTTCTAAAGCGGAGCGGAGGATCATCTTAATGACTCTTACCCACTCGTTATACCTGCACATTCGCATTTATAATATATTGCAAAAAACCCGCGATTTTGACCCACACCGGTGCTATATATTACTATAGTACTACCTATTACCCTTTTTCTCAAAGATATGTGTTAAAATGGAGAAGAACTTGCTTGAGCCCGCACCCCCCTCCAAATCAAGTCTAAAATTTTTCTCTTTGCTGTTGAAATTATGAACTGTCTAGCGCAATAAAGTCAATTTTGCGCTACTACCGCTCGCATTTTATTACCCAATCGAAATTGTGGAAAACACATGATCAAAATAACTCGGAGGGCTCTTGGTGCCGGTATTTGCGCTTTCCAATGCACCCGAAAATATTTTTTTACGGAACAGCATTTTCCTGAAAAAATATGCCCTTTCCAACGAATGAAATAAGGTGAAGAGGTGGGAATGTGGGTTATGGTAATAAATTTCTCCTTTATCTTTGCATGAATTGAGAAGAAAACTGTAACAGTGCAAAATTTCCTTTTTGCTGCATTTGAAAGTGAAGTTAGTTTTGACATCAAGAAATTATTTCCACGGCTCAATCCTAATTATGCGGATCGTTGAGTTGTTCCCTTCTTTTGATTTAAAATAAAATATTGCCCAACAAGATATTGTACTCCCGATTTGGTTTGGGGAATACTCGCTTCTCTTAAGAAAAACTGTATAGCATAATACTTTTATTTCACGGCGCATATACTTTTTTGAACCACCAGGATTCTGAATCAAACAAAATCCCGATGATGTCGATCTGTAGGTATGTCTGTCTGTACTTTCATTTCCGGCTAAACGGCTGAACCAGGGGCTGAACCGATTGGATTAAAATTGGGGACACGTATTCTTAGACATAAAAGGAATCGCTTTTGGGCAGAATCGCGCATGGACAATTTTGCGGATGGTATCTGTGCTAGCCACAGAAATTTTTCCGATTGCTTCTGTTTCACCAAATTTGCTTCTATTCTATATAGTTTCGTCATTTGGTTTTTTGTATAGTAAGTACCTACTTGTTTTGTGATTTTATTATTTTCATCTAAGTTTAAACACCCCTTCTGAAAAGAATTGACTGGTTCCGTGATAGTGATTGGTAAATATGAGCCTTTTATTCCCCTCGAAAACGTGCTCTGTTCTCCTAGTAAAAATGTTCTCAAAAAATTGTAGTGTCAACACAATAAAATCACAAGGTAGTGTAAATTAATTGGTGTACAGGGTGTTTCAAATTCGTGACACACCATTGGGATATCCCTAACGGTGAGATGGGATACCATTATAGGTTCAATAGGGGCAAAATTGCCCCTTTTTATGACTAAAAAAAGCATTCAAAATTTTTGAAAAATCTTTGAAAATATCTCACTGAAAAACTAAACAGAATTTCGTTTTCATTTTTTCCTATCTTAAACGGTCGGAAATGTACGGTTCCCGTTAGCACCTTCTATGGGCACTTTTTTCTGAGAATTTATAAGAATTTTCATAAAACACTAGATGTAGGAAGAAGCTACATTATTACTACTTTCTTGTTTCTTATGGACGCCATATTGAATTTTTATGGATCGAGATAGAGAACAAAAAAGAAGAACAATGACGTGTCACACGTCCACAGGTAACTAGATCTTGCTGAACCAACATGGCTTTGAAGGCGATCCATTCAAATGAATTTGTTTTTTTATCATTCCGTAAAAATCCAATATGGTGTCCATAGGAAATAAGAAAGGAACAGTGCTCATAGAGGATGTTAATGGGAAACGTCCATTTCCAACCGTTTAAGCTAGGAAAATTGAAAACGAAATGTTCATGGTTATTTTCAAAAAACTTTCAAACACGTTTTTTAGTCAAAAAAAGAGGAAACAATACCCCCATTTAACCTACACTGCATATCTCGCCGTTACGGAATTTCAATGATGAGCCACAAATTTGAACCACCCTATATATCTCATTGATTATGTTCTTTTGATACATGTTTGGGTTTAGAAAAGGCAGTATTGTAGTATCAGGCCCAGATTTTGCGTTTTTGTTGTTTCGCAGTTCGTCCCTGGATTTTGAAATTAAACAAAAATGAGCAAGTCTTGACTCGCCGTTAGATCTTGGTCCTCTGTACTACCTAGCTTTGACTAGTGTCCTCTATCGCAATCTGAACAGAAGCAAGCTAACCTTGCTCTTTATGGAAGCGTGTCGTTCCATACTATAGCTCAGTCCCTAGACCTCGTATCGACTATCAAAAATTAACTTTGGTATTCATCACGTGTTAAATTGGCCAAATTTTATTATTTAAGCACCAATTTTGCTGAAAAAAAAATCAAACTCGATTTCTCGATGACCAAGGAATGATACATGTCTATTTTTGGTGACCAAAATATTTTTAGCCAAAGGATGTCAAAATCGTTATTTATGCATCGATTTTCTTGGGAAAATTCAATTGCCCAGTGCCCAAGAAATAGTCCACGTGTATTTTTGTTCATAAAAAATGTCAAAATTGTTATTTATGTACCGATTTTCTTGGAAAGAAGAACTCGTATCGACTGGTTTTCACTATACGAAAGCTTATGGTTCCAGATGGGCAACTATCAAGAATTAATTTTAGTATCCATCACTTTATTGCCCAATATCGATCTAAATCCTTATTTATGCACTCATTTTTATGCATGCTTGCTACATTGTGTTATTTTAAGTAAATTTTAAGAGCGGGTAAAGTGGGTCCCTAGAACGGGTTACCCGCTCTTGCCCCCCTCTGGCTACGGCCCTGAGTTCGTGTGTTTGTGTCATTCGTTTTCATTTTAAATAGTTCGACATTGTTGTGTAAACTACGTCACGCAGACGTTATTTTCGTTTCAGCCCCTTTAACAAGGTTGAGCCACCCTGTATGTAAAATGTCTCACTTTTTTACGTAAATATGGTGGATTTTTAGGAACAAATACACAGTGTGATACTTTCGTTTGAATTTGTATTTCAGTGTTTGTTTTTTGAATTTGTGTCGATGCGTAATTCTCGTTTCAATTTTATCGCTTTTGTAAATTTTTCAATCTAGATAAGGTGTTAGAAGTAAGGGATATCTGGTCGAATTTTTGCGTGATTTATCTGGTGATTTCCGATAAGAAATTTTGTTGTTTGGCGAAATTTAATTAATACACATGTGCTCCTGATAAGAAGATGCAGGTGATTTAAGACGATGTCGGCGTGAATGGGAACGCGAGACGCGTTCTGTCGAATCTGGCTTTATTAAACTCTAATAATGATTGGCGGTTTATGTGAAAATTCATAAAGAAGGAGATTATTTTATGGTGGAAATATTTTTTTGTGACGGTTGGAGACCGTGATTTTTGTTACGCGGTAATTTTGGGCAGTCGGCCGATTTGTTTACTTGAAGACGTAATTAATCGTTATTATGATAAAGTTGTGTAGAAGAGGTTAAGAGATTTAAGTTATAATGTTGTAAAGTGGGTTAGTAAAACTTGGAGAAAGGTTTTTTTTAATCGTTTTGTTCGTTAACTGAAAAAGTAGTTGGAGATTGAGTAAACCAAATTCAACAAGTCAGTGGTTTTTTTGTCATCAAAATCCAATATAATAAAAAAGAAGTAATAAAGCTTCTAAAGCTGTCAGCGTATTTATGTCAGTTGAATATCGCCTGAATATCGCAAAGTTTTTACAGTAATTGGATTATTGCGTAACTGTAAGTTAGTAAGATTTCTTTATTTAATTGTATATCAAACGTCTGCGTGCGTGGTATGTGGAAAAGACAGGTTCGAAATATAGCATTATTGCTTTCATTTGATTTATGTTTTACGGAATAATTTTTTGTCTTTGTCATTTAATTAACTGTGTGCTTAATCGAATCCAAAGTACGACCCAGATATAGTTTTTCTATTAGATTTTTTTATACGTGCAAGAGCAACAGCATCCTATTCAAGATCTTCTAGTTACCTCGTAATCGTCGAGCTTCAACATCAAACTAAAAAAGCAATAAATAATTAGAATATTGTGTTCAAATCCATGATTAGAACAATACCTACTGAAGGTTTTTTTATCTCTATCATTCTTCTTGTTTGTACGAATTAATTCCCGAAGCAAACAAATTTTAGTTAAGTTTATTTTTAAAGCTTTTACAAACGAAATGCTAATTTTTGATCCTGTTGTGTTATCAATTGGAAACAACTTTCAGGTAAATCTTAAATATTATTCGCTAAACAATAAACCGCGTCAAAGCGGTGTGACCCTACGGAGTCATTTTCATAAGGCTTGTCTCATGCAGTTTTCTTAGATATTCTGCACAATTTTGAAATATAAGTTACGCTGATGGGCTTTCATAATTGATCATGTCAATGGTAGTGAAAAACTACAGAGTGTTGATTTTTCAGGGGTAATGTATTTTTGGTGCACCACTGGTAGATCGTAAAATTAGAATTCGATTTTCTTATTTATTTGGAAACTGAGGTCCCCTGTGTTTTTGTCGTATTTTTGACCTTTATCGAGAAAAAAGTAAAAAATAATTTTCGCTAGTTAGCTAGATGAAACTAAAATTTTAGTTTTGGCAGCTGGCATTTGAAATTGTAGCTTATGCTTTCATAAATAAAAGATTTAAAGGGCGTAAAATTATAGCACCCTGTAGATCGATAACAAAGCATTTGTGGACCTATGTTTATATGAACTTTTAGTCATAAAATAAACCAAAGAACTTTCGTACTTACTTCGTATTTAGGAACACTCTGTATAACCATAAAACATCAAAATAAAATGAATATCAAGTACCATAGCTATTTTTTTAATGCCCTCTTTACCTTGTCTCCTATCTATGGATCTATAGAATACAGTGTCCACAATAGTCTCAAAAATATTTAATTAATTTTAAAGATGCGGAAAGATAATACCTATCAAAAAAATTCCAAAATTCTTGACATTTTAAGGTACATATTCCAAAAAGGTTCCGTAAACGACTTCTAAAAAATTAAATTATTCAAAGAAAATTGCAAGGTAATTCCAAAGAAAAATTTAGAAAAACAATCCAGTTGCAAAGAAGATGCAATGAAAACTTCTCAGAAATTAAATAATTCTATAAAGACTTCGGTTAGATTCAATCAGAAAGACTTCAAAGAGTATAAAGTTTCTAAAGACTTACAGTTTCCTTAGTTCCGTAGCTTTTACAGTTTCTGTAGCACTCGCAATATGACTACACTATTTATAAATTTAATTCTTTGGCATTTTTTTTACAGTTTTTACTACACATGTTCTAAGCTTACAAAGTAATGGTTTCTTGCTGTTGAAAACATGGAAAGGTAGTAAGTTTGCTAGGCACAGGGTTGTAAGGTGCCTATCATATTTACATATTATTGTCAGAAGCAATGTGGTAGTTTGAGGAGAGAGGGATGGAACAGTATTTTCCGGGAAAAAAGCGAAAATTCTATTTATTTTTGCTGATGTAACATCAGGAGTGCTTTTTTTGTGAAAACGTGGAGTAAGTAGCATTATGAACCTTTGGTCATCGGACCGTCCGTCCGTTTCGCAAACTACTTTTTTTTTTTACTAATTTACTATTTAATCTAAAGCTTTGGTAAAAGATTCCTGCGTGTAGTAACGGTGTGAAAAAATATCTTCAGCCAGACCATGTCTTCGACTACTGGAAAGTAGGCACACATAGCATTGAATTAAAAATAAATTTGGAAATTAACGTGCAAAGTTGTACAAAACGTCAATTAATTAGACTTGAACAACCTATACAACCCGAATATTATAAGTGCCACGTTTTTTTTACGTTAAATGAGATGATACCCGTTCTTTTACAAATTAACTTGTTCAAAATACGCATCATTCGAATAAACAATAACTGAGCTGAGATGTAGGTATAGAAACAATTGTGCAGAACTCTTTTCATGAGTTCCCCACAGTATTCCCCACACCAATGGCATCTAACCGTTTTTCTCACACGTTGTCTTAATAAAATCTACATGTTTACGGAAAACTCTCATCATTTGCATTTAACACGCCTTTAGGTCAAGTCAATTATATAATGTGCAAAAATTTGAAATCAAAACATGTTTGAGTTGAAAATTTAAGGATGAACCGATGAACAAAAAGAGCTTAGATTCGCGGTATCTGTTGGTATGTGAGGGGTGTAGTTGCCAGGGTAACCGCTGGCAGGGAGGTGTGCAGAAACGCAACCGAGGGGATTATAAAAATAGACAGAGATTACAGAAAATGGTGGACCTGCTGTTGAAGGATGTGCTGCGATTCGATGTATTGGCATTTTCCCATTTTATAATATGAAAGTTTAATAATTTTCGTCATGTACCTGCTTCTGCGTACGATACTCATAATATAAGTGAAAATTGCATACTTTCCGCGATGCAAGTATTAAATAAAAATGCGGGGGCGAACAAATAAAAAACACGCCGATTGAAAATAAACAGTTTTATCAGTTTTGTCGACAAATATCCATTGAAGATCATGTTAAAGCGTTCGATTGTGAACGTCTGCTCTCTCGACGATGAAAACGGTCCCATTTACAGACGTTTTCCTCCTTACACTGGCGTTTCCTCTTCACATTCGATTGCACACGAATTGTTTGACCTATCATGGCTGCTCTCGTCCCCTAAAGCTATTTATGTCAATGATGAAACTGCCCTCCAATTTCGAAACTGTTTTGTAAGACATTAAACTACATATTAAGTGCAGGACAATTGCTAATAAGGGCTTGGGATTTTCGTACAGCAACAACGTTAACTAGCAAATTAATTTACATTTTAAAATAGGTACGCCGAGCCGCCAATATTGAAACAGAGTTTAGTTTTTGGATCATTATTTGTTGTTCAAACCAAACAAAAACGTCGGAGGGTTTTGTGTAAATTATAAATTAAGCGCCGCCAATAAAATGAGCGATGTAATGCAAATCGTTCATTTGTAATTTTTTGTCGTTTATGTATGCTTTGAGTGTGATTTTAACATAAATATGCATTATCTATCCGAATTTGATTGGCCATAGAAAGGAAAATATAATACAAGCGCAAAAAATGGCGTTGTAGAAGAATGACAATTCAAATTCATGGCATTTTTGGGGACACGAAAAGACGACAGCTAATGCAAATATTCAGCGCATATTTCGTCAAGGGAATGATGTTGTTATGCTCACTTTATATATTCTATTGATTTATTCCTTCCTAACGTTTTGATTATTTTCCAGTTTTCATCATCTTGTACATGAGAAAGGATTTCCAAAATTGTGGTAACGCCGATTTGTCAAAGTATATTCTCGAGTTATTACTATATAATTGCCCTGCCTAAAATTTATGAGGGTGTAATCCTGAAGGAGTTCAACTTTGGACCAATTATATATCATTGGTTCAATTAATTGCTAGAGGGACTGGCATTATTTTTAGTGCGTCGTTTAAGAACACCCTATGTTCAAATGAAGTTCAGAAACACTTCAGATTCTAATCACGAATTCGTCCGGTGAAAAACCATTGAAAGTCGCAGTTTTGATATTACGTATGGAACCATACCAAATACAAATGCGCAAAGGTTTGAAACAATCCTTAAGATTCTTGAAGTTGACAGGACAAGTCGTTGCTCAGAATTGGCGTATTGTAAAGTTTGGTTTACGTATTATTGTTATTGTAAAAGTTATCTCAGGTCCTATGCGACAAGAATCCTTATCGCTGCGTAAGCTAATTAGTTTCAAGATATGCACGTGTTACCGCCGAGGTAAGCAGATGTTAATTCTTTCGAAGAAGATGGTTTGTTAAGGAAGGAAGAATATAAGTGAAAAAGGGAAATTGTTTCCAATAGAACAAACGAGCGTTAATCGAAGCTTCTTGAAGAGACAGTCAGTCTTGTGTAATTTTAAAGGTTTTGTAGACGAAAGCTAAATACATAGTGCGATAAGAGATTCATCTTAACGTCGTTATTTAAGTGAACGTTATATGTCGAGTTCAAGCAGAAGCGGTCGTCTACGTTCATGAAAATAACTTTCCCGTGCCCGGTAAAGCGAGTTTTCCACCTTCAAAGCGCCAATATTATAATTGTAATTATAACCAAGTCAGTGTCATCTAATCTAGATTCAAATGCAGTCAAAGAAAAGAAATTTAGAAGCATCATCATATTGAAAGCGCAATTATGACCGGATGATAAGGTGATTAAAACTTTATTTAAATTTAATTTGTTTAATCGATCGCTTGTTGCGTTTTATCTGAATTTATCCCTGAGTGTCATCCATTCTTTCAGTTTTGGCTGTTGTTGAATAAATTTGTTTTATCTGTGCATGGTTAGTTTTGTGATTAATCGAGCCCAAATTACGACCTAGATAAGAGTGTTCGTGTTAAATTTTTCTATTTCGTACACAGAATTACATAAGGTGTTAATTGAAACGTTGTTAATTAATTCTTTAGAATTTTGGAGGCGGTTAAGGCTGCTGAGTTTCTCAAATTAATAAAATTTACGTCAATATCGAGATTTCCTTCGTGGCGGATGTGCTCTAGAAAAATTATAATTATTATTTCTTTTAACACTTAATTAAGCTAACTGGACAGGTGAGGGGTTTAGTGACCGTTTGCCATTGCACATATCATTTTTGTTTGTTGTTCAACGTGGGGCACATAGTAATATACTGCTAATTTCACGTCCACTTCACATAAGAGCTCCACAATTAAAAATCGCCTCACATTTTGAGTTTTTTTTAACTTCTCGACGCAACATTACGTCAAATTGACAGAAGGGTTAGTACCATTCGCAATTTAAAATTCATTATGCTGATATAATATACAGTGGGTTAAGGGGGTCCCTCAATATCTCTTTTATTTAGCGAGATACGAAAAATTTGTCAAATAAAATTTTTATGTGACATTACGATCTATCTGATCGCATATATTCAACTTCCGGCATCACTTCCGGTTTAACAGAAAATCTACGCAACTTTTGTTTTTTAAATACAATGCTTATTTTTTTACGATACCTATTTAAAGAGAGCAATCAATTTATATTTATATGACAACATAAAATATGCATATGGTTGATACACAACATAAATGGAGAAATACGTGATTCAATGTTTAGAAAATTTATAAAATCTAGTATGCCGTTTGCCATATCACACAGAAAAGACCTACAGTACCTTGTTCAATGTCTTTAAGATTTACTTTTACAGAAATATATAGAGGACAAAGATTGAAAGATGTCACACTCTGTACTTTTAAATAAATTTAAAAGAAAAAATAAAAAAAAAATTTTTACTGTCATTTGTCCACAAAACATCTATGGGTAACTAGATCTTGTTGAATCAATGATGGTGATCATTCAAATGAACTTTTTTTCTTGTCCTTTCTCTCATTCCGCAAAAATCCAGTACGGTGTCCATAAAAAATAAGAATGGAATAGTCTGTAGCCTGTAACTTGTACATCCAGCGGATCTAACGTTATACACTTATAGAGGAATGCCAATGTAAATACTGATACATTCAGGTTCTCCAAAAAAAGTGCCCACAGAAGGTGGTAACGGAAACCGTCCATTTTCCACCAGTTAAGCTAGGAAGAATGAAAACGAAACTTGCCATCTGCAGTGTTTCGGTGATATCCCAGTTATTCACAAAGATTTTTCAAAAAATTCGAATGCGTTTCTTTAGTGACAAAAAGGGAAGCTTTGCCCCCACTTAACCTACACTGTATCTCACACCGGGCATCCCAATGGAGAACCATGAATTAGAACCACCCTGTACACATTATGTACCAATTAGCACGAGGGCAGCGCCAAAAATTCCCGACCTGACACCATGTCAGAAATCACAAAATCATAATAATCAAATTCCATACTCGAGAAGGTGCTTCGTCTCAAGGCATTAAATATCGATGGGGTGAAGTGCACGGGGAAAATTCGCCATCGTATTCTGTAGCGCTAGATTGGACGAAACGATCTCGAATGGGGCGAAAGGAAGATGACAACAGAACAGGAAAAAGGCGGTGAGCCCCCAAACAACCTTCGGCAGTTGAGCGTCGGCGTCGGATTGAGCGCGCTCGATCCTTTTTGGGGTCTGTAGACATGTTGTAACAGGTGGTCGCTTTAAGCTTAGAAAATTTTGGTTTTGAATTTACATATTTGCCAGTATCGGAATTGACAACGTGCACCACCCCATAATAAAAGAGAACGAAACTAATATGCGAGAAAATGAAACGCGTTTAATAAGAAGCGAGTGTAAAACCAGATAAAAGTCGAAAAGTCACAGTGTTGCCGGTTTTCGAAACCGACCTTACGGAGCATGAGGGACTTTCTACCATACCTCTGCATGAAACAAAACATAGGCGAAGCTTGGTTCTCGTTGGGTCCGTTTCGGTTTTTAACTCGGTTGGAACATCACCAAATATTAGGTGGGAGAGTGAGAGATTCTTCGCAAAACCTTCGAATCGAAACTATGTGAGTTGAGCGCCACATTTTTAGATCACGTAAAGATTCATTTTCAATTAAGAGTACAACCGTGTAAGAAAGAATCGTCAACTACGTAATCGTAAGTGACATTTTATCGCGAAAGTTGATGTTAATTACCGAATTTTAAGGGAAGAGTGTGCCGCTATTTCGACGAAATTATAGCTGTGGGTGCTTTTTAAATTCATTGTGAGTTGCCATTACCAGAAAAACCAAAAATAAGCGGCGTATTTATGCAGAAAGGGACTTTTGTCTTATAGTGCCATTTACCGGACGGCTGATTGATATTCAACCATAAATACAGTGCGAATACGTTACTTTCTTAATACAGTACATGAATACACGAACATTTTAATTTGCGTTTTTGCTGGCTGTTAAAACCCATTTTGATATTCCCCTATTGCCGAACATTTTTCCAGTGAATAAATTATTACATTTCAAGAAACCTTAAGCCCAGTAAGTAATATAGGGGCCCCGGTGGCCACCCACCACTCGGATGGTGCACGTTGTGTAAGAATATCGGGCACCTGAAAGAAGAGTGTCGCAAACGTGTCCCAAAACTACATAAACCTCAACCATTTGTCACTACCCAGCCTTGGAACCCCTTAACGTGCTACGGTTGCGGCAAACCGGGATATATGCGATCAAATTGCCCCCCCCCCCCCTGGACTTCTATGGAGTAAATGCGCCAAATAGTTATGAATTGGTTAGTGAAGAACTTGAAAACGACATCGACCCGCTCTCCATCACGACCCTGTGATGACCTCTTACTAAACACATTATAGAGGACACCCTGGGCCTCCCCGGTTGTTTTGGTCCCAAAAGAAAGATGGCAACACCAGACTATGCGTACATTAGAGACGGATTAACGCGTTGACCGTCATCCCTTTCCGCGCATGGATGATCTGCTCCACTCTACGAAGTGAACCTTCTATATGACAACCGTAAGAGTTACGATGGGGCTATCATCGAGTTCGAGTCAGTGAATACGACAAAGACAAAACCGCTTTTATGACGCCGTTCGCGGCTTTTCGGTACCTGAGAATGTCCTTCGGTCTGCGCAACGCACCCGCGACCTTTCCGGGTCTAATTGGCAATTTTTTCGGGCTCATTACAGTATCAAGTATTTCGGGCAATTGATTAGGGATACAAGTAGACTCTTTAAAAGACTGCTGCTCTCTCAAATTTCTCGGTGCCGTGTAACGTTAAGCAAGCTTCCAAGTCCAGTTCGGTAAGCGTGTCATTGCGGCCAAGCTCTCGCGTTGCAATCATGAAGAGGTTGAGATCGAGATTCTACGACGGCCTGCCGAGGACATTCGCAACTCAAAGACCCAGAGGTGCTTACCCACATGACAAAATTGTGCAACATTAGCGTTTAATAAACGTTTAATGGTGACTTGTAACGTTAGCGTATAAGTACCATTAACTTACTATTAACGTCACCGCGACTGCTAATGTCCGCCTTCAAGAACGTTTCTCTGTAACGTCTAAATACCTACGTTTAGCAAACGTTACATCATATAACACTTTATAACATCAGCATTTAACGTTAATTGAACGTTTGAAACAAACGCCAATGCGATGTAACTCTCTTATGTTGTATAAACGTGGTACAAAAATGTTTATTAAACAATACTAAATTACGTTTATATCATCCTTATACATTGACGGTTGGTATTATTAGATCCTCTTATTATACACGTGTTTCGTATGGTATTTTTTATTATATCTGCAATTTAATTTAAAAATAAGGGAAATACAATGAAATCATATTGACGTTATACTCGAATAAATGTCTAATTAAGTGGGCTGGGTGTTCGTAATTTCACGATTGCCATGCAAATGTCACTTGACGTTTGCTTATCAAAATCATCGTCTTTGTGAATAAAACGATTTCCCTTGAAAAAGATAATACACCGTCCATTAAATCGTTTGTAAAATCTAAACAAACGTTGGTAGGTGTAAAATCCAAATCCAGTAAAACCTATTATAAAGAATATGAAAAGTTGTTTCCATGGATGAATAGGAAGTTACTTACGAATAAAGTTTTAAATGCATCGATAATGCTGGTATATATGAAGGAAATCTTAAAGGTATTTAAATCTTGTATCTTTTGGAGCATTCATTCAAAACTTCAAACAATGCTGAGATTAAAAATTGGAACAGATTTGGAAACATACCCTAAATTACGTGCGTTTGTGAAAGCTTCATCCAAAGGATAGGTACAAGCCAAAGAAATGTTCTGCATTTACAGAAAGCGACCTAAGAGGATTTTTTATTTCACCCAGATGATAGTTCAAAAGTCATACTTGAAGTATCATTACTTAGCAACTTTAAAGCACGTGTGTTTTAAAGGCCTTTTTTCGCACGCATTTGAGTGTTTAATGGCCAATTGCACCATCAAAATTAAGTATCCCTTAAAGTTAAGCATAACTTAAATACCATGGCAACGATTGTCTTGATAATCGTTGCGATACATTTTAAGTTCGACTTAACTTTAAGCATTGCTTAATTTTGTTGGTGCAACTGGGCATAAAACAACTAATACCGGGTGGGATCCGCGCGGACCCCAGTCTTTTTTTCATTACAAAACGGACATTATCTTGCAAATTTTATCTCCGACTTAGTACGTGTTTTATTATTCAGAAGAATTGATATTTTGTTTTTGCATTAAAAAGAAGGTGTTTGATAAACATTTTTTTTTTGAAAAAGTAAGGAAATACATATTACTTGATATTACATATAATTTTTTGAATCATTGTACAAGTAACTGTCTTTCCATGTGATTGAGACATATTCTTATATTCTTCTTACACTGGGAACATTGTGCTTTATCTTTTTGATCTTTATTCCTCTGGCACAAATAGCATCTTCCGTTTTCGGTTGATCCGTCTTTTCTCGCGCTTCGTTCTTCTGGTTTTCGCGCACCTACTTTATTTCAAACTGTTTTCAGTACGGAAGTGATGTTACTTTTGGTGATTTAAAGTCAAAGATTATAGCAAAACGCTAATAATGTGATTTTGAGTAATCTTTATCTCATAGGAAATTACAAAAGAGAAGTGCAATTGGCAAAATCGCTTATAATTTGAATTTTTTGACAATATATCATTATGATGAGGTTATCAGAAGATAATATGAAGGAAACATTACTTAATGAAAACCTATTGAATGAATAATTTCAACATTAAAATTTTATGGACACCTATTACCGGGTGGGGTCCGATCGGATCCCAAACGTGTTTTTGGGCGGACATTCTAAAATATTCGGCTATATACTCAACATTTTTGTATTATTATGTATTTACTTGATAGGTACATAACACTACACGAGTAAAGACAAATGTAACTGAGTCTTATAAAATTTGAAAAAATTAAACACATGTAATAACAGCTAGGGGCACCCGGTGTTAGGAGGGTTAAAACGGAGATTGTGATTCAGGTATAATAAAAACGTTTTTTCTTTAAATCATAGTTTAAATCGAGACTATTCTCAAAATAGCCTAAATTAAAAATGCCTTCAAAGGTTTTTGAGCGCATGATTTTATTATCAAATTTATTGGTGCTTTTGGCCAACTTTTGTTGTTTCATATGGTTTTTTTACCCCATTTCTACATATTGTGCTAATTGATAATGAAATTTGTCGACGCGGCAAAACCCTTTTATCGACTACCCAGCGTCAAATATAAATTCTATTTAAAATTAATCTTGGATCCCATCCCAACAATCTTTTAAAGAAACTTCAAAATATTTACTCAAATGATTATAAAACAATTTTCAAATGGAGTCCAGGAAAATTTTATTGTAAAGATTCAAGGCGAAATAATTTGTAATTCTTTTAGCCTCGAGTGTATAAGCCACTTCCCAGAATAGAAGCGTGTCAATGTTGAACGAAAAGTTAACATTTCGCCCACGTTTAACAGAACAAGAAACAAAATAACAATCAAAAATTAAAATAATAATAATAATAATAACAGTTATTTACAAAAAAGTGAGGAAAATGACACATTACTGGCGAGGAAATATTAAAGTACGAGGGGCCGAGTACTTTAATTTCCGAGTCAAGTAATGTCATTTTACTAACGAGTTTTGTATTAAATTTTACCAGAAATCGTATTTTAATATAAAATTTCAATTTTGATATAGAACTTTTGATTAATGTCAATCTGCAGCGACGTCGGAAGTATGGGTCAGAGGGGGCGAGCCGCCCCCTTAGTTTTTACACAAGGGGGGCCGCGCCCCCTCGAAGAATGAGTAGATAAATCACTCAAAAGTTACCAACACATTTTCTACTGCATGTGCATGCAGAAATTACAAAAAGTGTAGAAGTAGAGGATATATTGAGAGAATTTGCCAGCAAAACTGCGGAAAGGCGCAAAATTTTTAGATATATTTAATTTTTTATACGTGCTTTTCTTTACAATGTTCAATAGTGCAATAAATAGGAACAAAATTTTTGACACTTTTGTATGTTCTAGTTCTTCATTATTTTTTAAATAAAATATTAATGACCTATGGCTCTGGTTTTCTCAATCGAGTCAAGTATCTCTGAGTTGCTCAGTTGCATATAACTAGACATACTCCGACACTTTTTTAAATTTTTTTAAAAACTTTTCTTTCAAAAATACATTATTTGATTGATTAAATAAACAGGTTTCAGGGTCTCTTAAAAAACCCACTGCTTTGCATTAATTCGTAGACAATTTTGCATGGGAGGGACCTTTCAGACTCCATATGGTCGCTGATTTTTGCCCCCCCCCCCCAATCGTTATTCACTTCCCACGTCGCTGTCAATCTGTCAGTGATGACAGGAGTCATTATAGACATTTGGCAATGTTACAAATGCGACCGGTAAAGTGACAGGTGCGGCCAGTAAAGTGACAAGCGGCAGGAAACGTAGTCTTTTCGTTCAACATTGACACGATCGTATCACGGAAGTTGCATGCAACAACAGTGCAGCCATAAATAAAATGGCAGACGAGGGTCTTCGTCTTTAACAAATACCATATAACCAGTTTCAACAGTTTTAAATGGCCAGGTTCCAAGTTTAAACAAATACAGCATCACATTTTAGTAGGTATGTTAACGCGTTGAGATTACATAAATTAGAAATATTTTTGTAAAACAATGCATAATGCAATCGCGCTGTTTGTTATTAAGGATTCAAATTCAAATCTAACGGTTGTTCTTTATTAGACTTCAAACTTGAGTCTGCATAGGTATGCTTTTTTCACTGACAGTGGCGTGCAAACTTAGCAGAAACCCAAAAATTGTGTTTCGAGAAATTAAAAGGGCGCCAATAAAAAAAACGTTTGTTTAAAAGGTTTCCAACTATTCAACACTGTTACATAAATTCATTTAGGTAAAGTAAATATTTAAAAAAAATCCAATAATGGTTTTCAATTATTAATTAGTTAATGTAATTATATATTAGGCATAGCATAAATTACTTCCAAAGCAAAACATTCATTCAATGTTACTTCATTAATTATTGCGGTAATTCAATAATGCGGGTCTGATTTAGCGACTACAATCGATCACAGCTATACGATAATTGTGTGCTTTGCATTAATATGCATTTAAAATCCGAACGTTACCTACCCTAAAATTAAATGGCAAAAACAAAGAGACGCCAGTTTCTATAGATAGGTACCTATGTTGCAAGGAGCGGCACGGGTTTTGTAGAGGAGTCAAGTTGCCCCCCGTCCCCACCCAAATAAAATAAATAATGCAAATAAAATTGCATCCATTAAAATACCTTTATTAACCAAATAAAAAATATATTCTGAATATTCCCACATAACGTAATAATTTACACAATGGAACGAAAAGCTTATACAATTTAAAATAATAATGAAAAATGACAGCGACTTTAAAAAGCTTTTAAAATGCCTTTGTCGTTTAATTAAATTTATAGTATAATGACAAAGCGCGCTCATTGATTTGTTAATTTAACCACAGATCCAACTATCTCGATTATGTAACAGTTGGAAATAGTTGAAACGTGCGTCGTCGATTATTATGTAACGAAGAACGAGAACGTCATTAAACCGTACGGTTTAACTTACAAACGTAAGCTTAATGAAGCGGCGCTTTGTTGAGCTTTTGTCAAAATACGAATCGTAACTAGCAAAATTTGATTAGAATCCGTCTCCATTAAGAAGGTATGAGCGGGCTCAAGCCCCAGATTCTTTGCCTATTGTCGCGCCATTTGCGTTTTGGTTTATGGCAATAACCATAATCAATTAAAACCAATATAAATCTTAAAATTCAAATAATAATGCGCATGCTTGCACATCTCATCGATACTGCGGTACGCAATGCGTGAAAGCGGTCTAACAGCCTGCGCCTTATACAGATTAAAAAGAGGGATGAGCTCGGACAGAGGGGTATAAAATGGCGGATATTAAGGATTTCGTATTGGGCAGATGGGCTCGTTTGTTTTTATTATAATGGGGAGAGGACGTGCGACACTATTTCGCCAGGTGCGTTTCGGCCCTCTCACCTTCCCAATTACATCCATAAAAAAGTTCATAAATAAAACAACTGGCTCTTACCCATACCACGAGTGTTTTTCTTCCGATCGAAACTAATAAATCAAGCGCGACAAAGGATCGGCAAAAATCTGCCGAAAGTGAAAATGTCTCAATTGTCAAAAATACAAAAGACCGATAGTATACTCAAGTAGCCGTATCGTATTCATAAATCTGGGTTTAAAAGGAATTTTGGTAAAATATCCCGATCCCTTGCGTCTACCTGAATCCCTCCACGTCGCTAAAGTAAACAGAACAGATCTTGTCGCTTGTCGCTAATAAAGTTTGCACAGCGTTGACATGTGCTTCATGTTATACAAACAGCGAAGCCCGCAGGAACGAAAGTAGGTAAATCTCATAGACAGTTAATAGCGATGTTTACGAGTATTTACTTTTACTTCTAAACTATTTACTTATTTGTTGTGCGACAAATCACCAAAGGCAAAAACGATTGATGATCCTATCATGCTTCCTTAAGATATTTATCTTTCTGTGTTTGCAAATACTCAACAGCTAAACAACTTCTTTAGAATTGAAAGGCCGCCTTTGTAGATAAAATTACAAATTTAATAAGCGCGCTTTTGGATAACAACGAGCTCTGTTATGTCAACTAATTATTATTCTAACGTCCATTATGGAAAATCATCAATAGATTTAATCGGCGCTTTTTTATTTTTCGCTGCTATCTGCGACATTAGCGGTTTCCAGTTTCAATGAAAATAACTCCACCAAATGTTTCCGGATCTCTTGCATTTTGTTCTTAATAAAAAACCCATTTTTTAGTAAATGTTTAGAATTTCTTAGTAAGCTAAGATTTGGAAAAACATATTACTTGGAACTATCAGCATTTCTGTGGTAGGTATTCTGGATTTTAACTTAAAACATTGATTTCGTATTTAATCAGTTAACAGTTTCCATTCCCCATCTATATCCTCTAAATAACAAATTCAAGATAATTTTGGAATTCAGATTTCTTTCAGAAATAAAATAAAATTATGTTGAGTATGGGCTCATTTCAGGTTTGGATAGTATTTTGAGAGTATTTTTCTAAATAATAGCTGAATTAAGGTGCGAGCGACTTCCGGGATAAGACAATGTCAATAAGCTTTGTTCCGCTTGTTACACATCAAAGTATTTGCCATTCTTTTGAGGTAAATGTCATATATTCTTGACGGAAAACACTTTTTACTGAACAGATTAGAGGTGGGAATGATCTTCTCAAGTTCTTTGCAGCAGTATCGTATTTCTTACGTGTCTGGATGTCACATCCCAATTTTGGGAAATATAGGAGGGATGCAATTATCAAAAATCTTCCAGCTTCCCAGACCCCAACAGCTTTGAAATATCCATACAATGCAGGGACACCATCGCTTACTTCTCTCATTTCGGGTTCAATTTCAATGCAAGATTCGCCATGGCAGCCTAATGTTTACTATCTAGGGTTGGGGATACGGTTCTTCTATTATCCATAACAGCATTAAAATCAAGATCCCCTCCTTCAGATCTATCTGTTATATGTTTGGTCGCATCTCGAAGTTCAGACAAAGACGCTCCATGTGCAACATTCTGGAACTCTTTTGTTAGGATATCAACAAATTGACGACCAACGGCACCATTTAGTAGGGTGTATTGTTTTCCTTTGAATCTTATTTTCTTCCACCCGCAGAATCGCCTAAACCTCTGACAAACAAGAATTTGAGCAAAAGCGGAAGTATTGTCACTTGTTGAGCCTGTTAATGGGTTTCAGTCAGTTGACAATGTAACTTGAGGATTTCCTTTGTTAGGGTGCGCACTCTTCGTATGCCTAAAAAGGCCTCTCCTTTTATATAATCCTTGTCAGATTGAAATTCATCTGCTTTATATTTCGGACTAACGTCGAGGTAAACTGACATTTGTTCTCGCGTGTATAAATTTACCACATGAAAATCCACAGCAATTACATGTTGATTTGTGTTTCTTGTTTATGATTACATTGTTGTTTCATTGTTTCCTAAAATCAAATTTAATTGTCTGGCCAGCAGGTATATTTCTCTACTTCATGTGTTTTCCCGTGTCTCAGCTCTTGAACATAGGTGAAGGTTTACCGTTTTCAAAATAATGTCATCAAATAAAGCAGTCCGTAGTGGCAATTTTATGGCACCCAGGGTCAGAGCACAGCTAGCAGTAGGTCCCCATGATCGTTCACTTGACTCCCCCAAGATTTTGTGCATTGATCTAACAATGTTCCTAAGGGCCAAAATTGAGGTCATAAACATGAACGTTTTTCGCAAATATCTCGCTCCCAATTGCTCGCAGGTGGAATGGGGTTATTATGAATATTGTTTTAATAGAAGTTTTTGTTGGGCCAACCGTTTGAGTCGTAGAATTCAGAATAGAGCCAAATTTAAAAAAAATGGATTATAAGCAATTTTTATAATAGCACGCGCACGTTTTGTTTTCTAATGGTGAATCCTTATCAAAAAGCAAAAAGAAGGTACGTGTGAGTTTTGCATTCGGTTGCATTTGTTCACAACTTAACGAAATACGTCATGTTCAAAACGACCTGCTTTTTCCTTACAAATGGCGATATTTCATCCCCTTTGAAACCGTCTTAAGAGCCTTCCCACGAATCTTATCAGAAATCCTCTTGAAATCTCCATCTCGTAGTAATCTTCATAGAGACCTCCTGCAAATTATTTAAAAGTTTCATTCTTCTTGGAGTGTTCGTAGAAATAATCTTATAGGCCACCTTAGAAAATGATACTGAAAATCTTTTGTTCTCTTTAGAAACCTTTCTTGCATCGCAAAAACTTTAAAGTCCCTTTCGAAATCCTTTTCGAATGCTTCCTGAAATTATTCTCCGAAAAAAATCTTAAAAGTGAAGATCTCCGTGGTAATTTCATTAGACAGCTTAAAAGCGTTTAGGTAAGTATTATTCCTGTGTTGTTCGAAGTCTTCCTGGAAATCTTTCGGCTTCCCTTCGGTTAATGTTCTCAGAAACAAAGGACGTTCTTAAAAACCTCTTTATAGACTATGTGTTCGTAACCTTGAAAACATTATCTAGGGTCTTCTTCGCAGTCTTTCTACGAAATTTTCCAAATTTTTGTGAATCATGTTATAAATGTGAAAAAGCTTATTGAGACATTCGTTGTGTCTCAATTCCTATTTCTTGTGAATCTATTAATTTTACTAGATACCTTTCTGAAAATTCCCGACATATACTCGTATATGTATAGACGCTCTTTTCAATTTTTTTAAATCCGTCGAGAAAGGTAATCTCTCATTTAAAATTTTACTCGTAGTGAAATTACGGGTCAACCTTGACCTTTTACAACGGATCGTAAAGGTATCGTCGATGTGAAAGATCTGGGATTCTTGGCTAACTTTTGTGACTCATCAATCTGGGGTAGATATCAGATGTTTTCAAGGGATTGCATGCCTAAAAACCCGCCGACTCGAAATAACCGCT
Organism: Photinus pyralis; assembly: GCF_008802855.1. Taxonomy (NCBI): domain Eukaryota; kingdom Metazoa; phylum Arthropoda; class Insecta; order Coleoptera; family Lampyridae; genus Photinus; species Photinus pyralis. Next base: position 29,505,294 of record NW_022170511.1, read on the forward strand.
AAGATTGGATTTTTGACGATTGATTGGGAAATGCAGGTTTGCTCCTGATGATAATTCTTTTGTTGGTCAGTACAATTCTGTCCCTAAAAGTGCATTTGTATACATACTCCAATTAAATCGATCTTGAGTAAAACTTGATTTAACGTTTAGGAAATCTCTTTTACACTAACTACCTTTTTTCCTTAGCGGCACTAATAATGAACTTTTATTATTAAAATTTACTAACAGTTTTCTTGGTTGCAATTTCATGTGACACAATTCACCTCCCATTTACTTTATTCCACTGCACCAATACGCAATAAAGTTTTTTCACGGAATTTGCTGATGCATGGTGGACGATGTTCTTTATTAACTGAAATAGGCACGATTGCGAGTTTTTTTAATTCCCACACTGGAATGCATAAATATTCGTTGGTTCTCCTAAACGCAATTTACGCAGAATATTACGGAATTATTATTCACTTTTTTATACTTGGACTTTTTCACCTCGTTTCCACTTGGACAAATGTTGATTTTCCAAAAGCCAATTGTCTAAAATGGACCACTAGGTCGGCTTGGACTTTACTTAAAACTGTTTTTTTAAGCTGGGTTAACCGGAACGCAAATATAACGGGACCTCGTACTAATCAGGGCGACGACTGCTCTTCTAATCGTTTACTTAATGGTGGAATAATAATGGCGGAGATGTTTTATTAATTTTCATTGGTTCTCTATGCTTTCCGGGCTGTTTACAGAAACTCTGAATCTGCAAATTCAGTTTATTTTTTACCAAGTTGTGCTTAATTTGCAACGTGGCATACGTAACTTAATACGACCTGTTTCCAGCTTGTAATTCAACACTAAAATCCGACAAGGAGGCGCCAGATACAATTTAGAACTATTACTTCATTGACAGACGTGAGAATAGGAAGAAAGCTCGCCGAAATAAAAATTTGACCTTAACATAAGTAATATTTGTTTGGTGGACTGTTCGTGAGACCTTGACTCTTTTTTAACATCCGCATAATTCAACGCAAAAAAATTGAAGCAAATAAATGCTCTCATTACAGTATATCTATAATTTTTGATGCGCAAAGAAAACCTAAAGGTTTTCGCTCTAATCGAGAAAAATATCAAAAAGTGGGCACATGTTCGAAAATCCATTATGACGGAAAAAGAACGATAAAGCCGTTATAGCAGTAGCGTATACGCTGACCCCTTGACCCAAAAACAATAATGAAAAATGTACCTCTATGGTGCTAACTTTTTCAAGCTACTAAATTAACTTAACCTATAGGTACCTACACCTTTCAACTCCATATATGGTTACACCTCAGGTGTAAATTAGTAACTTATATTTGGGTTTCATGTCAATTCCTGACATTCTTCAAACATTTTCCAATGCTCAGATTTTCTTTGAGTTTCTAATATTTTTGGGAACTTCTGGACATTTAATATGACGAATGTATTACCTACCATTTCAAAGTAGGTATCTATATAAATATTGTTTCCTCTTTGTTACTCGTGTGTTCCTTTTGCGGTCACACAAATCGTTTCTATCTATATTAATAATTGTAAATCTAATTTTGTTATAATATATTAATCAGTTATACCTATGTGCACTACAAAAAAATGTAATGTAATGTGAAAGTACCGCAAAAGTCATTGTTTTTAATATAACTATATCGTCTTTAATGCGCCAATGATAACGGATATAAATTCATAAAACAAATCAAAATATATACGTATGTTTTCAATAAGAACATGCAACTAAATAGTTTATAGAAAGTCGAAGTCACTTACACTGGGAATATTGTCGTTATTACACACACCTTCTGAGAGGAGTCGATCACGAATTTCCCATGCAAAAATAGAAGGGCACTCTCGTTTATAGTCGGCAATTTTGGAAACAACTGGCGCAGTTGCGACCCTCGGCTTCGAGCCCCCTATCGCTCTAGGTTTTATAGAACCCGTCTCATAATACCTTGGAAAACATCTTTAATTAAATAATTTTGATTTGATTGTAAGCCTTAATACCTTACCTTCCTAAAATTTTCGATACGCATCCGTTCGAAACTTGCAATATCCTCGAAATATCGCAAGGGCGAGCGCCGGAATGGGCCAACTCGACAATTTTTTGCCTGGTAGAATCGGGAAGAGGGCGCCCATTTACGTAAACGCCTCCCAATTGATTAATACCGCTATGACCAGCAGCGTGCGTAAAAATCGTGCTTTGTCCCATCGATGCGTGATGCATTAGGTCTTCCTCTGTAAAAGAAACTACTTTTAACGTTTTAGAAGTTTTCACTACTGAATAGTTTGTCTAATACCACAATAGGTAAGTACCTAATTTCTGGAGTAACTTTCTAACTTCTCGATCCACCCTCCCCTATCTAAAAGCAAACAGAGCTACCTCTCTGCTCTATTCACTAATGTATCCGTCAGATTATAACGCAGTTAAACCCCTTTTATCTACTTCCAGATCCTCTTGTGTATAAACCACTTTCTAAATCTGTATAGATTTATTGAGAGGTATGTACATACTAAACCTCCGTGCTTTTGCCAATTTTCGTTTGCGCCAAGAAAACGGAAATTAAAAATTAAAAGTTAGTAGCTTATTGGAGAACTTTATAGGGTAAGTTTGCACGTGCAAATGCACTTAGTAGTGGTTGCTTCCGCAATTCCCCGTGGAATCGGTAATTCACGGCGCCTCTATTTCCTCCATCTCGCTTTAAAGGTTAAAGAATATTCCCTTTACGTCTCGTTTCCTCCTGCATGTTCCTGAATTGGAACAGGGAAAATGGCGTCTCTTTGTTGACTCGGTAACCCGTGAGTTCGCGACACTCGCGTTCAAATTGCATTAGCCTTAACATTACATGGCGAATTGAGGACGTACCGAGACGTGAAAGCAAGTGGAAGGGGCTCTTTAAACTAGCAAGATGGTGACAACCTCGCAAAGTCGACCAGACATAAATTAATTGAGAAATGGAAATGAGAATAAAAAGTACATTCTCGTACACTTGAGGTAAAAGTTTTCCGTTTTAGATGCAATGGGAAATGAAATTATTTAAAACCTCTCGTTTCTCCAACTTATTATAAAATGATAATTTACTGCACTTATTAGAAAAGGGCGCGCAAAAGGAAATAAACGCGTTCTCTGCCTCTGTTTGTAAAATGCGTGAGCTCTATGCGAGGTAGGATTTAATCTCTATTCTATTTTATGCTTACTGAAGCAGAACCTTCCTTTGCTTTGAGTACGCTAAGCGTAGATTAATGCAGAATTTCAGGAGAATTCTTGTGATTTGTTACGGATTAATGTCTTATCGGAAAATGAGATATTATGTATCTAAATCTAAATACCTTTTAGTGTAGAGAGAATGCTTCGATTCGGTTTTATTACATACACAAGAAAAATCGATCCACTGCTCCAAAATACATTTTTGGGTAGGTAGGTATATCATTTTTCCTTTCAGTTTATTACTTCCATAGCAATTCCTCGGTCCTGGTGATGCAAGATTGACGCTATCTTGACCGAGTACCTACTTACCTCGCTGAATATGCACATAGTTAGATGTAGTTTGGTTTAATCAAAATTAATATCATACTAGTTTTCGTAACCTTAAGGTCTGTAGGGCTGAAGATGTGCTGATCAGCAGACGAGGGTGCAGGAGCGTGAACAGACGTTGTACAGACTTTCTGTAACGTTCAGAAATTGCAAGGATGCATATAGTTAGAATTCTCGAGTAGGTATTGTCAAGGTATGTTCTATAGCAGTGTTTCTCAACCGGTTGTGGTGCAGGGACCGGCATAGGATAAGTGTGTATATTTGAGGACCGGGGGGTCCGAAAAAAGAAGAGGGGAGGTCCACCCCCGGAAAATTTTTTACAAATTGGAGCTGGGAGACACGGTTTTCGCGTTCCCAATTTGTACAAAAGTCATTTTTCGTGGGTGGAAATGCGTTTATGAATAACACCATTTACCTACAAAGGTACCCCAATTACATATGAATTTGCCTACGTAAATGGTCTTATATATAAAGCGCATCTTCTACTAGCGGATAATTTGTACTTTGTGCGATGAGCCACGCCAACTTATTTGACCGCGATGTGTGGATTTTTCGCGGACCGGCAAAGATTCTTTGCGGACCGGTAGCGGTCCGCGGACCGGCGGTTGAGAAACACTGTTCTATAGGTAACTTTCAAGGAAATTTGGCTATTGTCCATAATTCTCACACGAAAATTCTTTTAAATGAAACTGGAAGAAGTTCCAACCATAACAAGATTTGAAACCTGTAGGTAACTAAGGGTCGAATGAATCCAAACCTCGTTCTTGTTGCAACTCTTGGTTGTACCGGATGAAAAAATTTTTTTTCACATTTTTAAAGAGAACCAGTTTATCATTTTCGTAAAAAAAACTCAGTTATTTCAAAAACAAAGATGGTGTGGGGCGTTCAATTGTTTTTGCAATAACCTGCTTTAACTTCTTATACCTACTATATGCCATCAAAAATGAGTTGCTGTCGTCACCTTTGGAATTTTTGTTTACATGGGAAATCGTACTTAACTTGAACTTCCAAAGGCGACTCGACAGCAACTCATTTTGGATCGCCCGTTATGCTGACGATATACTTATTTTGAGTGTTTTCAAAATGCGACCATCGCTGCCCGCATCTTCTATTTGCGCTATCCGAATCTTAGAGCCACAGACCATATCATCATCATTCAGTAAACTAACTATAATATACCCTCTATTATACCTATAATATTTAAGTGACGTTTAATCCCTTTGGAGCAACATTAATGATCTGATGATATATAATTTTTAATGATTTATATTTTTTAGACTCACAATTGCCTCTTTAACATCTTATTCATTTTGTAGCTAAATCTTTAGTAGTTTTAGGAAATTTACCGCGCGATCCTTGGCCTTTAAAGATCCATTAATATCATTTTCCCAATATTTGAGGTTAGGAACGAGATTTTGAAAAACGATTTTCACTGACTTCTTTATATGTTATTTTGCTACTTCTTCATGAAGAAAAAGTCATATCATTCCGTTTGATTTTTTTGACTTTTTTAGAATCTTGGGTCTTGGTGTCAAAACTAGCCCCCTGGCGCAGAAGGATTCAACTAAATTAACTATATTTGGTTCTTATTGCTCAAGGAATGCTCTTTTCAACGATACCAAATTTGTTAAAATTGGTCAAACCGTTAAGAGGTTAAAGCAGGTTAGTGCAAAAACAATTGAAGTTTTGAGTTTTGAAATAACTGAGTTTTTTTTACGAAAATGATAGATAAACCGGTTCTCTTTAAAAATGTAAAAAAAAATTGTTTAGTTTATTAAGCTTAATTTAAAGAAAATGCAATTTTACAATTTAAGATGGCAGTTACGCCCTCTGGTGGTCATACGACGAACGGTTCCAGAGATATGGTCGAGAAACATCAGTCTTATTAGGTCACCCGGTACAACTGCAACTTTAAGATACTCCCGAGATTCAGGGTGTACAATGTGTTTATATGGGTATATATTAGTGTTTGATGCGTAAGAGTTGAGCAATTTTGTTAACCTCTGCGGGTTGGAATAGGTACCTAATTATGGCTTTGGATTCATTTTCATATTTCTCCCAAATTTTGTCAACATCAGAACTTCTTTCGTACCATAGTCTTAGAATTGAAGGGTGTTCGCAAAATCGCGGAATAAATATTCCTACAGGTATTCCTAGGTGGGTAGGTACACAATGTGTTCTCTTTTGAGAGTATTTGTAGGTATTCTCTAACATTCTCAGTTTGGGACGCCGGAAGCATTGAAAGATTCAAAGAAGGGCATCATAAAACACCTGGGAATTGGGAATATAGGCGAATACCGCAAAACGAAAGTGCACAAATGCTTCGAAAATAATAAACGCAGTAACACAAACTACAATTCATCGAGAGAGATGTAATTATAATTACTTAAAATTGTTTGTAATTTCGCATGGATTCTAAGTTTGCCGTATTTTCTGATTTTAAGTTGCCGTAGGTACCTGTCTTATCTGGTAAGATCCGGTACGTATATCCTATCTTTGGTATTTTTCTGGTATTGAATACCACAGTTTTAAAAATCTTCTCGAATATTCCTCAAGAGTTCTTATATGATAATTATAGTACGTATAGATCAGGATCATTAGAAAAAAATTTGCTTATAATTAGGATACAATTCTCTTGCTGTAATATATCGTCACATATTACGTTCTTCTAATACAAATTGCACTTAAATTAGAAGGACAGTGAAGATGAAAGCGCTATGTTTTAGGATATCAGCTTCGTGTTTTGTTTTTCTAACGGGTGATCCAGATTGGGTTTTAGAATTTGAATTGCGCGCCATTTTCGTTATTTGCATGTTGGAGGTTTGCACTTTAAACATTTGGTATCTAAGCACATGGCAAATTCATCATGACGCCGTAGGTGCATCAACTCGTACAAATATATTGGATATACATGGAGCGATGAGGACCATTTTCATCCGAATGGGTATGTGAATCGCCAAAATTTTCGCATCTGGGGTAGTGAAAATCCACAAACTATTCAATTAGAACAAATGCATCCAAAAATGCACTGTGCATTGTAGGATGGCGGAGTGATTTGTCCGTACTTTTTTGAGCACAAAGTCGGTGTATGCTATCGAGAGATGCTAAACAACTTTTTCTTCCATGAAACCAATGATTTTAACTTAAATGACATGTGGTTTCAAGATCCAGGCACATGTGACAGCACGTGAAATAGCCGCTTTACTTCAAACCAAATTTCCTGGTCATTTTATCTCTCAGAGGGGCGACGAGGTCTTGCGATCTAACTAGACTTGTTTTCTCTGGGGTCATTTGAAGCGAACAGTGTTAATAACAAACTTGCTAGGAACCCATTCGGAACTAAAGGAGAAAATTTCGCTAGAGAATTGTATCAGGTCAGCGGAATCGTGGAGGACATTTGGACAACAACACAATATACAGTTCGCGTGTGTTTTGATGCTTCGAATTCTATTCTTATAAATTATTGTTTCAAATTTCGACCCCTCCAATGTACCTATATTTATTTAGGATCGATTTAACACCCCCTTAAACTTTAACGTTACGACAAGGCTAAATATCTAAGGTTTCAAGCTTAAAAGCTAAGGTTTTGCGGTGAATACATTTATACCTTGAACTTATGCTTTAATAACCTTCACGTTTCAAGTTATATGGTCTTTTAGGTTAAATCTACAGGTCCATCCGTCTGTACGAACCTACCTATTTCTGCCGTGTTGAACTACTTTTAGGGGAATTTTCCTAGCCCTGGCACTTTTTGCAATAGGTAGCCTACACCTTAAAGGTGTGTCAGGCGCCCATAAAATGTTGTTGTCTTTGGAGGGGGGGGGGGGGGGGTGGCACGAAATATTTCCCGCGATGCTGTTTTTGAAGGTAAAACAATTTGTCTCAGATTTTGCATACGCATGCCTCTATAGTGATTTCATGTTAAACTTTACAAAAGGGGGGAGGGGGAGGTAAACATACGTTCGACCCTTCTTGGTATTCTAATGAAAGGTTTCATTGAAAGGAATTGCGTTTTTTCAAACTATACCTGACTTAGTCCGCGATTCCCATTCCAGATCAGTGAGTGACGGGAGGCGGAAATTGGATTTATCTTTCATGGTATTCTAATTAAAGGTCTCAACGAAAGGAACTGTTTCCTACCGCCAGGGTGTAAACTACTTTCTTTACCTAATTTCAAACAAACTTATAAAAATTTGCTTTTCAGTAGTCAGAATGTTTAATGTGCATCCTTTTGAGTAGTGGTTTTTACTTTTTGTTGCTTTTTCTTTTCAGAGTAATGTTTTGAAAGTATACTATTATTTCACATTAGTTTTTTTTTGTATTATTTTTAATTATATTAATTATTGCGTATTTTGTTGTTACTTTCCTCAAGGGTTAGGTGGAAGAGCAGTTTTACTGAACTTCCCCTTGTGATTTGTTCTTGTATTATCGTTGTTTTTTTTTACGAGTTGTACTAAAGGTTGTTTTGCTGACAAGGTCAAATAAAGACATTTATTATTATTATTATTATTATTATTACCAACTACCGCCTGGCTCTATTACCCCTTATAAAAATTTAAGAGGGGGGGGGGCACTGGCTTTATTCTTCATGATACTCTAACGAAAGGTCTCGATGAAAGGAATTAATTTCTACCAACCCTACTCCTCCTCCTCCTCGACCTCTTATAGGTTACAACTCCTTACATCTGAAGATCGGATTATCGAAGAGTACTCACAAAAGGCGACTGGGACGTCTAGAGAAATACTCTAATTAAAGGTCTCAACGAAAGGAACTGTTTCCTACCAACTACCGCCTAGCTCCTTATCAAAATTGAAGGGATTGGGGCACTGGCTTTATTCTTCATGGTACTCTAATCAAAGGTCTCGATGAAAGGAATTAATTTCTACCAACCCCTCTCCTACTCCTCGACCTCTTATCGTCATTGGTTATAACTCCTTATATCTGAAGATCGAATTATCGGAGAAGGGTACTCAGACGACTGGGACGTCTGGAGAAATAGGTCCATTGGTGATGAGCGAATACCTCGAAAACGAAGTGTCGGAAGTGGGTACTCGCAAAGGGCGGAAAGATCGTCTAAGCGAGTAGATGCCTGTGTAAAAACTTAGAAATCGTGAAATTATGAGGATTTTCCGCGGATATGCGAGGAAATTTGTGGAAATCCTTGAAGAGATACCAGGAGAAACGAAACATTAGGATGATATTTAATATTTTTATTAAAGAAAGAATACAATTTTTTTCTTACTAACCTTTTTAAGAAATGTACGTATGTGCAAACAAATGAAAAATAAATAAATAAAACTCATTGCCATCTTTGACATTAGGAGAATCGTCCACCACAACCAATAACCAGGAAATTAGAACGGGTCGGTGGGAAGCGGCGGGCATCGACCTGCCCGTTATGCCCCGAAGACTGCTATCCAAGTCGCACCACTTATGTAAAACTCACTCACATAGATGGCACTGTAATCGGAAAAACGTGTACAATACTGTTAGATACAGGTGCAACGATGACGATCGTAAGACCTGACCTATTTCGAGAGAAAAAGCTACAATCGTTAAAACCGAAACTGAAGACTGCAACTGGTGATAAGGGTCTTGTGCTGGGAGACATAGCGGTCGATATTGGTATAGGATTCAAGATTCAAGTGTTGGATGAGGCGATTTTGGGAATGGACTACGCGTAATGAGTGTGAATGACGTCAGCCTGCCGGAGTGTTGCGAGAAAGTTGTGATGGCTCCTATGGATGGAAGTCTTCGGAAAAACTGCTTGGGGGTAATGGAACCCAGTTATATCAATGGGTACCTATAGGTTTTAATTAGCAAGGTGCAACTAAATGCGAAACAACTAATGCCTGTTCGGTTGATGAATTTGAAGTCATTCTCGACTAAGGCCCTTCAGATTGGGACGTGATGGCACTTTTAAGTGCCCAAAAAGGCTTCAAGCTATAATCACAACCTTATGCAAAAATTTGACAAGCCAAAAGGACCAAGCTAAAAGGTTAATTTGTCGCTACCAACACGTGTTTGTTTCAGAGAAAAGTCGGCCGAAGAAATATGGTACCTAACTCGTAAATACGAGAGATTCCCAACCTATTAAGTAACATCCAAGGAGACTACCATGGGCTAAACGCGACGAAGCTGAGAAGATCATCAGCAACATGGCTAGTCAATGAATAATTGAACCATCCAGCAGCCCTTGGACCTCACCTGTGGTAGTGAAAAAGCAAAGCCGGTGTTCAACTATTGAGCATTCGCAAGACGGAATGGTAGAATGCCTGAATGGGTTAGTGCTTATCAAAAGTTGTGACATTACCAAGTTGGCAATTTTAAAGATTGGATGTGGTGTTGATAAGTTGAACTGGCGCATCGTGCACAATATGCTGGAGGTGGAGTTTTAAGAAGAGAGCAGTGTAGCGAATACTCCAGAAATCCCAATAGATATCCGGACGGCAACCGGGCGCCATGAAAGATTAGTCATCGGCGATAAAGAACAAAGTGCGACGCGGATGTGAAGTAATCTTACCGAAAAATATGACGTGTTTGGTCGAGTACATTCTGAAGCATATTTTATCACGCGAGAACATTCTAGAGAGAATGTTTGCTATACAGGGTGTTTATTAAACATGCGGCAAAAATGTAGAGCGCTATTTCCTTGGACTATTCTAAGGATATTTTGTCCTTCGGTGATTTTTGATAGGGCGCTTTGATTTTATTTGAGAAATTGGATAATTTGCTGGGTGTAACGCAATCAGAAACAACCCTGGTGTTTTTGAAAGAGTTCGTAAGTCGATGAGGAGAAGATTGGATCTTGCATCCGAGCGGGGGGTTGTCATTTTGAACAGTTCATGTAGATTAAGAAACATTACATGTCTTTTTTTGGTAATAAATTGTTATTGTCGAAATTCTTTTTCGCTCCATATCTTCGAAACAAAGCACCCTATCAAAAATCATCGAATGACAAAATATCCAAGGAATAGCCCCGTCAATTTTTGCCGCATGTTTAATGAACACCCTGTATAAGCAAATCGAATTGTGTATCAAGCGGATATGCTTGAAGAAGGTGTAGTAGTAACACGAATTTTGACCGCGACCTATGGTAAGGTCAATTCTAAAAAAAAAAGGTTGTCTTGGAATTAGAAAACAACACCATCGGTGGATGGCTATTCAGTTGATAAACGAGGGCGGTAGGTAAACTTTCTCATGTCAAAAAATCAGGACAGTGCGAAAAAGTTGAACAGAATATTCAAAAGAATAATTTTTTTCCATTAGCTCACCTTAAATCTAGTGAAAATAGCTCTAACGAAAAAAAATGTAGGTACAATTGTGTTATGCTCTAAACATGATAAAATTTACCTTGAATCTGTACAACCTTTTTTCTTTTCAAAAATACTTGCAAAAATATACATGTGAAGTTATGAGCTCAATATCAGAACGACAAAAATAAGTAGCAGGTTAATTTTTCCAAGCACGCGTCATGGATATTCCTCATTGTTAATTATAAGAGCAATTTTCGACATACTACCTATACGCACGAGTACGCAAGTGGTGAGATTGTAAATCCTACTTTTATTATTATAAAATGTTATTAAATTCGGGGATGCAATATAAGCTATACTGAACAATAAATTCGGGAAGACGACGAGTACCACCACAGGTGCGGAACGCATATTGGAGTCAGCCACTGTGTAACACGATTGTCGCAAACCCTCAGATTTTGCACTTTTCTGCTCAACACCTACGCGAATAAATCTCGTTTCTTATTTTATATAACCCACTTGCGTTTTCTATAGACTTTCCGAGGATTATTTTAAGTACTTTTCCCATTTTACATCTAAAACTCTGTATTGTGAAACCTGTACGCTGCGACTCTACTTGTTGGATTACGGAATATTGACCACAAAAATATAATTAAAGCACCCCTTAACTCCGATAACTTGGGGGATTTTCAAAACCGCGTACGCGCCTAAAGCTCGTCCTCAATTATGATGACGTGGTCTGTATATTAACTTGATCATTAGTGCAAGGGAGAATGAGAAAAAACTTCAGTTAATTGCTGCTTGATTAAAGACCACAGCGTGTACTTTATTGAAAGGGTGCTGTTGTACAACGAGGCGATATTAGTTAAGGGGGCACAAATATCAAGTGATCTACATGCGATTTAAATTGCTTGGCGCTTTACTTTGGCCACCTCTCTAGTAAAAATGTTCGAAATATGCAAATTTTCTTGTTTCGATTAAACTTCGCGAAGAAAGAAATATGTACACAGTTATAATTTTAACATGATTTCATCAATAATGTTAATTTATGCACCCTTCCGTAATCATGTTGTAATTTAACTAAATTTATCTCTTTGCGAACGGTATATGGAATCCAGTTAGGGTTTTTTACGCACAATGACCAAGTGAAAACGAGATAGTTCAACCGCGATTTGGCTCCAATTTCCAAACACAAAAGACATGTCAATTACTCTAGTTTTCTGAATAAAAAACGAGCATTTGGAATAGAATTCAAAGGTCGTTAGTTGTTTCATTTCCACTAGTCTCACCTTTATGGGGCATCTTCCACAAAGCTTCGGCGCAGGAACTTTCCCGAAGCGAAAGCGTTTTCGCTGCCGTTAATACTGGTGAAAACCCGCCCGGTGTCGGGACGGGTCCGGATGTAGCTCCCAGCCTGACTTTTTAAAACGGCTCTGAAAAACAAAACAGAAAATTAACCGTTAATCAAACGCACGAAACTGTCAACAAATAGTCGGATTGATCTCGTATTACGACACTAATCAGATGGGGCTGCGTCATGGGCAAGAGTAATGTTTGGGCATTTAATTGTCTACACTAACTTCGAAACAGTTTATCGCAATCAGCGGTACATTCAAACAATAAGAAGCAACAGACATTGAATTTGTCTTCATTTACATTTGACGGTTGCCGACCACCCGATGAGAACAATGACCAAACTTGGCAGAGAATATTATGCAACTCATACCCGTATATCACGTCCCGTGGGATACTGTCAAATTTCTTTTTCGGAATTTCTTTATGTCTCTCTTGCAAATAAGTGAAATTTTAACGCTCATTCCATGTCACTTTATGTCACAGAGCTTCACAAAGTTATTGGCGGTTGTCGACATAGGTATTTTGGTTTGATATGAAACCGGAATGCTCTTCAGCAATAGCGAAATTAATTGCGAGGTAGATCCGTGTAATTATAAATTTATAACAAGCAGATCGGCATTCTTCAAAACAAAGGAGTAATTACTGCTAGCTTGGTAGGGCCGTTTGTGTAATGAAAATATATATGGGCATCATTTACGTTTTTACGTGCGTGGATTTGGCCGCGTTTATGCTCGATTATGAACGGAAATGCAGAATTTCGAGTCTGGGATTACAACTTCGTACAAAGAAATCTTCCGTTTTCATCCAAACTGCTCATATTTGCAATTCAAACAGAGATTCAGTTCAACAGAGCTGATTTATCCATAGGCAGAAAAAACCAGTCAATTGGAGAAAACCTAGGTAGATGCCTAGGTATATCTATATCTTCAAAAAGCTTTAGTTTGATGAATTACGCTTAGAAATTACAGGCAGACAATGATGAATTTCATTAAAACAAAAACCTCCGACCTTTTGATAACTAAATTTGTTATGTATGTCTGTCGGATAACCAATAATGAGACCCTTTGAGACGAAGTTTGGTATAGGTACAGCTTTTTTATAGATCAAGAAAGCTCCGGATCCCTTCAATGGTGTATTTTCGTCAGATTCTTTGCCTTCGAACTCTCCCAATCTTCTTTTTGGGTTCGTCAATTGTCTGCAAGTTCATCTACTCAAAATATTCAAATTTTTCAAAGCTTTCAAAATATTTCAAATTCAAGTTCAAAATTTTTCAATCCTTTCGAATTCTCCTAATTTTTCATTTCCGCTATTTTTTCAATTCTTTGTAATCTTCAACCTCCTATTCGTATTTTTCTGATCCTTGACTGTCCCCAGTTACTTAGAACGGCATTTTTTCGGAGTAGGTTCTTTCGATTCTTCTAGATTCGTTCGGTTTTGAATTTTTAAATTCATTAAATTCATCAGATATTTGCCACAGACACTAGAGGATCGCTTAAATGTACTATAGATACCAAAAGATCTGTAAGATAGTACAAGCATGTTACGACGCTTATTATTCAGAAAGTTTACGTTTGCGACACGAGCGAACTCGCGAGCGAGTCGAGCAAGTGATTCCGTATGAATAAGGGTTATTTGTGTTTTACATATTATGGCTTTATGGGTTATACGGTTATCATTTAGAATGCCTTCGATGGTTGCATGGATTGCGAAATCTGTGAATTTTTAAGATCTTTGAAAAGAGTAATTAATTTGCTGTAGATATGACATAAAATATGCGTATTGTTGATATACACAAAAATGGAGAAATTCGTGATTTAATATTTAGAAAACTTATGATATCTAGTATACCGGGTGCCATTTCACACAGAAAAGACCGACATCAACTTGTTCAATGTGTCTTTTTGAAGAATTACTTTTGGGGCGATACGATCTCGCCGTTTAAAATGCCCGGCAGACGGTACGATTTGTTGTACAACTTATCGTACGATAAGTCGTATCAAATACCTATCGTTTTAACTTGTCGTACGATGTAATGCCCTACAAATGTAAACGATAGTCGAACGACACAGCCACACACGATACGATTATATCGATCCAAGTCGTACGATAAGTTATACGACAAATCGTACCCTCGGTCGGGTGTTTAACAAAATATACACGGCGCCTCCAATCTCCAACCAAAAGTGAGTGATGAGGGAACCAAACCGAACATTTTTACTAAATAAACCAAATGTCCAAACTATTTAGTGGACAAAAGTCCTAAAATATGTATAGGTATATAAGAGTACCGTTCTGGCTCAAAGTAGGTTTCGTCAATTCCTTTTTTTTGTCGATTGCACTCCCGTTGGAGATATCGCAACTGAAATTGTGACCAATGAAACGTAAGTTCTTGTCGACGTCTACCACCACCCCTTTATGGAACTCCCGTTTTCAAGGTATTACAGATACTCCAGTTACACCGGACCGTCTTGTTTCCAACTATCATTTTTCCGCTTATCTTCCATCGATCTGAATCAAAACCTCCAAAAAGTTTCACCCACCAGGTGGTCCTGAACTGCGATGTCAATTTTAGATTCCGAGTAGGTACGTCCATATTGAACCCTTAATCTACCACTTTGTCGTTCTTTAAGGATGCGCCACTTTGGGTTTGGACATTTTTTACAATATCTAAAAAGAAGTAGCCGAAAACCTCGCTAATTCCATCTGTCTATGTTGTATAAACAATGTCATGTAGACGTTATTTCGTTCTAAACAAACGTAAATAGTGACCGGACACCCTGTATATGAAAATTAGTGTAACTGGGGGATTTTATTGCCTAACAGTTACCAACCAACATACGAGACTAGCTAAAAAGTAAACATTTCAATTATCAACTGATGTGGTTATATGAAAATTAAACTTTGTAACAAAACAAGAATCAGAAATAATGCACGTGTTTTGTCGCTCTTGAGGGATAACGGAGATACAAGTGTTATTTGAAAATCCTGAAGGAGTTTATTTGATGGCGGAAGTGGTGTTTCTTTAGCCCAGCTCATTTGCTTTATTTAAGGCGCAGTTTGTCGGTTTCGAAATAAAGGGCGCAGGAGTTAAGCAACGATGTGTCTGCATTCAGATAGAGTTAGACTCAGTGTGGGTAAACAAACCCGGTGTCTGTTCAGTGAAACCTTTCAAAAAGGTTTGTCTATCATTAAAAGTTAAAAGTTTCTAACGTCCGAACAGCCACCAAGAATTACTTATTTAATTTATTAAGATCAAGTTTAATAAAACAAAACTGAAGCTATCACTGTATTCTAAGATTTATTATTTTATTTTTGATCGCCGGTGAGCGGGGTAATATGTTCAAACAAGCTTTGTAAGCTTCTCTTAGTTTCAGGGATGTTATGTTTATATGTTTCTGAATAAATTGTTGTGATTGTCAATCATTTAATTGTGTGTTTACTCGAATCCTTTGTGCAAGGCAGATAGTGTACGAGGAGAGATTATAACAATTCTAAGTTTCAATTTGTTTTGAGCTAGCGCACAGGTGTTTTGTAGGTGGCACAGTGACTGTACACCATTGCACACAGCAATGTGTGAATTAATGTTTTATTAAATAAAAATAGACTTTTAATTTAGTTGGAAAAAATGTTAGTTTTAGTAAAAAAAATTTATATACCTACTTAATTGTTCTAACCTGTCTACTGTATGTTATTTATGGAAAAGTGATGGAAAACATAGGAGAGAGTTAAAAATGCCAGTTTTTACCTTTACTTTAATTTCCTGTTCTTAGAACAAAGACTGACCTTAAATATCATGTCGAAGAATCAATCTATTCCGCCCTCGGGACTGCTTGCACGCAATGACCTGGTTTACTGGAGAAGAAAATCTTTCTTACCCCGACTAAGTATGGGCACGAAATGACGCATGATCAGCTATTTTGAGGAGCTGGAGGAGAAGCGTGCACTTTGGTTAAACTGTTCAGTTTTGATGGTAACGGAGGCAGTATTTATCTAGCGCAAAATTCCTCTGGTTATCATCTCAAAAAGCTGTCCATATATAGATTCAGATATTGCAAGAAGTTCTGGAGGTGTTCACAAATTTTCCTAAATTTGTCTTGTTCTATTATTTTATAATAAATTTTTTACGTTTCTCTATTCAAAAATGTGTATAAAAACAGTGGATGCTATTAAAAATATACAGTGCGAGTATCTTTTCGTAAAGGTTTTTGAAAAAAATCCTCGAATACGTCAATTTTTATCCTAAATGAGACATATTCTGCTGTAATCGTCACTTAAGGATCGTCTGTTCTTTTTGAAATATGACGTAAGGGCTAATTTTCGAAATGGAAACCTATTTTTATCCTGAATTTGGACAGCATGAAAATTTAAGGCCAAATATACTAAAAAGTATGATACTGTTTTTGAAATATTCGAGATAATTGCTTTTAAAGTTTTAAAACCAATATCCTTATAACAATCAAGAGCTCAAAGTAGCTGTTAAAATGATGACTGCAGTTCTTCATCAGCTTATTTATCTGTTTCTAGTGTGTGGATTTTACGTAATTATGTAAATAATGGTTCGATATTTGATTGAAAAAGAGCGAAAGGGCTAGGATCAAGGTATGTGGCGACCGTACTAGAACACAACAAGCGGTTTGTGAGCAATTTAATAACAGGTATCCTGATAACTAGTCCATGTTTATCGAGGGTGCATTGGCAAGCGAAAAGTGTTTGGATTTCTTAAGAAACGATTTAATTCCTGCTCTTGCAGTACTATATCCAAACAATGAAGATCCAGGTCTGCCAATCCACACGTTATGGTTTCAGCAGGATGGTGCTCCGACACATTTTGCTGTTGTGTTACGAGTTATTTAAATGAAATTTTTCCTGGTAGATGGAGAGCTGTTCGGTGGCCTCCGAGATCACCTGACCCAACTCAGATGGATTTATTTTTATGGAGCATGGAGCTATCTAAAGAGTATTACATAAACCGCCCACAGACAGTAGAACAGCAAAAAATTCGCACAGAAATAAGATTCATTCCACCGGAAACTTTAGGTTACAGTGGGTAGGTACTACCTTGTATAAAATGGTAGTCAGTTTGAACATTATATTAATTGTTTTTCTTCATTTTCTTATTTTCTGTTTTTGTATTTCATAATGTTGATCAATTCACAATAATTTCATGCTCTTTCCAAATTCAACATAAATAGGGTTTCCATTAAAAAAAATTGTAGGTACATCATATCTCAATAATAAAAGACGATCCTTAAGTGACAATTACAGTAAAATAGGTCTCATTTAAGATAAAAATGTACTTGTCCACAATTCCTTCAAAAACATTTACGATTTATTGTGATAGTTCCAGACCTTATACACTCGCAGTGTATATGTTACAGGGAAAGTGCGAAATCCAGTGATTATATGAAATTACTAGTGATTGTACACATTCACTGAACAAACTCGTGAAAGTAAGAAATCGGGTTCAAAAGAATATCGAATTATCACATTTCCTAGAGAATGTACAGGGTGTTTTTTTGGGAGCTTTAGTTAAACGTTTCTGGGAAAGTAAAATACGTAGGTTTTTGAAAATTTGTACTTAGGAGTTACTCTGAAGGCCGAATCGATGTAAAATATTTTCAAAATGGTCGCACTTCCGGAAACATCGGAAGTAGATAGTAACTTCGTTATTTTAAATGGCAACCCCTATTTTTTATTGCATTTTTGGATTCTACGTGAAATTTCAGTTCTTTTGATACCCATATGTCGATATCTGCCATTTATGGTTTTTAAGTTATTTTGACTTTAAGAAAAAAAATGGCGGATGCAGATGGTACCTTGATAATTGATTACTTAAAAAAGGTTATAGTCATGGCAACCCATTTTTATCAGTGCATAGAGAATGAATAGGGCTTTCTTTTAGTGTACTTAAAAAAAAGTTAAGTTACGTACAACCACACCTATGGAGATCCAAATTTAAGAAACTTCAAAGTCTATAAACTCAGTTTTTTTAAATGGAATGACCATGTTCTTAATATTGCATGAGATAGAGAATCGAAATTGGCATATTTTGATATTACATGTTCCTATAGCTATCTTTAACAGTTTCTGATTTATTCCCATTTCATTGAATTGATTTAGGAATTGATGCCATTTTTTTTCGCATTTTCTTTTTAGTAGTTGGCCATGATTTTATAACAATCGAATTTTAAACAAATCAAGGAATGGATTCTTTAATACCACTGATTCTAGTTCTAGTCTAAATAATTCATTAATAAATAAATCATTTATTAAGGATATAGGACAGAAAATTTTTGAAAAATCTAAACAGAGTCGTTCAACTGAATTTCTTAAACAACGTATAAGTCTGGAAATTAAGAGAGGTAATACGATATCTGTTCTAGCAACAATTCCATACCAAAAATGTTTCAACGAAGTTTTTTATATTTTGCATTGAATTTATTTTGTTAATCTTGCATTTTCAATTCAATTAATTTTCTTAAATATTCTCTTGTAGAGCTTTGTATCACTTGTGTTTCAACGGTTTGTAGTGCATTAGGGGTACAAAATTTCCAAAATTCATACAATTTCGTTCTAGTTTTCGAATGAATGTACGGAAAGCACGCGCCGCGATTCTGCCCATTTCACCATAAATAATAATTAAATTTCAAAATAGATGAAACCACTGCGAGTCATTTTTCGATTATTGAAAAACTTGTTAACCTATAACAGTGGGTGATGGATTAGTGTCACTAGATTTGTTTAAAATTCAATTGTTATAGAATCATGGCCGACTACTAAAAAGAAAATCCTAAAAAAATAGTGTCAATTCAATAAAATGGGAATAAGTCAGAAACTGTTAAAAATAGCTATAGGAACATGTATTGTCAAAATATGCCCATTTCGATTCTCTATCTCATGGAATAGTAAGAACATGGTCATTCTACTTAAAAAAACTGAGTTTTTAGTCTTTGAAGTTTCATAAATTTGGATATCCATAGGGGCGGTCGTACGCAACTTAACTTTTTTTTAAGTGCACAAAAAGGAAGCCCTATTCATTCTCTATGCACTGATAAAAATAGGTTGCCATGACTAAAACCGTTTGCAAGTAATCAATTATCAAGGTACCATCTGCATCCGCCATTTTTTTTCTTAAAGTCAAAATAACTTAAAAACCATAAATGGTAGATATCGACATATGGGTATCAAAAGAAGTGAAATTTCACGTAGAATCCAAAAATGCAATAAAAAATAGGGGTTGCCATTTAAAATAACGAAGTTACTATCTATTTCCGGTGTTTCCGGAAGTGCGGCCATTTTGAAAATATTTTACATCGATTCGGCCTTCAGAGTAACTCCTAAGTACAAATTTTCAAAAACCTACCTGTTTTACTTTCTCAGAAACTTTTAACTAAAGCTCCCAAAAAAACACCCTGTATAAAATCACTAGGTATTCTACACAATCACTATTACGTATGAGTAATTGTAATAGTTAATATAAAATTTATTGTGAAACAAGCATTATACATACAATTCAAAACAACGTATCGATCGAAGTACTAATGGATAAGTAATATACCCACTCTAAGGTAACAATGGATGGGTATAGAGAAGATGATGAAGAAGATGCTATTTGTGACAACAAGGCAATGAACCATGACATTTAGAATTGCACAGTTTTTCTTGTTTTTTTGCAGAAACATCGTTTGGAATTTGACATAAACTACGAAAAACACACACAAACAAAACAAAACAGTCTCAATCGCACGTTACAACAGCTTTTAGGTTATGTTTATGTCACGTTGTGCAATATACCAAATGGCATTTTATTTCCACTAGAGACAAACAGTAATTGTATAAAATCACTAGTGAAAGTAGGTTTATTGAATTGGATCCTACTTTGACTAGTCTTTTTAGTAAATGTGTACAATCACCAGGGAGAGTATACAACACCTGATTTCGCACTTTCCCTGTAACATATATAAGTATACCACCCTTGACTCTGCTTGACTACAACTTTAAATTATGTCAAACTTTTTATTATTTTGCATACCATAAAAAGCTTCTTTAAAAACATATTGTTGTGAAGATATATTTAGTGTTTCAATTTCCACGTTGTGTAGAATATTGAAGTAGTGTTTCGGTCTGATGATTATTTATTTTTTCCACTTTGCGATTCTATATTTCGTCACAGCGACAATAATATAAAATTAAAATGTTATTCCATTTTTATTGAAGAAAAAGTATGAGAAATTGTTTTAAAAAAATGTAGGTAGGTACATAGGTATGTATCATTACCTGTTCTTGTTAGGTAGATTGGTTGCCTCTGATCCATTCATTGGACATTCAAGGCTGTGTTCCCCTACCTGGGACCGAACAGGTCAATTAAATAAATAAATTAATTAATTTTATTATTATTTCTCGTGTTTTGTGTTCGGTATCGTGTATAGAACAAAACTGAAGAACGGTAATAGATATTGACTTATTTGAGATCTGAAGTGAGTGATGAAGAGCGGTAGGTACCTACTTCAACTCAAACGATGAAATTGTCGTGTTAAAATGAATGCGATACAGTCAAACATCGCCATTTATCCCCAGAGAAAAGCAACTGAAATGCCACATTTGCTATTCGTCTGAGGCATTACGAAAAATTAAAAAAAGTCATTGGCGTAAATCAATTTCGAATGTCCACAGAAAATCGCCAGGATTTATTCTTGATGAACTATTGTACTTGTCTAAAACACGTTCCTAGAGAAACTTTAGTTAAAAAATACCGGGCATTTTTTATAGAACCTTTTCTATACAACAGAATAAACAATAAGGAACCGAAAGCTTTGGACATGGATTGACCAGGTTTTTTTTACTAAATAACTATGCTTAAATTTGACGATCCTCTATCAATGATTATACAAAAAAGGAAATCAAGCTTTGAGAATCAAGAAACAAGAAAAGAGTACGGACATCCGTTTTTAAAAGAAGTGGCATTCTACAAAGGTTTTGAGAGTGATGCCAGAAACAATTTCATTCTTCAACTTATATTGGACTTCGTTGTTTCTAAGTTAGTAACACCATTTTTTTGCAATTTATCAATGAAATGTGACTTCTTTGGACGTGTTTATACATGGATGAATATACCTTTTGTACATATTGTAATAACTTTAAAATGATCGGTACCCGTTAATAGAAAGTTATGTCGGATCTCAAGAAATTGGTCTTCTAAGATAAAATGTTCAATTTTTGCATTAGGTAGGTATACAAATCGATGTTCATTTATTGTTTTCATGAGAGCCAGAAGCGCTACGGAACATGACAATGTATTCTGTTATTAGTCGCATTTTACATGCAGATGCAAAATTGCAAATAACTGTAACAAATGGTGTTAACTCAACAAATGCTGAAAATGGCTGCAATTCACTGCTGAACAGTGATAAATATATGCAGGTTCAAATGCATTAACGCAGTTTTAAATAATAACGGATTTTACAGAATTCACAGATAAATTGCCTTCAATCGTTATAACTGCACTCATTGATATACTCGTATATACCTATGGTATGAAAGCATTTTCCAAAATTGAAAAAAATGTGCAAAAAATACTGAAGAATTAAAACATAAGTATACGCTACCAAACATGTATATCTTTTAATGTTTTGCATGTACCGTACTGCCTATACTTAGGTGATGCTTCCCTACACTGCATTTTTTTAATAAATGATTATTTTCTCAAGATTTTTTAGACCTAATTTCTTATAGGTTATTAAGTCTTAAATTGCTGTAGGTACCTACTACGGGATTTGAAAGAGTTAGAAGGCAACTGCTTGAATCGGTTATTTAGCATGATTTAATGAGTGATCCCCATTTGCATTGCGCTGTACTTGAAGTCCCCTTTTAAAAAAACACATAAAGGTTATTTTGTGAATTCGTTACATTTTTACAGTGCCGCGTGCATTAAAAGTTTTGACATAAAAGCAATCTTTTATAACTCGGGAACTTTACAAATTCGCTAAAGCAAGTACGTGCATTCAGCTCTCTATGTGTAGCATTTGTAGTAATGTCTGCAATGGCACCCTCGCCCGTTCAAGCATCCCTTAAGTGTTCTCTGAATTTATAGCGACGGTTTACTTGCAAAGGTATTCGTTTTATTTTTGCACCTTTGATCTTCTTTTCAATGCCTACATCATTAACTTTAAAAATCCACCGCATAAAAATTCGTTTTTAATTATGTGTCAAGCACATTTTTTTGTACTTTTGATGTTTTGCCGCAACCTGAAAAATTTGTTAAATCCACAGTCCGCGCGTTTCTATATCGTTTACCCTCAGACCATAATAACTGCGAGGCCCATCATCCTCTAATAGAAATCTGGCTAATCTCTTGTATTGGAGGGTAACTTAAACCCGATGAATCAATTTTATGGGGAAATTTTGATTTAATAGAGTTTCAAATAAACTTCTCATAAAAGACCCAAGTTTACTGCTTACACTTATATAACTTTTTTTTATTGTCATCGTTATTGCACAAAAAAAACTTTTTCGGGCCATAAAATTAACTACCCATCTCTCGATACGCTATTTTGAATATAACTTTATGGACGAACAAGATAGGTATCAGATCGTTACTGTACTGTTATGAAATTGTTACAATTGTATCTTTTATTTCTGATGTTGATGATGGTTTTACGATCGTCCTGTCTCATAAACGAATTTGTACCTTTGGGTGATTTGTAGTTAGGTATAATAGTTTTTGCAAAACAATTTAGGAGGCCTATTGTTGGCCAAAGTTAATCCCGCCAAACAATTCCTCAATAAGTTTTCAATAGGCAACGGGTACATTGTCTCTTTAAGCTGCTTATTGGCGTTATTTACAAAGAACGAAAATGGAACAGGTTCTAATGCCTTTTATTAACCTAAAGAAATTGTTGGTCTTAAAGGTTTCTCGAGGACCGTTATTATCGCAGAATCGCATCTTCGAAAACAGTAAACGTCCATTAGAAGCTTACCTTAGTGTATTATTAAACAGTAACGCGTTTTCATTTCATAAAGTCTGTCGTCGCACTTGGAAAACTTGGAAAGTTCTGCACTAATATCAAACGTATATTAAAAAAATGAAAAGCACAGAAAAGTTCTTCAAAGGTCCTTTGTAAAACAGAAAAAGCTTTGACAAAAACCAAACAAAATTAAAGGTCCTTGGTAAACAAAGCCGAAACTCGCGTTATCCTTGCGGGTGAACTCACAGACGCGTACCGATTCCGCTTGATTTAGCGGTAATTACCCGTTCAATCGTGGTCCACTGGTCTTTCGGTTGCGTTGGCACGTGCTTAAGACCCGTGTGGGTGAAGACTGCTGCTCTACCATGCGAAGCAAACCGAAGACTGGCTTCTGCAGAGTATCAGTCAGCCGTACAAGGGGTGATTTTGATCCGGGTTTTCGGGCGTCTCGAAAATTCGACACGCCCTGTGTTAATAGAGAGGGACTTTTGTAAGCGGGACGGCATGTATTGACGGCCACTACCTGAACGTACGCAGGTTGCGGGTAATTTACATCGTGGATATGAATTTGACAAATTGAGAAAAAGGGATCTATAGGTACGGTCGAGAAAAAAAAGGAGTTCGGGATTGCCGTTTCGCAGCTTTCGCCTTTACTTTGATTTTATCAAAATATTTTTTAGTGGCGCAAGATGCTATTAGCCGCAATGTGCATGTAGCACGTTACAAAACCCAGGATATATTTCGCGAGGCGTGTCGGCATTACTTTTGCCTGAATGGATGTGGTATAACCGCTTTTGATTGGACGATAAATTGACGCCATTGTGCCGGAAAACTGGCGCGACGACGCACAAAAGAGCGTCGGTCGCCTGCAGCAGCGTCGGACGCATTCCCGTCGCGACGACAGCATCCTGACGACGCTCCAAGCTATTCTACAGAAAACAAGTTTCTGATTGTTCATTAAGTCGGTTTAGCCTCGGGTGTGTGCATTATCCTATAGTCTGTCCTTAACCAGGTGAGGTAATTATTTTCTTAATTACGTCTTGATTGAGTTTTCTTTGGATTTGGTTCTTTTATTTGGTTTCAGGCATAAAGTGAGTTTGCAAAACATGTTTACCTATACCTATTCAAATCATATTTTCTAAGTGCCAAAAGATTTTCCTACCCATTTTTATAATTCACCAGATTGACGATATAATCTAATCCTAGAAAATAAAATACGAAATCGATCACATTTTCCATTACTACCTACTCATTTTATTCGTTATGCGTAGGTAATTTGTAGGTATTGCATACAATTTTTATTATTTTGTATATTCATTGAATGCCAATTAATCAATAAATGCCTGTGTAGAGTGTAGATTACCTACCTAATTTGGACGATTTCTGCTGATTTCGTTTAAATTCTCTTCACCATGCAACGATCCAACAAGAGCTATATAAACCTCCAAAACATAAGCAATCAAGCATGACAAATCACATGACTTGAACAGCACAAGTTTCCACCTAGAGGTATTTGTTAACAAAAGTTGCGATTTTACAACCTGCACATTGTACTTTATTTTGATTTTTAAAAAAATTGCAATTTCCCCTGTAAACTCCGAATGCGAGAATAAAATTTATACTTCTGATGTACTTACAAGGTACCTACCTACTGGTTGAACCTTTGATATAAGAAAACTGTCTCACTTCACTGGTATTCTTTCGGGTACACCTACATATCGCACGTTACTTACAGCGGATATCTAAATAAAATGAAATTTTCAATCAAAACGTAATGGAAACAAAGTGTTGTCAATACTTATCGTAAGCCGTTTTACTCAAAATGTTTATTTCCTTTGGTTCCATTGTTACAAAAAGAATTAATTATTAGCATTCAATAAGTGTTGAAATCCTTCATTTCTATTGTAACATCAATAAGCTTCACTCCAGTAAGAAAACCTTATTCATGTAATGGTTTTTAGTACAAGATTATCGTATACGAAAAAATGTCATTTCCCATATCAATGTTTTCGGTGCTGGAGAAGCTTATTTCTATCAAAAATAAAATACTTAGTCGATTGTGGATTACGGCCATTTGATGCCGATGGAATAAATTACTAAATAACATTTAAATCCAATTCCCAACGGAGATAACAAAACGTAGTCACACGCAACCCTCCATCAAATTCGGGTGGTCTGGTTATGAATTAGTTAAAAAAAGACAAATACAAAATAAATGAATTTTACAAGGTTCACCTTTTGAAAATAGTTGTTATAAGTACATAAAAGTGACACATTACTGGCGAGGAAATATTGAAGCGCGAGGTCCCTTTGGAGCCGAGTTCTTTAATCTCCGAGTCAAGTATAGTGTCTTTTCACTGACAAGTTTTGTATTACACCTTTCCCGAAATCATCTTTTTTAAAATAAAATTTCTAGTCATACGTTTTTTCTTCAAACTTCATAAGATTATGGTTCGACTAAGTAGTACGCGCCGAATATGGACATTATCACTTGAGCGGATTTTCCATTTCCTGCCTAACAGCCACTGCATAATCTTGCTGGAAGCGCAAATATTCTGTGTCCACTTGACTCTTTAAAAATTGTGGGAACAGCGGGTGTACTTCTTCCAATAGATTCCTCGGCCCATTTGAAATGGGGAAATTTGATGCGATCTTCTCGAAACAAATCTGTTCAAGAAAAAAGTACATTTGTCGCTAAACCGGATACCTATGTTTGGAAAAATTAGAATCTTCGTTAAGCTTTGTGGGACATTAATTTGCAGAAGTCAATTACATCTTGATGTACCCTGTATGGAAGAAACTAATTAGGTAATTCATAGAATTTTAGGGAATTGATGACGTAGGTGTCAATTGACCGCGAGCACCTCAATATTTCGCACACTTCATCCAAAATTCTCGACCGTGTAACATTTTTAAGGTAGGTATACTTACGGTACCTAGACCTACCTACCTACTGAAACTTCCCCTCTCTGTGACATACCTAGGTGCTGTTACGCCCGATATTCTTACGGGGATGCGTTTCATTGAATCATATTTGAATGCTCGAGCCAGCCAGTTCTATGGGTTTTCAGATCCCTACAAAAGTATTACCTAAGCATTTCAGTTCTTTCTACCTGTACCCATTTTTAAATTATTTATTAGATTTCAACTGTGTACCTATACGATTTTAACTAACTCGAATAGCAAAAGCAAAGTATAGCAAACACAAATAACAGCGAGTAATAAAAAGTTCAAAAAGTAATCATAAACGTTTTGTGAAAACACATTTCCACATCAGCTGTCTTTGTCCTAAAAATTAGTTACTTTTTGTCACGTGATTTCACTGATGTGCTTCCATAAGATAACACGCTAAAAGTTCTGGAGAATTGGGTCACAAATAAGTCTGTGGATGCGTAGCAATTTTTGTCTGCGACTGCGCAGTTTGGTTTTTGATGTACGTTCAATTGATTTTTTTTAGGAAAAAAACTTCTCATAAATCAGAAAGTTGGCACTGCGCACGCGCAATCTTTTTTTTCAAAAAGTTCGTGACCTAAAAGGTTAACCGTGGTTTCCAACAGAGCCAGTTTTATTTTTCTCTATCAATACATTTAACCGTTTCTTCAATCAAATTTTGGGTTTCTTTGATCCATACTTTTTTCTTTTATAAGGGGCATCGTCTGTTAACATTTCAGAAACGTTGGTCCAAAAATAAAAAAGTTGAATCTATTTTTTTATATATTCGCTCAATTTAATTTTATAAGTACCACCTTCTGCTAAAATTTTCGAAAAATCCGTTTACAAATAAAAAGTTGACCGTGCACAACCACGATCCATTCCTTGACGTGGTGTAAGAAGCATCTTCAGTTAACATTTCAGAAACCAGTTGTACACAAATGACAAAGTTAGACCTGCGCATAAGTAATCAATTTTTCGACACGTGCATTTATTTTCCATTTGTAAGATGCAACTTCTGTTAAAATTTCGTAAAAATCAGGCCACAAATATGACAGTTGGTGTCGCACATGTGCAATCCTTGTGTGACGTGCGTACTTCGAAATTCATTTTATAGGAAGAATCCTACCCTAAAATTTCTCCAGGATTGGTTCACAAATAACGAGTGTATATGTACAATTTATTTTTTGATGTGCAGTTAATTCCTTCATTGGTGCAAGCCTCGACACGATAACGAGCCAAATAGCGATGAAAAAAGCAGAAAAATTATCAATAAATCAATTATCAAAATTATAAATCTGTGGTTCGTTTTGAAATGGGATGGGATGGAATGGGAGCCCTGGGGTGTCCCAGGAGAAATGGGCAATATTGTGTGAAATTACAGAAGAGGTTATTTCAAGACAAAAAAACGCTAATAAACTATATTTTTATTCTCAACTGTTTCGAAAATATACCCAGTAAATGTCATAAAATTTAAGAATAAGGCCCAAGCTTTGTATATAAATTTATATTCAAAGGGTGGCGAAGTGCATCTGTGCCTCAACGCATAAGATGAAATTTTTGAGCCTTTGATGCAATCACACTGATTTAAAACAACTCAGTTGTTGCCCCAAGCTGACTATAGTTGGATAGAGACAGTTGATCTATTATTATTATTGTTTATTAGTTAAAATAAAATTTATTGGCTATATCTTCAAAACGGTTGAGAGTAAAAATATAGTTTATTGGCATTTTTGTCTTCAAATAACCTCCACTTTAATTTCCCAAACTATTGCTAATTCCTCCTGGAACACCCTGTATGTTACAACATTCTTACTCATTTTAAAAAAAAATTTTTCTGCCTGAAGAAGTAAAAAAAGAGGCGAGGGAAAATGGTTCCATAAGCAATTACATCTACTAATCATGAGAAGGGAAGAGAAGAGGCGAAACACAGAATAGAAACACATATTAATTATTAAGGTAGAAGCATTGAATTTATAACTATCAAATTCAATGGTAGAAGAATGAAATTCACCTATAGAAGTTCACAGTCTTTCCTAAACAAAAATTTCGTTGAAATTCAATGGTGACGGTTACAAGTACATTTAGAACTGGATGCATCAATTCGAAGCTAAAACACTGTTACCTAAAATTTGGAGCTAGGATGTGACAGCTCCAAATTTGAAGTTCTGAACTTTGAACTTGACAACAGTTGCACGGTTTTGACGCATGAATCTTGAAGATTAAAGGTGGAAGCGTCAAGTTCGACGTTTCAATGTGAAACTTGGAAGATAGGAAGTGACAACTTTGGCATTTTCCCCCATTTGAATTTCACAAACTTTAATCGTCTGGAACTGCGTCGAATTAATATACTAAAGTTGAATCAACAATTTATATTTGAAGACAACAACCTTGGCTGAAAGACCACCCAAAATATTAAGGTCAAACTTCAAATAACCTCAAACGTGAAGTTAAAAAAAAAGTAGATGCTTGAAGATTAAAAATTGGCATCACAACATTTGATACTTATAGGGTGAGATTTCAAGTTCAAGTCTCAAACGGCATGATATTTGACCTTTGAGCTGTGAAAATTCAAATTTGAAACATGTTTAGATTTTGAAACTTGTGAAATTTAGAACTTTCAACATAATCGTCCTAGATTCCCAAAACTCATGCTTTGAACCAGGCTTTGAACAATTGAACTTGCTGAAAGTGTTGAAAACGCCCAACCTAACGTTAATAATCCTAGGTTGGAATTGAAAGGTCTACTGTCAAATTTGAGCTTTTCGGTTTCACATTTGAAACTTTTGAAGTTTGACGCTAAAAGTTCGCAAACTTTTGCGTTTTAAATTTTAGTTGTCGTTTAAAAATTGCAATTTGAAAGCATAAACGTAACTTTTAAATAGTTACGGAGAAATTTGAAGTAAGTACCTATGAACTATCAAAATGAGGCAGGGCATTCGAATAGCGAAAAAGTTAAAAGCAAGAAGGGTTCTGCTTTATATTCGAAATTTTAGGTATGCTTTACATTTTCAGTGTAAACATTGGAATTTGACATTTAAACACGTATGGTTTTCACGCCCGATGTAATTTGAAGTATCTAGCTTGCAATCGAAAACTTTAGACGTTCGGAAATGATTACGATTTAAACTTTAAATTTTACACTTCAATCAATTTCACGTTTAAGATTTTCTACTAACAATTTCCTTTCGAATTGATATAGAACTTTATTTACGCGGACAACTCGTGATTGATTGTGGATAATCATGATGCGATATTTATGATTTTACAAGCATTTTAGAATCAGACTACTTGGTGACACGTGTATTTGGAATAATTGCATTCAAACTAATTGAAATAGTAGATAGGTGTGCAAGAATTCATTCTTTAGACGTCATCATCTTTCATCTTAACTCATTTTTGGTGCACTCTTTCATTAGACATTTCTCATTACATACCTCATTTTCTGAAAAGCAAAAGAGCTACTAGGTACTAACGCATTTTGAAAATTAGCAACTTCTACTTACTACTTACTACTTACATTCAATAAAACATGATTGAAATATAACATTCAATCAAATTGTTGACTACTTTCTAGATCACTTTGAATCCAATAATCAATATCTGCAGGCATGTCAATTAATATGATTTTACACACAGTGTCAAATTGTAATTTAAATCAAGGTGCTGGAAAAATGGAACCACATATTTAGTTATTTATTCTCTTTTTTCCATCCGGTTTCTCAAAATGTATAATAATTACTGTTTACCTAATTTAAAAGGAAATTCTAAGTTCCTTTTTTCAACGAACACTTGTGGGATTCTTACTCCCAAGATGCACCAACACCATGCACGCCTAAAGGGGTAGGTATAAGCAAAGAGTAGGTATGTATACTCTATGGTATAAGTCAGTATTCTCATCTGTACGAAATTTGTTATCTAGAGGATTGTCAAAATGACGAATCCGCAGTACTAGTTTTTGAAGATTTGAAAAAAAAATTTAACTATACAATTCGTGGCCAAATGACAAAAAATGGTGAGAATTTCAAGAAATTAGACGAAATTAGAGTGTTGGTTCGTATCAGTGACACCCAGGATGGCACCTGTCTACTACACAAGTTGGAACTGTATGTATAATTTTTTTGCGAATTTTAATTTTCAAGAGCAGAAATTCAATGTTTGATCAGGTATTCTTGGGAATCAAATTATTGGACCGATATTCCTAGAAGGAAATTTAACAAGAATTAAAATCGAAAATCAGCATTCAAAAATGGTACCACTACGTATGGTTGTAATTTGTAGGGTCATTAAGATTTAATCTGAGATAGTACATACAGCATACCATAAGCAATGAAAGTTTATCATTCAAGGAATTCCAATTGACAATCTACTTGACCTATTGAAATATTAATTGCATTTTAATCTCATAGTAAACCTATTAATGTAAGTATAGATACCTGTGCATTGTCTTTTGAAGGGATTCACTGAATATTTATAATCTTATGGTAATTTTCTTCAATCTGTTGTTAATTAGCTCTCTAATTCGCGGTCCTATTAGGGATACAATAAGTGTCCATCAAATTTAGTAAGCATTTGCCAGTATCGTTGTTAATCCATTTTCTGCACATCATAATTTCCAAAGGAGTTCTTTAGCCGAAATCTACCAATAAAACATTGATTTATCGCATCAAGTGTTAGCTCCCTTAATAATTTAATAAAAAAAAGCGCGGGATGATAAAAAAAAACGTTATCAAATCGAAAAATTATTCAAAATTCCATCATACCACCAAGGTTTACAGTGGGTCTACTTGGCAACATAGTATATTATCTATAACTTCTACGAAAAAAAAGTTATACTTTATAAAGTCCTGCTTGTTCCAAAATTCTAAGTGCACCATTTCGTTTTTCTTTAAAATGCAGAGGTTTTCGAATAAATTGAAGAAAACCCGCTTTTGAACTCCACATTCTCGACAGTATAAAGGATCTGCGTGGAGCCTACCACACATTTGTCAAGGACCAAGGCTTAGTTGATTCTTTCTGTCAATTTTCGACAATTTGGATGTTGCAAAAAAGGTTTTTTTCAGTTTATTCGAAAACCTCATTTTTTAAAGAAAAACTAAATGGTCCATTTATAGTTTTGGACCAAATAGGACCTTTTATAAAAAATAACTTTTTTCGTAAAACCTATAACAAAGGATGCGATGAATGGCATAAGATTATAGTTCGTTCCACCAATAATTTAACATTTCTCATTAGGTCGTTAAGTAGCGGGAATTCCCACTGCGACATTTAAAACAATAGGACAATAGTCCCCATATAACTAAAAGTCAGCGGTTCTCAATAAAATTTTAATGTTTCAAACGCCAAATTTGTCTCTTGATTTTCTCTCCTGTGTTCATCTTCCCATCTATATCAATTCTCCTTTATTCCCTGTTCTCCCCAATATTAGCCCCTCCTCCTTCGTTTCCTCTACCAAGTCATTCCTTACACTATTCATCCTCAATTCTTAAATAGTTGTCATTTTCTTCCCCTCCACTTCTCCTTTTCTTTTTAGCGCATTTCAAAATAAAAAAAATGCGCTATTGTGGCCACTTTGTCCGTCCGTCCGTCCGTCCGTCCGTCCGTCCGTCCGTCCGTCCGCTCGTTTTGAGACTAGTTTTTTATCTTAAGAGCTATTGTTCTACTTTTTGCGCTATTTGGTTCGTTATGGTGTCGAGTCTTGCACCAAGGAAGGAATTTTTTCTGTACCGCTTACAAAAAAAGTTATTGTAAAAAAAACAAAAAACCGATTTTTACATGTTCCATAATTTTACACTTTTGCCATTTATTAACGATCCTACAGATCGTTTATAATTTTGCATTGCTGTCTGTCGTCTGCCTGTTGGTCTGTCCGTCTGTTCCTTTGTCTGTCTGTCCTTCTATCTGTCCGTGTGAAAGATAACTTTGTTTAGAAATGTCCGATCGCTTTTACATCTCCGTTAGTTATGAACTGAATTGCATGAAATTCAATATGGGCATAGCTTTAGCCATGTAATACGCAATGCCAAAAGTTAAGTCGAATCGACACAAAATTCACAGTGCCCCTTTCGCATCTCGACCATTTATAAACCGAATTGCAAACTTTTTTAATTATAAAAGTATTTAAATGAAATTTGATACATAGACACTTGGAATAAAAGCAACTTTCCTATTTATGGAGGGATTTAAATGAAATTCGATTCATAGCCATGAATAACAATGGAAAATCTAACGTTAGCTTCAAAATTTAGGTTTGCGCATGCGCAGTTCCAACTTTCTTATTTAGAAAAGCATTGAAATAAAACTCTTCTTATAAACTGAAATTGAAGTAGCACGTCAAAAATGGATTGCACATGTGTAACGCTATCTTTCATATTTGTGGCCGGATTTTTACAATTTCAACAAAAGTTGCATCTTACAAATAGGAAATGAATGCAAGTTGAAATGCGCTTTATGTAAATCGTTTACGATTACTGTTTAACTTGTTTGTATTCCTTCCTCCTCTTTCATTTCTTCCCCTCATTCTTTTTTACCCAGCTAAGAAGCCCCCTTTTTCTCTTCCCTTTCTATTATCCCTTTTTGCGATTTGGTTGTTCCAAATAATTCCCGTGGTATCCTATTCTTTAATTTTTCCTCATGCTTTTACTAACTCGCAGAATTGAGCATCTTTGCTAATCATGTTATTCGTCTCCATGTTTATTTCGCATTGCCTTTTTATCTTTTAGTACGCATCACAGACACCCTACCTCCTTTACCACCCCTCCCGCTGTCTTTTCTTTAATTTCTTTTAATCTTTCCATCCAAACCCTTCCCTCTCCTCTCTCTTTTTTTCTGAAGATGGTACTCCAATACGCAAGCATACTCAAGCATGAAGACAATGTATTACTATCGGCCCTTAATATGAAATTCATCATCAGTATGGGAAAATTTTTCCCTTAGGGCTTAAAAAGCCAACCACGTTGTAAAGCATAGTGCATAGTAAAACGGACCAAAACCAAATAAAACCAAACCTTTAGGTTTAGCTTCTCGTTATTCTTTCAGACCTTTCGTATTCTATCCGTATTTCTTCTTTCATTTTTTCGGACGTTTAGGACTAATTTCGTTTTTTAATTTTGTTCCCATTCAGCTTCTAAACCGGAATAGCTCCCTTCAAGTGGTTATTGGAACGGGTGGCCGGGGTCGAGTGCGGGGATATAAAAGATGCATTATTTATGTTTCGCTATACTTCTTCAAGTTGTCCAGATCCCTCGAATTTCGATTTTTCATATTCGTTTTCAAACTCCAGAATCTTTAGTTTCTTCAGATGCGTTGAATCCTTGGAACACCTACCATTTTATTGATCCTCCACGTTCTTACTATCTTTTGGATTCTTTCGATTTTCCTTCTGTTACTAAAATTCTCTACAATGTTTGCTGTCAATTTTCCTTGCCTTCAGAACCGTCAGTGTTTATTGATTTTTTAAGTTCTTTCCGTTTCTTCGAAGTCTTCGAACTCACCTGATTTTTCAGATTCTGCGGAATTCATCTTTGGCTGCATTGCTTCGTTTCTTCGACTCATGATTAATTAGGTCCTTTGCATGCTACGGATACTTTCGATTTTTCAAACTCATCAGATCTTCCTTTTTCATTTCATTCTTTGAACAATTCAGATTCATCAAGTTCTTTTCATTTTAAAATTATTGCCACTCTCTAAATTTTTCTGACGTAATTCGACCGGAATTCAGTAGACTGAAAGATTTTTAGCATAAAAAAGCAGAAACCGTGGAACGACGAAGAAAACAGATTGAAGAAATGCGCACGTTTTTTCTCTGTATACCAGCTACTA
Organism: Photinus pyralis; assembly: GCF_008802855.1. NCBI lineage: Eukaryota > Metazoa > Arthropoda > Insecta > Coleoptera > Lampyridae > Photinus > Photinus pyralis. The sequence continues at coordinate 29,539,167 of NW_022170511.1, forward strand.
TTTCACATCTGATTAAGATTACTTTGGTCTACACTCTACAACTGCATGAATTACTCCAAACTACCCCGTAACTTTTAAAATTGGATTAAGTTCGCGAATCTCTAAGAAATTAGTTTCATTATACTTTAAAGTACTTTTAATCTCTAAACTGTCAGACCTGAATTAACCATTAACAGTTTGCAAGGTGTTTTGTTGAATGTCTCAGAGACGGTGAGCAAAATCCACCTTGCGCACATGTTGAAAGATTAGTCAAGGTAGTCGGCCAAGAGGGTCCCTTTCGATGATGACAAAGGTCACGTAATAAATCAAATACAATTTAATTGAATGATACATTAGTAGCGTTATTGACTAAAAACGTATTTACACACAATACCTCTTGTTATAGTAGTATTGTTGGTGTGTGGGCTACAATATTTTATCGTGTTATGAGTTACGTAATCAAAAATTAGCTTTATAAGGGCGCAACACCCTTATACGCCACCCCCTCATGTTTGCTTTATATGTAACGAATTGTGCAGGAGTATATACGACGATGAATAGCGGGGGGTTCTTTGATCCCACACACACTCGGAAAACTCACGAGTTTCTAAATGATATTATGATTATTTATGAAGGTAAAACGGCACTTTTCCATGCGTTAATTACGACATCGCGATCGCTTCATCGATCACGATGACACAAACCTAATCCCTATAAGAAAATAGCATCCAAAGCCGGCCGCTTTTAATATTTTATCAACCGAATCCATCTTGTTAATTAATTAGTGTAATTGAAAACATCCTCGGCGCTTTGCTTTAAGCTTAAGCAGATGTATCCTATTTCAATAATTTGTTTAAGTCTTGTTAAAAGCGGCGGCGGAATAGTACAAGATGCGATATTTGCAAAATTCGCTTTCAAACTTTAAATGGACTTATTGTTTTAGTACTTCCCTGAAAGTTAACGATCTTTTCAAGTCCATGTATATGTATAGGATGGGTCTCGTTTGGTTTGGGATATATTCGACAAATTTACTTGTAAGGATGGGGTGGTCCTTCGTCATCTTGTCAGGATCTTTGCAGTTGAGATGTCGTCCGTTTCGCTTCAAGGCAAAGTAGCTTTTACATTTTTTTAGTATCGGTATATTTTTAACCTTTTTGTGTTCGCAAAAAGATGAAAGAAGAGCTGTTGTCATCTTAGTAAGTCACAAGGTTATGGAAAGTTTTATTATATATACCTCGAGTATTACGCTTAATGTAACCTCTTAAAGTTTTAATTAATATCAATATCCATCTACAATACCTACAATATTTACGTTGATTGAGGATATTCCAAGAAATTATAGGTCTGTGCAGTTGGAATGCCGATATTGATATTGTTGTGTAGGCAACGTCATGTGGACGGTGTTTCGGTTTTAACACCAAAAATAATGATGGGACACCCTGTATATCAGAAATATTTCAATTTATTAACTAATGTAACTCGGAGGGGGGGGGGGTATTTCCGAATTATCACAGAGTAGGTTGATTTTATTTATATTTGTATTTCGGCATTTGTTGTTGTTTTTTAGAATTGCATTGGCATAATATTTGTTTAAATTGTTTCATTTTTGCAAATTACTTGATTTAGGACGACAATTTACGCATTTTTTGTAAAAGTTTTTATTTAAGCTTTTGCGATAAGGAATGTTATCGGATGTAATTTAGTTAATGTAAGTGCTCTGCTGTTGATAACAAAAAATGCAGAGTCAATGATGTGCGCATTAGTTCGGCGTTTGTGGAGACGCGTTCCGTCGAAGCTGGCGTTATCTAAACTAATTTTGATTGCCGCGCTATATTTGTAAAAATCGGAAGCTCTTTATTTCAGCAATTTTATTTTAATTTTCATTTCAAGTTTTTCGGAATAAGTGTTTGACAATTAATTGTGTGTTTATTCAAACCCATTGTGCGATCCAGATAGAGTCTTTATGTCAGATATATTCTGGCATCTTAGGTTTATTTCAGTTGATGTTTTGGAATAAATTATTTGGAATTGTCGTTGATCGAAGTCACTGAGTCTCCCAAATTTTTTCTAATTTAATTCAATATTTGGATTTTTTTGTAGCAGATGCCGAAAGTGTACGAGAAGATATTATAAAAATTCTATGATTCAATTTCAATTTGAGCTAGATGGATAGATCTTTTGATTATAATAATTTTGTACAATTTTTTTATTCGTACGGTGTTGGAGTGCTTTGATTTTTCATCAATTTTATGAGTAATTTTTACAAGTTTTCTGGAGATCCTCTAAAGTGTCTAAATTATTTCCCATATATCATTTCTACGCATTCCTTCAAAACCTTCAAAATTCCTGAAGGATTCATCAATTCATTTCAATGACTGTTACTCAAAAAATGTGTGCAAGTTTTTGAACATTTTTAGTGGGTATCCATATTTAGGCATCTCTCAGAGAATGGTTTTCAAAATTAATGTTTTTGAGAAAATTTCTATTGATTCATCAGAAATTCTCGAGAACCCCTGAAGTATCGCACAACAATTTCTTAAAAATTAGTAATTATTTCATCCAATTCTGAAGGACCTGTAGAATCTCGAAGAGATCTACCAATAATTGGCAATGAATCCCTTAGAAAGAATTTCTGAACAGCTTCCGAAGAAAATCTAAATATCTAAATATGAAGAAGACTTAATAACTGCCGAATCTCCGAGAAACTCCGGTGAACTTCTCTACTACTACAAAATACCATCGTCTTGTATAATCATAATAATTTTCAAAGGAGGGTGAACATGGTAATAATATTAGCATTATTTGTACTCGTACATAAAAGGGGGAGAAAGGAGTGGAAATACAATAACATACAATTTTACTTGATTTTCCGACAAAGCGAAGGGAGTTCTAGGATTGAGTTCCATAGCCAGCCGCAAATCATTTTCAATTAATAAAAAATCATCAACATGGTCTCTAAACTAAACAAGAACAAAGCAATCTCGAAGCGTTAATTTTATATAACCTCAATCAAAACCATTTGAAGCTGCTTGCGGGGCGTTCTTTCGGCTAGCTAACATTTTTTAACAGATGGGTCAGGTCTGAGAAAAAACAATTCAAGAAACCTACTGAGTCACTTTGTATAGCTCAGCGGGAATGGTTCTCATTCACATGCCCTGACCGTTTCTTTAAATGGTATCAGTAGCGGACAACCAGGGAGGCAAGAGGGTTTGCCCCTCATGACATTTTTCAAGAAAAAGTACTAAAAGATTATGATAATGCAAGAACAAATTCATTAATATTCTACGGTCCCACATAAAAGAAACGACCCCCCAACTTATCGCACAAGCCGACGAATAATTGAATTTAAAAGTCGGCTTACTGTGAGTTGTTAAAATATGAAATACATGTGAAAAGTTACATAGCACCCTCATACTATAATTGGGTATTATGTAACCTGTTGTAAATCATGTAAATAAATAACTAAATAAATACGTACACAACATTTCCCAGATACCCTAATTTGAATAAACACCTGGTACATTAATCCCAAATGGAAAATTCCTCTTTTAACTGCGTAAGTATCAAAAACTACAGTACGCTCTAAATTCAAATCTTCAATCTTCCCCTAACAAATAATGAATCTAATCCCTGAAGTCAAAACAGGATATAACATTAATTAAGCTAAAGAAATTTTCCTAAACTCGTAATTCCTATATAAACGTAATTGAAACGACATTCTTAACCAAGCTTATACGTAAAATATGACGTATGTCCAACAATACACAAAACTACCTACCCCTAAATACGGCCCTTGCCTCAACTTATTTTACAAACGTTGCGCAAGGCCTTTCAAATTCAAATTTATAAAAAGAAAGACGCTATTAAATCGACAAGCAAGTAATAAAAAACAATTACCGTACACCTTATGCTAATTACTGTAATTACGAGTACAAAGGAAAAATATAAACGACACAGTTACCTATATTTGCGAACCAAACACATACCCTCTATTTTTCATCCCACAGCACCTCAGTAGCGCCGTCCCGGGCAATTTGAAGGACAGGTATGAACTCCACGCTATTACACAATTTTTGTCATTCAACATTCCGTTACGATAGACATATTTAACTCCCTCTTCTTGCTCTTATTTTAATCACAATGACCCGCTTCATTTACATCATCCTGAATATAACGTAACACCTGAATTAAAATTACATTTATAAACCGCGATTATTACTTGATATTGCTAATTCCCTTCTAGCTCACTTACGGTTAAATAAAAAACCATGTATTATGAAGAAATGAAATAATTAATTTCCATTTAGTACTAATAAAAAAATAATAATATTAATAATAAAACAAGCTTTCACACACAAAGTTATCGTTGCGTATAAATTGTGCATTTTTACTAATAGTAATAACTGGTGCCCCAAAAACTTTGACATTTTCGGACTTTCTTTAGTTCTTCGCTATAATAACTCCTAAAAAACGCGTCCTAGCGAAAACCGTAACAAGAGACAAATTAAACAGCATAAAATTCTGCGTCGATTGATTCCCTCAAACCTCAAAATTTATAAATGGCTGAAGGAAGACAATTTTTCCCATATTTGACGACTTTCTAGCATAAACAGTAACGGTCACTGGCTTGGTCACTGGTATCAAAACCTTTTTGTAATCAAAAGTTATACATAATTTAAAGGCGACTTTAAAGAACGCAAATAAAACAAATAGAACCCAAATTTTATGCCAAATTCCAAAAAGAGTTTCGGAATATCCTAATAAATGTTAAAACTTTCTGGGCCTTTTTGATGTGCTTGGACACTTATCGTGCTCTCTCCCTTCAGCTTCTGGGTCATGTTTCATCTCCTCCATCAATTCGTTGCTTATGTCCTCTTTTTCTTCCAATGGATGAGATGAGAGGTGTTGAATGCTTCTCCTCAAGAGGATCACGCCTGGCCGTTACAATTCAGGCTGAATGTCGAACCTTTAAGTACTGCCTTTTGGCAGGTGCACCGCCCATTGTATTATATGAATTAATTTAATGCTCTATAATTTGTCTCTGGGTAAGGTTCTCGCCTGCGTTGTTTACGAGTTATAAGCGAAAAACTGAAGAGGGTCCGAACATTTCGAAGTTTTTGGAGTACTAAAAGTTATTCTTAACCCCTGAAGGGGTAAAAATTCAGATTACTTGTTTTTAAGACTATCTTAAGGTTCTAGCTTTCCCCAGGTCACTTTGACGTCCTGTCCCTATTTTACTGGACTAATAAACTGTACAATCAGCCCTGTCATGTATTACGAACGTTAAAAACATAACGTGCTCATACTAAATAATGCAAAATAACGTTTTTTGGCAGATAACCTACAAATTAAGTTTGACGTTTCTAATACATAACAGGGCTGAATATCTGTATTCGGTCTTGTTACAGTGTCGTATGAAAATCGAAGGTAATTAATGACTTCAAGTAGGTAATGAGAGGTCCATTTTTACTCAAAATATAATATTTAAGTAGATTTTGATCGCGTAAATTACGAGTAAACCCATTTGATGCCAATGAAATATATTACTAAATAATATTTACATTCCATTCTACAGCGGAGATCATAAGAAATTCCATTACGTTAAAAAAAAGATATTATCTCAATATTCTAAACAAAATTCGATCCTTTGGCACTTTGGGGACTAGCAGTGGAGTGCAGGGCATGAAGTTGGTGAGAGGTTGGCGCTCCAGGAGGAATCCACTCCCAGGCATCATTTGAGCGAGGTCAATTTCATTTAGTAGATTGAGTCACCTGAAAAAGCATGTATTTTATACAATATTTTTGCTCATTTAAAAAGTAGAAAGTATGGAATTGAAAACTTGATCGTTATACGGCAATCAAGATTTTCAACTAGTACTTTGCCTTCGAATTTATTAGAAGAAGCAAATTAGGTATATAAATTGTCGTCAAAAATAAATGCTTTTACACTAACTGAAATAGGTAATTATTCAATCGAAGTGAGAATTTCTCTGCTGAAAACGTCGTCAAGTAATTTTTGTGCTGGTGAGATATTGACAAATGATTGGATCACCTACCTTATTTTCTGAAACGCAAAAGAGCTACTACTAACTCAAAATCGAGACGATCTTAAAATTAGCAGCTTCTCCTTTCTATAGTCATTAAAACATATGATTAAAATAAAGCGTTCAATCAAAGTTTTGACCACTTCCTAGACCAGTTTGAATCTAACATCAATCAATCTTCTGTACGTCGATTACCTAATATGATTTTACAGACAGTATTAAATTATTTAAGTTTAAGAAGGTGCCGGAAGAAGGAACTATTTAGATATTCGTTCAATTCTTTACATGGCGTGATTCTTTTACTATTTCCAACGAACAACGTTACTCATCAGAGAAAGTACACATACCGTGTTCATTTTTATATAATACAATACGCAATTCAAAATTTGTTGCGCTTGCTAGTCACATAAAATTAGGTGACAGACGGCAGACGGATCCAAAACAAACTTTTTTCAAATCAACTAAGGGCTGTCACCAAGAGTGTTCCAGTATTTTTCTTGTCAGTAACTATCAATGAGAAGAAGTTCTTTTCCTAGGTTTTCGGATGAATTCTTGATCCAAGATAGAACTCTTGGAATATTTAAAAATAAATCTGAAGTCCCATTTTTATGTTATCTTTTAACTGTAATTCTTGGATAGACAATTTGGAGACCAGCTGACACACCTTATCTCAGATTAGAGTCATAATTACATGAGAACAGAAAATCTACTCCGTTCTTTGTCAGGCAAGAATAAGTAACACGTTTTCAGCGTAACAGAACGAAGTTGAAGTAACGCGTATGTGCTCGATTTTCCGTCGTCTGTCTGTTTGTGTGTTCCATCGAGATCTCGGCCCTTGGGCCAACTAGAGATACCTATCGAGTTTTCACTAATTGATAACCGCTATGGTCTATATTTACTCATTTACACACGGCAATATCAACGAGTGGTTTTTGAAACATTTTTAAGTAAAATTGCTGTGTCAAATCTAGAAAAATCCTCCAAAACTGACATTTTGCCGGGAAAATATGAGCAGATGTAAAAAATATTTCCTTTCGTGAAAAAGAACTTTTTATTATATAAATATGGGCGTGTTACCTAAAATCGACTTTTATAGAGTCCATGAAAAGTAGTTTTTAGCATTTGGGCGATTGAGATGGCTTTTTCCACTGAGCCAAGCTACTTCGGTCCGTCATCGCAACGAATGTAAACTAATTAAATCTAAACCGTTTTCCGAATTGGATACATATCTATCAGCAACAATATTTAGGTACTTGCAACAACTTGAATGCACAAACGGTTAGTTACAATTAACGTATATGCCACCAATCTCTTGTCACCTCGATGTTGTTTTCAACTTCTCTACATAAATGCGGTATCAACTTTATACATCGTGAAATCAATCCCGGTTCAAAATTCAAACAGTTAAAAGGGCAAAAAGGCGGATGAAACTAAATCCTTTTTTACACTGCACGCAGGTAATTCCATACGCCGCCGCTATCTGTGTTAAAAATCAAATTTGTACAGAGAAATGTCAATAAGTTGGGGTCCCCGAGCCTTTGATATATAAAGAAGGACGCACCGCCTAAGCCGCAGGTTATTATTAAGTTATATCAGGTACGCGATACAATTCCATGCTTTAATATAAAAAAGGGGTTGCCCATACAGACGAAGATTGATATTTCAACATCTCGATGGTATTGTCGCCCCAAAAGCGTTCGAGAAGGGCCGCTTTAAAACGAGTTTCGCCTGCAGCACGTTTTTTTTTCCGCAAATCAATTTCGGTAAGCAGAAGAGAAATTTGTCACTTATACCAAGCATCGCATCGGTTTTCCTTTGGAAAAATAATGAAATAGAGCAGTGACATTGGTTACATATGCATCAATACTGCATTTACCTTAATACTTGGGGACAGTACACATGTTCAGAGTATCTACCTTAACAATTGAATTCCTCAAAATTATGGGCAAGAATGTTGTATAATACATCCTGTGCAAGGTGACATTTCTGATACTTTTAATAACTTAAGACAGTTAAAAGTAATAAACCGCGCATTTTTCCTATGTTACGGTGTCCCTTGCTCTTTAAAAAAATTGGCAAAAACAGTTTCTTATTTATATTTCCATGTGTATATTAGATATATAAATGAAAAGGTTAAATTTAAAAATGCGCTTCATAATTCGTATAATGCGAAGGGGAGTGGGAGGCGACTGAAATGCATTTACGATCATATTGTCCGAGATTATTCGAATTACAAGAACTGCGATAATAGTCTACGGATTACGGAGAGCACTGCTAATGTATCAAAGTATGGATGCGCAAATGCAGAGAAACAATTATAATTTAAAAGGTTTCCCTCTCCAATTTTGCAGATGATACTTCAGATTGTTCGGATTATTTAAAATCTTTCAATGCGCCGGTTTCTTCCCATTTTTTTGCTTTCGATTAGTCGCATTCTTCAATTTTTACCAATTCTTCCATTTCCGAATTTTTTGTTTTTTTTAATCTTGTGGATTCTCTGATCTATCAGATCTTTCAAATTCTTAATATTCTCCAGGTTATTCGGTTTCTTAGAAATTACTATTTCTTATTCTCTGTATGCTACCAATTACCTCTGGACCGCCTAATTCGTTGTTTTAAATCTCGCACATTTGTTGGTTTGTTGGTGTAAACTTTGTTTTTAGGTGCTTTTGTAAAAAATGTTTGAAAATATATTCCGTGCTCCAGCTAAAATTTCCACCCTGTATTTTTTCTGTAAATTTGAAAGGTTGCTTTTTATGTTGACAAATAGAAGATTACTATTATTACGCTCGTTTTTTTTATTTTTCCGAATTTTGGATTCCTCTTGAAATTTACTTGGGGCGATTAAGATAGAATACCAATTTGGATTTTTCTTACCCTACAGTATTCTTCTAACCCTTTCGCTCCTTCGGAATTTCGAAATTCCATCGAATCGTCTAGACTCGTTCGATGTTAAATTTCAGACTTCAGTCAGTTGTTTCGTTTCATCTCATCCTTCCCATGCTTCAGTCGCATTCTACAATTTTTTACAATTCACCCTTTTGTTCGATTTTCCAGTTTCTTTAACTCATTGGTTTCTATGGACCATTATATCTTTTAGATTCATGTGTGTTAGAAATCATTCCAATTCTACGAATTCTTTTAATTTTGAAAATCCGTAAGTTTCTTCAGATTCTTGAGAATTGTCGAATTCTGAAGTTGTTGGAAATTTCTTCGATTGTTATGCTCTTGTGGTGCTTCAAGTTTTCAAATTCTTCCATTTGTTTGAATTCCTCAGATTTGTCCGAAAACACAATAATCTTCAGATACTTCGAATATACCAGATTCTTCAAATTTTTCCTATTTCCTATTTTAGAATGCATAAGGTTCTTTAGCTCTTTTATAGATATCAAGCTCTCTTTCACTGTCTATTCCTTCCCACTCTCCGGCCTTGATATTGTTTAGATTCATTACTTTCTTCAGATTCTCCAAATGAATACGATTATTCCTTTCCTTTCATCAGATTCTATACATTCTCTGGATTCATCAGAAAAAATTCGTTGGGTTTCCCTTATTTTTTGTATTTTTTTATTTTTTGGAAAACTACATATTCTTCTGACTGAAAATTGTTTACATTCTTCAGACCTACTTTGTTAGCTTTGGATTCTCCAGCTGATTCGGATATTTCCGATCGTTCAGTTATCTCAAATCTTTCGGGTTTTTCCATTCCTTTGGACTATTTTAATTTCTTTGGATTAGTCCAGATTCCTCAAGGTGTATACTTTTTAGATTATTTAAAACCTTCCACTTCTTCGACTTCTTTACCTTTAGGTTTCTCTGATTACTCGAACTGTTCGAATCCTTTATATTCCTCAATCCTCCACCACATTTTGTTCATTAAGAAATAAGCCCCTCGATGAACACCTCTGGATGTAAAAATAAAAATGTTGTTAACTATTTTATTTTTATTTATTTAACGTCCCTCTCTTGTTCTGGGCCCTCTGGGCTTTTGCCTAATTACAGGTAAGTAATATTTTTAATAATACAGGGTGTGCCATAGAAAATGTATACTTCCCTAAAATTCTGTAGAATGAAAATAAAAAAAGGTCGAGTTTTATATCAAGGAGGGATAGGAGGCAATTTTTATGTAAAAATTGTTCTTGCAGCTTTAACCCTGCAACCCCCACAAATTAATTATCACTGAATTAATTTCTTCCACTTTGGTCGAGTAGGTATAGAGTTGGTCCAAATCCCCTACAGAATAGGAAATACTGAAAAATGTGCGAAAAGTTTAAAGTTTTTTTTTGTGAAGCCCACCTTTCACAAGACAACCTCAGAAAAGAATCAGATCCGCTAAAAAAAATAACGTTTTTTTACGAAAACACCGTCATTTGCCTGTACTATATGCTGAATTTAAATAATTTATGGTGTAAAATGAGCTCTAAAAATTAATAACTGTCACAATTCGAGTGTAAGCAACAAACAGGAAAGGACCACTTGTGTGGTACCAATTAAATAGTCCATTTGCAAAATAACCTCTCCGGGGAAAACATATTAAGAGATTTTCTCCTATTCACCATAAGTTGTGTTTGGGGTGGTATTGTTGTATCGATGGAAAGGGAGACGCAATTACCCTCTGTAGTCAACACAATGCAGACAATACCGGTTTTAAGTACATGCTAACAGTTTGCTTTCGCGAAATATAAACGATAACCGATGGTGGTAAACCAGCAGTTTCGAACAAACATTACGCCGTTATTCCTCCAACTCAATCGAGCTTTTCATATATTCGATTCGCCGCAAACTCAAATTAAGGGCAGCAAAACTTTTAATGGGTGCTTATACTAAAGGCGCAACTACCACGATGAGTCATAAAGTGACGAAAGTAAAATAATGTGGAACCTCTGCACTAAAAACTATCGGTAGATTCTCTATTGAAATGCTTCCTTTAAGTTCTGATAAGCTGCAAGCGATCTTTTCAATTCTTAAACCCACAATGTTGGCGCTGGAGATACCTGCAATGTAGGTAATCCGTATAATGTAAAATCCTCGTCTTTTTCCCTGGCTTAGTAAAGTCTCATCCCTTTACAAGGAAATACGACCAACTTGAAAAGGGCCGACGATTATTTAGTTCGTTACTATTTAAGCTATACCTACTTTTGGGGCGGAATTTATCAAGGAGAAAAAAACCGGGATTAATATCACCCATTTAAAAGTGGAAGATGACACGCTTAAATGAATTGAGGACTGAATAAATATTTTTTCTTTATTAAATGTTGTTTGTCGTGTGCGGTTGAATTTGCAACACTCTTTTTTGAACGTTGGGGATAATGAAAACGGAAAATTATTATAAAAGACATTTCAAAATATGATATTGAAAAGTAATTGTATTGTCTTCACCTTTTCCTTGAGCTAAATCATGTTTCTGTTAAGCAGTTTTCATGCGTTACGTAGTAAACGTATAAGGGCCAAGTTAAAATAAATTGAACATCCATAGATATTTATGCTCAAAAGAAATTTAGGAGGTCGAAAAGTTAGAGAGCCAAAGTTAGTGTAAAACAATAAACTGTTTTTCGCTTATTTTTAATATTTTCAAAAATTTGAAAAGGTGTCGCGTGCCTGGCGGAATATCTAAGAACCAGTTTTTAGTGTGGCATATTTCAGTTAAACTTACCTGACAGTTAATTTCCATAGAAACAAATATATTCACATAGAACATATAGAACATATAGATAATGTTAACTAAAGGAAGATAGACGACCAGTTTTGCATGGCGGTCTCTTGAGTACCCTTAAAGCTGCTAAGACCCCAAATAATGTGCTGTAAATTCGTCCCCGAAAATTCGCCCCGAGGATATCCTCCCCCGAGTAGATTCGCCCTCAAATAAATTGCCTCCTGGAATATCCATCTCCGAAAGGTTCGTCCCCCGAAGAGGTTCCAAGAAAACTCGCCTCCGGAATTCTCGGTCCCAACAAAATTCGTTCACGGAGTATTTGCTCCCAGAAAATTCACCCTCGGAAACGTGAATCCTTCTTTGAGCAAGTTCTGGCGAGAAAGTATTCCGGCGCGTGCGAATTCTCCATGGGCGAAATTTTTTTTAGAGGCAAAACTTCCTGGCGTGAATATTTCGGAGACGAATTTTCCGAGGGTAAATACTGTGGAGGTATATAGGTATGGAAGGCGTATATTCTAGGAGTGAAACTACAGTGGCGAATTTTCCTGGTAATCCTTCTACAATTTCCCAAAAACAACACAAATCCTAAAGAACCAACAGAATCACATAAATTTAAAGTCTCTAAAATCAAAATTCTTAAGGACCATATGTTGAGATTTTTGAAAACTTAGAGATTCTCAAAACACATAAATATCTTTAAATGCTCGGTTCTTAGAGTTATTCCATGTTTGTTAAAGGTTTTCATAGCTCAAAATGGTTTTTAAAGATTCTAAAAACTACTTAAAGGTTTTCAAAGCCTTTGGCAGATTAATTAAGTCTTTTAATGCCTTTGAGAAGTCTTGGAAACTCTTAAACATCGCTTCTAAAAACTTTTAGAATCCTCGAACGATGTTAATTGATAAAAGTATGGGTATGGGATCGTGGGCTTTTTTTGAGAATGATTGCCACAATTGTTAGAGAATCCCTATAAATCACTTAAGAAAGTCCAAGAATATTGTGTAAAAGAATGAAGAATAGACTAAAGAATATTTTTTAAAAATCCTTAAAGAACCTGTGATGAAATAAAATTGACACCCGAGGCAAGCATGACCTTATAGAAAATAGAAGTATTCATTCATATTGCAAAAAATCGCCTTTTAATGCAGGAATTCGTTTTTTTAACTCCCAGCAAGGGTCAAAAACTGCGAAACAGCTGTTAAATTTAAGAGAGAGCTAAAACTTGTTTTATTACAAAAGTGTTTCTATTCACTGGGAGAATTTGAAGCCTTCTGCCTTTAAATTTTGTACTGTCTTTCCATTTTGATTTATATATCTGTACCTGTATCCTTTAACTTATTTGTCAATCCTGTACATGTCTGTTTTATACATACTATATGTCTTTTTTACTGACTTGATCAATGCCACATACTTTGGTCTATGATCTAATAAAGTTATTATTATTATTATTA